>NC_136908.1:39986624-40328519 GCF_949606895.1 Notothenia rossii | reverse complement strand
GGTCGAAACGCACTTATTGTAAGTCGCTTTGGATAGAAGCGTCAGCTAAAATTCAATGTAATGCAATGTCACTGAATTATAATTAAATAGACTCTGATAATGAAAAAGTAGTGTAACACCACTAACTGAATCACGGTGTAATAGCAGTCTGTCGTAAGGTCACGTGTCCGCTAAAGCAGTAGAACATTCTCTGCCTGCGCAGCGCACACCGAGCCGCTCACCGTGTGCACTTACTGCTCTGTTTGATAACAACTCTGACTGAATTGTTTCAGCAGCCCAGACACTTCACACCGAGGAGAGGAGAAGAGAGTCTTAGAAATACGCGACGTGTCCGTGGAGCAAGAACGCATGAACTGAAACCATCCTGTTCATTCGGGTTCGTGTTAAAAGCCCACCCATGTTCTGCGTGCGTCAGAAGCCTGAAGGACACACACACACACACATACACACACACACACACACACACACACACACACACACACACACACACACACAGAGAGAGGGAGAGAGAGAGAGAGAGAGAGAGATGAGAGAGGAGAGAGAGAGAGAGAGAGAGAGAGAGAGAGAGATAGAGAGAGAGAGAGAGGAACATATCTTTAAACTGGGTACATTCTGCGTCCTGACAGGCATTCATTGTGATTGTTTTGCCCCACGAGCCAAAGCCCACTCAATCATATCAGATTTCAGGAAAAAGAGTGAAAGACAATATATGCATTTAAGCGAGGCACTCTGCCCAGCATGACGCCCATAACTCACCTGATATGCAGACAATCACATTTGCTTGAAGAATTATCAATATTTCCCAAATGATATCCATCCTCTGTCTTCATTCCACGTACATTACACACAGGTTAGAAAGAAATACAAACAGGAGACGGACTGTATCAGTTGCAGATGTCCTGCTCTCTCTCACTGGATCCCGCGCTGCGCTTTCCTCCAGGTATTTTCCACTCCACACACATAGCAGGTGATCACAGCCAGGGGAGGGAATGTGGACGAGCACACCACTAAATGTAACAATTCCAGATATGGTGAGAAAAAATGTGAACTCCAGAGAAAGAGCCTGTTCAGTTCACAGCAGTATTCCAGAGCGCGCTACGGACACGTCCATCCATCCATTATGGCGCCGATTCACAGAGTGGCCATCCCGTCCTCACCGGGGGGAGTCCACACATGACCGAGTCAGGAAGCCTCTGTGTGTGAAGAGAGGAGAAGAAAGCGCAGATTAAAGAGAGGGAGGGGGGGCGCAGCTGTGGATCACACCTACAAGACGCCTCACAACTCCAAACTCGCAGCCAGGTGGCGAGACTCCGATATACACTACTACACTGAGAGGGACCTGCGGGAAGCCTGCGCGGAGTAACATCAGCACTTCCTGTTTGGACTGTCAAAATAAAAGCTTTACTTTGTTGATTTAGGTTGGCTTGCATTTTCCCTGATCAGGATTACAATTTATACGAAGTGTGAAGATAAAATGTGGACATAAAACCAGAAAACATCAAACTTGCTATATATAGGCCTTTCACACCAAGTACTTTGCCGTACTTAGTTCCCAGTACTGAACTGATGAACTAAAGAGCAGATCGCGTTCACACCGAATAAATCCCCGAGAAAACGATTAGGCCAATTAAGCCACTGACGTCACTTCTTCTTCTTCTGCTTTGGGTGTAACCAGCAAATACAATGGCGGCTTCACGATATTTTCTGAGTTTTACGGGGCCTGGTTTGTAATTCGCCCAGCCAATCGGAAATGGGAACCTTTTTCTCCCACGAAAGTACCTGGCTCTCTAGCAGGGACTAAAAAGGGGATGAAAAGGGTTCTCATGAACTAAGTTCTAGTTCGGATTTCTTTGGTGTGGACGCAACATTCCAAGAACTATCGGAACTATACTGGGTAAAGTACTCTGGTGTGAAAGCGCCTTATGAGACACTAAAAAAATGAAATTGCCCAGATTTTTTTTTAAATAACATTATATTGGTAGGTAAGTGATTCAAACATATGATTATTCGGGGAGCTCGTGCATATTCAGATGTCCTTGTAGTTGTTTTATCAGTGCTTTTATTTTGTATAAACAACAACAGGACTTCCGGTTGTGTTCTGGATAACTTCACACTTCACAGAGCTTGATTAGGGTTAGTCCCATCGCCATCCCACACACCCAGCACGAATTGTGGAAAGTAGAAATCTTTCCGGGAAAGAGTGAGTGTGGGAAGTGTGTTATTGGGAGGTAAATAAAACACACTTACAGCACATAAAAAGGGGCGGGGAACTCTGAACCGCGCGCAGCTTTGACGCGCAGAGAATATCTGTCCTGACAGATGAGAAACTAAAAGTGGACAGCAGAGGAAGAGGAGCTCAACCCAACCAGGTGGTTGGGACACTACTGACCTACTCACAGGGATTGAAACGCTGATAATAATACAAACTGATCTATAAATAATATTCAGGGTGTGAGGGGGGTGCGCTCCCGGTCAGGCGGCGGTGCCTCCCTCTGTGACGGCCCGCAGAGGTCCAGCTGGCGGAGAGGGACAGGCACCTGGACACACCGGGACACATCGAGGCATCCAGCTCTGCGGCGCTGCACGCGATTAGGATTCACGAGGAGCGACGCGCGCGGACGCATGCAGCGGGTGCGCGCACAGACAGGCGGAGGCACAGGTGGAGGAAAACCGAGCACTGCAGAAAACCATGTCTCATGTGGTGGTGAAATATTGTTTGTGTTTAATGGAATGGTGGTTGTTACTTTGAAGAATAAAGCAAAAATACACACACAGCAGTACATTTGACACCCCAAAAATCATGTTTACATTAAATAATGTTAAACTTCCAGATAGCATACGATAATAATTTATTGTCAGATCAAGTCTGAACTGTTACCTGCATCAAAGCAGCTACATTTGAAACATCATACAAGGACAAATATTAGGATATGATGAAAGAAATAGAAACATAGCCTCACAATCACTGAGAGGAACATGCTCAAAGACCCTCTAACGCACATTACATCTGGGATTGAGCTCTGTATTTACTGTGAGGATTGACTGGTGCATAAAGGAGTGCTTCAGTCTCACTGTATTACATTGCTGGACCCTGTTTCTGCGATTTGATGGAAACAATTGATATTCACTGTTCAGAACATGGTTTAGTGTTTAGGACATCATGTATAGGCGTGTACTGCATGTGTTCTCCTACAAATGTGGACACTCGGGCATTGCAGGATAAGATTAGTTTCCCAGTTCTACATATTTCACTGATATTCTTCGCCTATGAATAAACAGCAGGTTCCCCTCCTCCACACATGTTTTAATTGACTGCAGTTATTTTAATAACAATGCTGCAACACTTGGTTAGCAAAGTGTTTTTCTTTAGTCTGAGAATAACCGAGCTCCATGTTGTCCACAAATGATCAAAAACACAACGGAGCACATTTTAAACACACTTTAGGAAGCTACACTGCATGGAAGAAAGTAAGCCAATGATTGTTTATGTATATGTTTTTCAGACGTACTTCCTGTCCTCAGGTATTCAATGCACCTCCTTAACCATTGAACCCTCCTCTTGTGTTCGGGTCAAATCTGAATGATTCTCTACTTTCCTTAACCAGAAATACTGTGTTTTACATTTGATTGCTTCAAGACCTTATGATATCCTACACAGTGGCTTTTCAACATATTAAACTGCTGATCACCGCTTTAATTGCATTTTTAGGTTAAGTCAACTTTGTTACACCCATGATGTTCCCGGTCAAAAATGACCGCCATAGGAAATGAATGGGTGACCCAGATTATGTTCATCCATCAGAGAGAACACACAAATCGACATCCATGTTCATTTTTGAAAACATTCTCAGTGTCTATTCTTTGTCTATTCAAACCAGTAGTCTGGGACATTCTTTCAGCGTAAAGTGGTGTTAAATAAAATGTGGTGGTGATTAATGCTATGTGTGTTAATGCAGTTAGCAGTTACAACAGACTGATCAAATTTGACCGGGAAAACCAAAGTAATTGGGAGGAACGAACACGTAACAAATACTCAGAATAATAACTTATTAATATTTAATACGAGTTTTATATGATTAAATATATGATATTCTAATTGTGTATTCTGACGTGCACATACAGCCTGCTGCTGATCCCTGGTGGTAGATGCTGGGGCTTAGTGTTGAATCTCTCTGTTCATTGAAAAGGAAAGTACCGTTGGGAAGAATAATATGAATCAGCTTCAGCTCAGTGTAACTGCTCAGCAGACACTCGCTGTGAAAAACTCATTCCCCGTCAGGAAATACCAACCTGTTATTTCCTGTGGCAGCGGCTGTGAAAAGCCCGCATTTTGTCGGAGGTGTTGCAGTGTTGAAGGTTTAAGGAGCTGATCTCTGATTCCTCTGCATTTATCCCTTCCCGCTCCCGGCCCTGTAATGTTCCCAGTAACAAAGGCCGACAGGAGGTAGAGAATGACGGACAATCAATACCATACACAGCCTGTTTTTTCAAGGGCCACTTCCCCACATCAGAGAGGTACATCCCTGCAGACCCCCCCCCCCCCCCCCCCCCCCCCTCCCAATGGACCAGAATGCTTTTACCCGTCAAGTCTCATCCGGTGTCTCTTTCCCACCAAGTGGCCCAAGCATGGTGTACAGCTGCTCCTTCTAAGGAGGGCCATTCAAAGGCTACTTTCTGCTGGAAAACACAAAGCATTCTGTTTAAAATCCATATACAGGTTGATTGTTGTTCAGCCCACAATGTGCTGTTAGTGGGAGTAGAACTTTGCTTGAAAAAATGCTCTGTATTAGAAAATAACAGGGAATAAGAAGTATTCAGTATATTAGTAATACAACTAATATTACAGTGCAATATCAGAACACTGTTTCTATCAGAATGTGTGTGTAACTTCATGTGGAGGAGAGTAGTGGGCTCTGCTGCTAAGCTGTATACAGACCTCTGTGTGTGTGTGTGTGTGTGTGTGTGTGTGTGTGTGTGTGTGTGTGTGTGTGTGTGTGTGTGTGTGTGTGTGTGTGTGTGTGTGTGTGTGTGTGTGTGTGTGTGTGTGTGTGTGTGTGTGTGTGTGTGTGTGTGTGTGTGTGTGTGTGTGTGTGTGTGTGTGAGACAAGGCCTCATAAACTGTGGAATTAAGAATGTCAAGGTAA
The DNA here is from genome assembly GCF_949606895.1 of Notothenia rossii. Classification (NCBI taxonomy): domain Eukaryota; kingdom Metazoa; phylum Chordata; class Actinopteri; order Perciformes; family Nototheniidae; genus Notothenia; species Notothenia rossii. The sequence continues at coordinate 40,323,375 of NC_136908.1, read as the reverse complement.
AAAGAAAAGGTCACCTTTAGTAGTTTCAGGTAAACTACACATTCTCTGAAGTTAACGGGGTACGAAGTTACGATAGGTAAGTGGGCAAAAGTAAAAACTCGCCCCTCTCATGTGCTAGAAAACTAACAAGGTCGGGTGTTGGTCAATGTAGCGCAGCCATGGACACATGTACATAATACATGTACAGAAAAGTGGACGTAAAATGTGTTGGGAAATGTATGCGGAGAAGGGTTGCAACATAGATTCAGGGAGGTGGTTTATCGTCCTTCCCCTAGGTGAACCAATAAGGGACAAGAAGGCTTTTGCTATAAAAATGCTAATACAACGTTTGTTAACAGTATGATCCCGGGGTCTGCTCAGACTTTGTTTTCTAGAAGGATCCCTGTTTTTCTGTGCTGACTGGAAAATTGTCCATTGGGGATGAGACATCGACATTCAATAGTACATAAGTAAAAATATAGGGTAAAATATGCTTTTATCAACTAATAAATATGTGTGTCCAACCACAAAGGAACAATTTTTTTCCAACTTATTTTCTGTACACATGCTCCGGCTCAGTCAGTAGGGGCTTGGACTGTGAGCTGTAGGGTAGCCGGTTCAAGTCCCCGACCAGACCTACATTTGGAGTGTGGACTTCTACTTGGAGAGGTCCAGTTCACCTCCTGCCCTGCTGTGGTGCCCTTGAGCAAGGCACTGGACACCCCCCTTCCCCCCTCACTCCCATTGCTCCCCGGGTGCTGTACAATAGCTGCCCACTGCTCCTAGTATTAGACTCCTGGTACTAGGATGGGTTAAAGCAGAGAACAGATGTCACTGTGTGTGCTGTGTGCTGTGTGCTCTCCATGTGTGACCATTAAAGAGGGTTTCATCCCCCCTAATTCTATTCTAGAAGACAGAGAAAATAAACAATTAAGTTATATTTAAATGGTATAATGTTCGTTTGTTTAAGATAGATTACATTACATTATTTTAATAACTTTCAGGTCCTAATAGATTTTTTAACGTTATTAAGATCGAGCTGTATTGATTTAATTCACTATTATTAATTATTTTTAATGTTATTTAAATCAAACCTATTTATTTCAACAATGATCTTCAATTCTGTCTCTTTCTGGTCATCAATAGTCAACATTTAATTGATTAAAGTTTACAAGGTAAATGTTGACACATTTTCCGCATGCTTTCTACCACTGTTTATCATTAAATCTAATAACTGTATTGTACTAATTCTTGTATGTGTAAGCTTAATAAAATTACTTCAGATCGCATTTAATTTAGCTGACGCCATTATGCAAAGTCACAAAGGTTGCAGTTAACCATAAAGATACAAAACTAGCATCTATATCTATAACATCAAATTACGTCACACGTTTGATGCCCTGAGAGCGAAAATACTTTATTTACAAAAAAACAAGGACAAAAAACAAAACAAAAGGCCAGCCAGAATACTTTTTACTTTGGCCAAAGCCTAAGACAGCATTTAAAGCATCATAAAGGCAATATATAGAGAGCATTATGTATTGCACTTAATACAATGCTTCAGCAGAGGACAGATCGTTGAATTACCCCGTCCACAGAGAGTCTAAGGGACTGGCCTGCACGTTGGAAATAGAGGCGGAAGGGTTTCACAATGGAAAGTGACGAGGAGGGATCTGTATATATATTTATTTTTAATTGTATTATTATTATCCTTAATATTATTATTATTATTCTCCTTTTATTAATTCTCGTTTATTTCGTATTCAAATCAAATCAAATCAGGTTTTATTTATAAAGCACATTTTAAAACGATTTTTGGTCGAGACCAAGTGCTGTACATGCAAATAATAAATAACACATTACTACATTCGCAAAGAACAGAAGACAATAAATTACCACAACAAATATAAAAATCCAACACAGGGAATTGTATTCTGTTGCTGCTATAACAACTGAATTCCCATACAGGGATGAATACAGATCCATCTTATCTTGTTCACTCTTGCCTCTGGATGAGTATTTAGGAAGCAGCCAGTTTTTAGTGAAGTGTAGTGAATGGGTGAGTAAACAAAGAATATACCTTATAACGTGATTGTGATTCCATGTTGACCGACATGCCCCTTGCCTTTATTCATACTGTATACCATCTGTCAGATTTTGCAGTGCTAATATCAATATGAATATAATATGATAAGTCAAACCTTGATTTACACGTGTTGTGAGAATTTCTAGTTCTGCCCTTTCATTTTCATACTCAATTTTCTGTTTACATTTGAATTGTCACTTTCCAATGCCAATAGTCTCTTAGTGTATTCCTAATACATGCCTGAATCCTTTGCTTGCTGAAATAAGACCCATTTCTGTTATTAGTGTTATTTGAGTCATTTTCTATTCAGCTTCCTGCAGAAAGGAGCAATTTCCATAGACCTCCATGTTAAAATGCCCAACGTTACAGCAGAAATAAACATGTTTCTACCCATGGATGCAATACAAATTATTCTGGATATAGTTAGATTCTACTTTCATGAGAATGGATTGGGGAGTGCATTTTTTTATAACGCACCCCTTTTAGTTATATTAGGTCTTAAAGTGTTTGCATAAATTAGGGCATGGTCACCTTGAGTGACAGGTCTCTGCGGTGACTGCTGCTTCTAGCTTTCTGTCCCTCTGCTAGCTCCGTTAGCTCTGTTAGCTCCAGGATACTACAGGGGCTCAGCTGTGAGGCTGATCCGGGGAACAGAACTTGAACTCGGACGTGTTTGTTGTGTTGTTGCCTGGTGGAGTATTCTTCATTTAAATATCGGATATATCTTATGCCGCCAAGTCTCCGCCTCTTTGTCCTTATTTGGATCAGCATGGAGCAGGCGGGAGTTATTCTATGACGTCACCGTCAAGACGGCAGCGGCCGACTCCGCCTACTAAGGGCTTCTCAGCAACTCTGCATAATCCTATGGGTGACGTCACAGACACTACGTCCATTTATATATACAGTCTATGAATAAAACACATTCCCGTCTCAGAAAAAATAGCAGTAGGCCTACGATATTTATATAAGAGTACCGGTTCCAAACACATAGAAACTGCCTGATGATAATAATAATTAGCATACGTTGCATTCATTAATGCTAATTAGTTGCATTCATTCATGCTAATTAATGCAACTTACTAATTGTGCAAGTTGCCCAACATATGCTTGTTGCATATGCTAGGGACCCGTACTATACATTTCTATCATAATACTTACTGTATACTCAGCAATCTGGGTTCACTATAGGACTGAGCTGACAACTAGACGAGTCAGTTGTGGAATTAAAGTTTGAAGATCTGATATCCATACATTAAATGTACATCATTTATATTGACAATATGCAGCTGTTACATCACTTCTTCTTTACAGTATGTGAGCACCTATAGACAGGAACTCACTTTCTTTTCATACTTATTTCTTCTTAGTTTTGTTTGTTCAATTAATACCAGAGTTATAAAGGATCTGATGAAACGTCTTTCCTGTTAATCAATGAGGCAGTTGTGTTTGTCCTCTTTTGCTACATATCGACCAGCAGGAATCACAGTTTTAAAAGGAAAGTGTACAGGTGAACTATTGAGACAGGATCTCAGGCCAGTTGGTTATTTAATTACTTACTTAAGATTAACCACAAACTATTCCTTTTTTTAACATTTTCAAGTTATTTTGAAAATTATATATAAAGCTGCTAATCCACATTTTGAGGTTCACATTGCTGGCAGACTATCTTCTTTACCTTTTGCTGTTCTTATTGTTCTTTTGTCCCGATCACGTTATGATCTTTCCTCAGGAGACCCCCAACCCCCACATCTTCTCCCCTCTGCCTTGATGTCCTCAGAAGACTGGGACTCTGTTCAGAAGAGGGCACCATGTGCAGCTCTATCTTTCTTGATCATTCATCTTATTCTCTATTCAATGATATTCTCATTCTCTTCATTTGATCTTTCAGTCTTTCATTTCCTTCTTCCCTTCCATGTGGACTGATTGGAGTGCTTCACACAGGGTTTCTATTTTGATTGAGTTTTCTTGCTCGATGTTTCAATTTGATCAGACCTTTCAGTCGTTCTCCCAGAGATTATGCTAAGTTGTCCTGCACCTCAGCCGAGGTAGATTCGACCTCTGTGCTAGCTGCTTTGGGGGGAAACAAGAAGTTCACTTCTTTGTTCGTCTAAGTAGAGTTAAATGTGTGTATATGGGGTATCTAATTCACTCTGAATGTTTTGAGAGTAAACCCACATTGGTCCTCATGGCGCCTCCTTGGCCTGTGAGCCAGAGAGCAGGGTTTAGTTCCAGGCCCTCGGGATAGATGCGAGGTCAAAATGGTTTTGTATGCTGAGATGCAGCTTATATTCACACTTACTTCTCGTTCCTCTGGGGCAGGGTGATGACGTTGTCTAAAGATCTGCTTTTCTTTATGCAAATTAAAGCACAACACTGTCAGGGATGGAGGAAGGGGAATAGCCCAGTACTGATGCTCTTTAAAACACAGTGATGACAACTGATTTGTTTATGGGACTTCTTTACACATCGTTCTGCTTTTATAAAGCACTGTATAGGCATTATGTTTTTGATAGGGCTGCCCCTCAAAATGCATGGACATGACCCATCAGTTGGAAGAAGCCCCCCACCCCCCGAGTTAAATCCATGCTGTCAGTTGAAACCCTGCACTATTTTAGTTGTATCAGTTATTTGGTGTCGATGCCGAGTGGTGTTCACAACATACAGTATGTTTTCCTACTCTAACACGTTGATTCACTTTTTTCTCCCACATTCTGTTCGAACATGAAAAGGTTCAGCTCGATTAGGACACAACGGCTATTACTCCTGACATTCATATAACTTTCATAATTCCAGAAATATTAACCATAATCCATCCAGATATTTTTAATTAAATTCAGCTGTAGATTTTCAGCATACAGCCTCCACACTGCAATTTCTTCAGGAAATGCATTATCTAGTTAAAAAATGTATTTATAATAATTGTTTGTGTGACCTTAATAATATTGTTAATGTGAAATGGGGGGGTTGGGGGTTCTAGAAACTGGGCTAGCTTACTATAATATAATAAGTAAGATTATTTAAGGAATACAAGTGTGTTGGCCATTAGCTTATGTTTGTAGTATGTTTAAATATTCATATAATAACGAGATATTAAACATGCCTAAATATAAATTGTGTTAAAAGAGCAACAAACAACACACTTCAGTATTCTGTGATACATTTCTTGGCACACATGGTTTCTTAGAATTAGAAGTTCAAGAAGTTCTGTAATTCCTTTTGTAGACTTGATTCCAGAAGCCAGGGGGCAGGCAGATGTTAGGATCAGCTCCAACAGGATCAGGAGTGTACCCTCACTCTAAACACAGCCATTAATGATCTCTTCAAGCTTTTGGAAACATGCAGTCATGTCTTCCAGGGTAACAGTTACACAACATTACAACATCTGCCAGAGTTCGGAGGATGAATGTTTCATATCCATGTACACATGGGCGTAGGAAGCATCCTGAATGTGGGGGGGACATTTTTAACGGGGGGTTTGGGGATCCCCCCACGAAAAAAAAAAAAAGATTTCCTGTACTTTGGTCCATTTTAACAGGTGGTTTGATAATTTTATGTGGCTATACTAGCATGAGGAAAATGATTACATTTTGTAATTTCATCCAGTAGTAAAGAAAGGAAACATATTTGATTATTAATTCAGAGCCGTCTTTGAATTAATAAAAAGCAGTTTAAATGCCCATTTTTTGTACATTTATATACAACAATAAATATTTGTGAGTGCATTGAGAGATATTGTTGTGGAGAGTCATTTATATAAATCGCAAAATGCATTTTTGAATCCTTCTGTGAGCATTTATTAATATTGAGACTGATCTGATTCCAAGTTCACCTCGGAATGGTATCATTGACTTAAATGTTCAAATAAATGTTGCCCTTCAGTCTATATTGGTCATATGATGCCCCGTGACTGAAATGTTTCCTGTTCAATATCCCCACTGATTTCCTTAAAATTCTGGGATGAGAGTCCACATCACAATTTACTCTAAACTGTCATTTCCCTCTCATCACTCACCTCAGCAATGGACCTCTCTCCACTGTCCCTGTGTTTTGCCTCTGACTCACTCTCAAGCGCCTCGATGTCAAGAGAGGTGGTGAAGTGATCATTATTTATTGAGCAGTATACTCTTTCACATTGAATCATACTGAATGTAAATACAACTGACTTTAAAGTAAGTCCCAGTCTGTGACATTGGACATTTTGAAGACTCAAAGTCCCAAGCAGTAGGTATAATATTAGCTATCTATGTAATCTGCACGGAAAATAAATAGTTAACTAAATACTAGGATGGAAATTGCCTATAAGCACTCAGTAAATCATAAACACAAACAAAAAGCTTCTGAATGATAAGAAGTATAATTAAAACATAATGCACATTACCATTTTGAGAGAGAGTACCAAAGTTAAAGAACTCAGAAAATAATCTCTTATCGAACTGAGGCTCCAGTAAAACACACTGCGTCTCTACATGGACGTTTATAAGCCGTTTAGTATTATCCCGGTTATGATCATATTGGGAATATGGGGTTTACATGAGCACAGAGAGATCGGGTTATTCATGTTCCCTGTTTACATGATAAATACTAGTAACCTGGCATTTCGATGCCTTTTCTCATCTAAACTATTCAGTATTTGTATCTCTCTATCATGACATGAAGACGAAACTCCTCTCCAGAAGTGAGACGCCGCCGCCATCACTGTTAACTGATTAACTGCTACCAGCTGATGACTTACTTTCCTCTTCTTTGAAAAAAATGTTCTTATTTCCATGTTGTCTGGGGGAGAAAACATATCAAACCAAGAGAACGTCAGCTTTGATTTTCGCTGTATTAACAATGTCCTGAACATGTTGTGTGTGCCTTACCTCTGCCGGCCTTACCTCTGCCGGCATTGCTTCATACAACAGATCTGAGCTGTCCAACTATGACAACACTCCTTGAACATGCACGCGCTATGGGAGAATCTGCCTTGGTACAAAGTAGCAGTGAAAACATGGTACAGAGTTTCATTGATTTGAGCATTCTCTCAATAAGCAAGTGGAATGGATTTGATAGTGAAGCACTGACACAGCGCTCTACAAAGTGCGGCGAGTGGATAGACCGATTCACGGACTTTCCACATGGTAGATGTGGGGGGGGTCTAAACTAATCATTTGAAAAAGTGGGGGGGACTTGTCCCACCCTCATATAATGGCTGCGACGCCCATGCATGTACAACATTCACACCCAAACATCCCAACTTCTACCTGGACATGTGGACATACTCATATTCCTAAAACTGTCTGATGATGCTGAGTGAGTGAGTTAGTGAGTTTGAGTTGAGTTACTTGAAAAACTAAAGTGAAACTTGATTTATTTTATTGCGGGGTCTGATTATTAAATGTCCTTGTTAATTTATTTTATAATTTAAAAAAAAGCGTCTAACAAGTAACATGTAATTTGTGAGATCCAGTGGCAGGGGCGGACTGGAACTAAAATGCAGCCCTGGAAACTGACCCAGTCGGCCGAAATGTCAAATGTAAGAAATCCGCTGTTTATTATTTAAAGTTTTACGTCCGATTCACTCCTTTGTTCCTCTCAGTCATAGACTGTATATATAAATGGACGTAGTGTCCGTGACGTCACCCATAGGATTCTGAAGAGTTGCCGAGAAGCCCTTAGTAGGCGGAGTCGGCCACTAACGGCTTGACAGCGACGTCAGAGTCTAATCCCGCCTGCTCCAAATAAGGGCAAAGAGGCGGAGCCGAGGCGGGACCTGCTGCCTCCGAACTGGAAGTAAACAGAGCTAGCTCAGGCTAAGAAGCTAAGTTAACATGAAATGCCTGCATACCAAGTTACTGCTAACAGTGAGCCACAGTGGGCTAGCTCCGGGACGCCGGCTGGAGCTAACCCCCTGCGGCTCCGTTAGCTCCGGCGGCCACCACTGGGATAAATCGGTCCCCTATTAACATTTGCTCCCGTTTAGCATTATAGGCGTCATAGCCATAGACTATAAAAGTCTTACCCAAGGCTGAATCATAAACTAAAATGTTTATGTATGTATCAAGGGTTACGTCCTTAGCTGGCTAATAAGTAACAAGCTAAGCTACCAAGCACACAAACACCTGCGAACGGGACATGTATAATATTATCATTTTAGACTTCTTGGAAGTTCTGTTAGTACATTCAAGCGCACAGCACAACATTTTAATTGTCTGGTATTTGTAACAATATTCCCTAAAAGGCACAATCACCACAAACACGGCTAAAGCTAAAGGGTCAAGTACAGTACTATGACTAACTAACGTTGTAGCCTCTATGGTTGTAGTCTAGCAGAGTGGACAAGTTGTTGTTAGCTGACAGTGAGGCATGTACATGTCCATCAAAGTGACCACGCCCTAATTTATGCAAAAGCTTTAAGGCTTAATATTAATTAAACAGATGAGTTGAGAAAAAATTCACCCCGCCAATCCATATTAATGAAGTGGGGATCTAACTATACAGAGAATATGGTTTTTTGAACCACGATGTAAACATGTTTATTTCTGCTGTAAAGTTGGGCATTTTAACATTGGGGTCTATGGAAATTGCTCCCTTCTGCAGACTGCTCCTACTGGCCACTAGATGAACTGCAGTTTGAGGCACTTCCATATTAGCGTCCCGGCTCTTCCCCAGAGTTTGCCTTGCTCTCAGTACACAGCTCCAGTTTTGGCATTGGCCTGTCATCAGATTTATTTTTTAGTTGCTGCTGCCTGTAGCGGAAGTTTAGTAAAATTATGTTTGATGAAATACTCCAAATCTCCACCCTCCATAATTGCACTTGCTTCAGTTGCTTGCTACTTTTTAAGGGCGGTGATGACAGTTACAGTACGAACTGAAGTTGATGCGATTTGATTGGATTGTGAGGCATGACGTGAGCCTTGTCTGATTGGTCAATCTCTCGATTTGTTTTCACCAAGGGAAGCTAATTTCGGTTTGCCTCCTCTCGCAACAGAGAGTGCAATCTACTGTTTCACCATAACATCTACGGGGGGCGCTGTTTCACTCTTTATAAAATACTCAATGAGAAGAGGGGAGAGATGGGCCGGCAGAATAATTACCGAAACTAAACGAAGTGTTTTTATTTATTTATTAAAATGATAACTACAATCCAAAAAAACAGGGGAAGCCTGGCTTCCCTTGGCCTCCAGGAGAAAACGCCACTGAGTTCAATGGATAATTCTCACCCACCTCTTGCTCTTGCACTGCACTTGTATACGTGCCAAGCTCAACTCTGTCCCTCATCCTGAACGCAGGAGGCTGGCTGTATATCTGAACTCGGGCCCTCATCATTCTCTTCATCATCTTGCACTTGTTCTAAGCTGCTGCTGATAGTGCTTGTAGCAGCACTGCTCCCAAAAAGGTCTGTCAATTTGCGACATTTATATGCTTCACCTGCGAATTACTTCGCCTTTTTTTATCCATGTTTTTTCATTCTCCCTTTCTGCCGCAGCGTCTACTCCCTTCTCTTCGTGTGGCCGGTCTTTTTTCTTCTTCGTGTGTGATTATTTGACAGATAAGAACCACACATTCGGCCGTTCTGTGGTTCTCCAGATTCTACAGATGGCCAGTCTGCCCCTGTCCAGTGGCACAAAGAAAATGCCTACTTTGTTTGGAACTGTGACGGCCCCAGAGCCTGGGGCTTGTAAGTGTGCAGGTGTGTTGCAGGTCCTGCGATGGGGTGGAGCTGAAGAGGCCTATCAGCGTGATCGGGGACACCTTTCGCCGGAGCTGAGGTGCTATTTAAGCCCAGCTGCCCAGAGTCACATGGCGGTCCAAAAATGCCGTGGTTTTTGGAACCCTTGAAAGTCTCTCTTTGTTTTCCTGTTGTGGCCAACGGGCCGGTCATAACAAACTGTAGGTAAAAAAAACACTGCTTGTTCTTGTTCCAGTCTGTTACTGTCACTTTGTTTTTTAACACTTTAAAATACTACTATCCTACTAAAATGCTGTACAGATTTATTTTTAATAAAAAACATTTTTTCAAGTAAAAAAAAATCTAATTCAAAAAAGAATCTAATTCCTTTATTTCTTTTTCAATATTGCGATAAATACCGTACCGAGGACTTGTTATCGCGATATTATAGTCACGTGAGTTTTTGGTTTCGTTAAATCCCTACCAGTTACCGTAAGCTGATCTACTGGATCATGTGATCTCTTGCACACCCTACCTGCTAAACCCTTCTCTTTCTAGTCGTTTGTTTGGAATCTATGGTCACAAGCTAGTGGAGCCTCGCAGATGGGGCTGCTCCCCTTGAAAGGCGGTATATAAAATTCAGTGAATACACATACTTTACAGAGATGCTGTATGATAAACCAATGTGAGTTTGGAACATTGAACAATGTAAATATATTCTAGTAGACCTCAACAATGGAATTATGATCAGTAGAAATGGCCATGACATGGGACCTTTAAGGCTCAACTATTCTCCATCAGATCTGCTGGTCAGACTGTTGAACAGCCTTTCTGTTGTTGGAATCAGACAGCTCAGTGGTGCCTCAGTATTCTGCTCAGTTATGAGCCGGACGTCTGATAACTAGAGCTCATCAATCCTGCACGTCACTGTCTCCTTTCCTGAAATGACCTTTGATTGTTGATGTTTTCTCTTTAAATGCATTTGGAAGCAAACACTGTTGTCACCTGTAATATGTAATATGACAATTCACAAATAAGACCCCACACAGTCAGTGAACCAAAGACCACTTTGTGTTAGTCATTACATTAGCAGCATTACAACTCAGTTACTGATTGGACTGGTTATTCAAAACATATTCTGGATTACCGAATGATGAATCACGTCAAAATATCAATAAATACAGGCTTGGATGCACCCATAGTCCATTAGATTGAACATGCAGAGACCTTGGCATGGAAATGTTGCCTACAACATTTCCACTAGACTCAGCTCTCCAAAGCAGTGTTATGTGTCTGCCTTGTGAATTATTGCATGTTTACGTTTGTTTGATAAATGATCAGTTATTGTTATAAATGACAAGCTTGTTATTTTTTCTGTTATAAAGGTTCATAGAATTGTTGTTCAGCCTGGGGCTTTGAGGGGAATTGCATCTGATAAAGTGAAGTTCAACAGGTTTTAATTGTTACATCCTCTCAGCAGCGAGAGGCTGGACTCTGTTAAATTGAATTAACATAATGTAATGTAGTTCTGCAATAAATGACATTCGGTGGTTTTTTGTATGCTCATTGGTGTGTCATGATTTGCCATCGATGGAGTTTTGGTGTCAGCAGTTAGTTGGAGATCTTGGATGAATAGTGTGATCAATATTCTTTGGGATTGGATGCTTATTCCGTTTATCTCACCATCTGCTTAACTTCCAATTAGGTGAGACTGAGAAAGTAAAATCCAGTGGAATAAACTGTGTAAATGGAGTTGGGAGATAGCTGGTAAACCGTATTTTTGAAAAGTAAAATGTATTTAAAATCCTGGGATTTATTTTCTTCTTTCTTTCCTTACACTTTTGGAAATAAATGCCATTCTTTTACACAACTCCTGCTTTTGATCTGATCCTTCAACATCTGTTAATAAAGTGTGCTGATGCCAGAAGACCTCCCCTGCCTTTGATATGTGTGGTGCCTTCAGCTGAACACTTCCCTTACGGCCCGTCCACACAGCGGCGTGCGTTGAAGCTTGCCGGCGAGGGGGGGCTGAAACTCAACCAACAACCAATCACATGAATCTCCCGCCCCGGACACACAAGGACGCGGTTTGATTGGCTAGAGCTTGTACTGGCATATGCTCCCACAATGCAGTTCGGCGAAACGTGACGTCACCCCATTCACTTTGAATGGGGTGACTTTGAAGCTTCAACGCACGCCGCTGTGTGGACGGGCCGTTAGTGTTTTATTGTTAACTGAGAATATAACTGATCCCTGATTCTTTGCAGTGCCTCAACTTCATTTGCTTTAAATTACCCAACTTCAGGTGTTCTTATCAAGTATCAATGCTTCAAAGACTCATCATGTTGCATCTTGGCAAATTTCTCCACCAGGTTTATGTTATATGTTGAGTTTATATTCCATGTTTACATTTAGTAAGATATGTATAGTCATGTCTCATTGTTCACTTGTTAAGTTACTGTCTACTCCAGCCAACCCCAATTAGCGGCCCGCGGGCCAGATCCGGCCCGCGAGAGGCAAATGCATGGCCCGCGCTGATCTACTGGCATTCACTTGTTATAACATAAAAACATAAGATAAAATGTCCGCGGTTTCGCTTTATTTTGACCTCCGTCGACACTCGTAAACCTGACCCATGACCTTATCGCGTGCATATACAAGACATGCTTCGCGCGCTTGACTTACTCGTCACCACCTGGAATAGCTAGCCGCTTGTCATCCCAGCCCAGCGATTGACCAACATGACACTAACGGGCCGTGGATAACTCAAACCCAGGATGGAATTCGCTAAGAAGAGGAAGGTAGACCAGGAGAACCGTCAGTTCAAAACTGACTGGACTGAGAAGTATTGTTTTTTTTTACCGGACCACGTCAATGCTAAACCGACTTGTTTGATTTGCATGCAGAATGTAGCTGTAATCAAATCAGACAACTTGAAGCAGCACTTCACCTCTATTCATGCTGCCAGTTTTAATGCTAACTATCCAGAGAAATCCGACCAGCGCACACAAAAGATAGCAGGTTTGCTTGCATCATACAAGCACTCTGTTTCCACAATGTCGAAAACAACATCGGCACAAGAGAGCGCATCAGCTGCCTCTCTTGGACGCTTGCTAGAGCCAAGAAGCCGTTTGCTGATGCTGAGTTAATTAAACGGTGTGCGATAGACATGGCTCATGAAGTTTTAAATCATGATGAAAAACAACAAAAAAAGGTTGTAGAGCTATCAAAGCAGGTGCCGCTGTCGGCTAAGACGGCAACCAGAAGAGTAGAGGTTTTAGCGGAGGAGTGTTTTTCCAGTCTACTCACGGATTTGAAGAAAACAGAGGCTATATCCTTAGCCATAGACTCCTCCTGTGACCGAACCGACATGGAACAGCTGTCTGTGTTTGTACGATTTTTTGATGGGAAGATATTCCGGGAAGAGCTGCTGTGTTTGCTTACTCTGCCCGGGCACACGACCGGGGAAATAATCTTCCACGAGCTGACACAGTTCTTCGAAAAGAATGGTTTGAATGTGAGTCAAATCGTCTCTGTTGTATCCGACGGGGTTCCGTCGATGGTTGGAAAGCACAAAGGCTTGGTAAGCAGGCTTTCCGCCGTTAACCCGGCGCTTCTGACATTTCACTGCATCATTCACAAGTCAGTGTTGTGCGCAAAACTGTGTGGAAAAATGAAAGAAACGATGGATACTGAGACGAGACTGGTTAACTTTGTGCGTGAGAGCTCTAGTCTGCAGCATCGCCTTTTTAGATCGTTGCTAGAGGAAATGTCATCTGAACACAAGGATCTCTTACTACACAACGATGTTCGCTGGCTGAGCAAGGGCCGTGTGTTGGAGAGGGTGTGAGACCTGCGTGACGAACTGGTGTCGTTCTTGTCAAGCCTGCAGAGCCAAAAAGCCCATGAGTTTTTGAGCTTTTTAACTGACACCAAGCTGATAGCAGATGTTAATTGTTTGTGTGACATCATGTCTCATCTAAATCACCTTAACCTGCAGCTGCAAGGCAAGAACCACACTGTTGCTGAGATGTACGAGGCGGTTGAAGCTTTTCGGTCAAAGCTGCACCTTTTGGAGAGAGATATCCATGGGAGGAAGCTGCACTTTCCACGTCTGCGTGAGCACTGCGAGAAGAATTAAATGCCTGAAGATCCAGTAATGAAGGATTTTGTGTCAAAACTGGCAGAAAACTTCAAGGAGCGATTTGAAAGCTCCTCTAAAATCTCACGTGACATCCTCCTCTTCCTCAGACAGCCGTTCTCTGTGTCAGCAGACGGGCAGTGGACTGGAGAGGCCAAAAGGCTGGTGCCTTCCATAGAAGAGGGAGCTCTTCAGATGGAGGTCTTAGAGATGGGAAGCTCTGAGTTGCTGACTTTTGGATCAACGTGGTTCCCCAAGCTCGTTTCAAAAACACCAGAGCTATTGCTATGTTCCTACTCACAATGTTCCCTCAACATACATCTGCGAATCAGGATTTTCTTCAATGAATGCTATCAAAAGCCAGGACAGGAACAGACTCTCCAGTGCACATCTTGGACAGTGCCTCAGGATTGCCACAACAGAATACAAGCCCAACATCAGACAGGTTGCCTCATCCCGCTGCTCTCACTTCTCTCACTGATTGGTGAGTGAACAACATCAATTTATTTTTGCAATTTGTCCATTCTATTGTGGTATAATAATTATTAAGACAAAAATAACCATTTTATAGTTATATTTTATATGTACATTCATTTCCTAAATAAAATGCTACGCAGCGTAATTAAAAACAAATTATTAATATGATAGATAAAAAACCTTGGATAATGCAGGGCTTTTAACAACAGCCCACAAACTGGTTAAATTGAATACAACATTAAAATAATATATTAAAAATAAAGTAAAAAAAAAACAATACTATTTGTTATTTACAGCCTGATATTATTTGGTACACATATTTAAAAAATGTAAAACTAATAATGTGGTGTATTTTGGTACGACATTATAAAAGTAACTAACTGAAACTCTCTCTCTGTCTTCCCCAGTGTTTGTGTGTGTTTGTTACAGTGTTTGCTGAATTGGATGTGGACCTGTCTGACTATTTGATCAGAGTTCACTCTGTTGTTTTTTATTTTTGTTTTATTGTTATGCCCCATCAGACCACAGCAAAATCATTTGTATTTGTTAAAGCATTTATTTATTATTATTGTTAATAAATGTTTGATTTCGGTCTAATTTTGTTTCAAGGATGCATTTTTCCTTTACTCTCAACACAGGGTTTGTTTCATTACTACTGCCACTACTACAACAATTATAATAGAGGTAACATCGGCACATAGTGTAAAACAACTTTTAGTGACACATAACATTTTGGCCCTTAGCTTGTCATGCTTGAAAAAAAGTAGCCCTTTGGTAAATATAATTGGGGAACCCTGGTCTACTCTATGGCAAGCAGTTTGAGTATTTATTCTATATCCTTGATATCAGACGGCAGTTGCCAACATTAGTTGTAATTTCATTTCATTTCAAACCTTTATTTAGACAGATTGGTCCCTTGAGATCATCGATCTCATTTACAAGGGAGACCTGCATCATTTAGTTCCACATGAAACATAAAAACAACAAACAAACAAACAACAGAGGATATCATATTTACATATTCAACATTTACAAATACCCAGAGTGTCAGAAAGCATTTCATTTAGACGTGCCTTAAATACATTCAGAGAAATAAAAATGCTCAATTTCAATTTTGCCTTTAGACTGTTCCAAGCAAGTGGAGCTGCGCACATAAAAGCTGTCTTACCTAAGACAGTCCTTACTCTTGGCACATCTAACAAGACTATATCCTGCGATCGCAGACAATAGCTGCTTGCAACTTTCTGCTTTATCAATGAACAGATATAATACAGGAGTTTGCCCAACATAGCTTTATAGATAAAAGTGTACCAGTGACTGAGCCTCCGTACAGTGAGTGATGGTAAACCTGCCTTGGTATACAGTGTACAGTGATGAGTAAGTGCTTTACAATTTGTGACAAATCTCAGAGCACTATGATACGCAGCATCTAGTTTGCTAAGGTAGTTGGCAGGTGCATTCATATAGATCAGATCACCATAGTCCAGCACAGGTAAAAAGGTCACAGTGACTAGCCTTTTCCTGGCCTCAAGCGAGAAACAGGACTTATTCCTGAAAAAGAAACCTAGCCTAACCCTCAGTTTTTTAAGCAGGTTATTGACATGAAGTTTAAAAGAGAGACAGTCATCAAGCAAGATACCAAGGTATTTGTAACAGGCAACAACTTCAAGTTTTGTTCCTTGCGTTGACACAATATCTAAAACAGGCTCTGGTGTCTTTTTAGCTTTTGTAAAGAGCATTATCTTGGTTTTATCCAGATTTAAACGAAGCTTTAGTTCAGAGAGCTGAGTCTGAATAATGTTAAAAAGTGTTAGTGTTAGTAGTTGTACTAGTGTCATCCAAAAGGCTCACTAGTTAACTAGTGGGAGTGTCTTTTGACTTTACTTGTTGACTAGTTTTACACATTTTCTTTAACTAGTTAACTAGCTAAGGCAAACATGTTAACGTGTTAACTAGCGTAAGTCTCTTTTCACCTTACTAGTGTTAAATCTGTTCTTTATTCTCGCGTCCAGGAGAGAAGCTTTAAAATGAGACTAAATGGAGTCTCTGAAAAGATTCAAATGGGATACTTTAATTAAAAAAAAGGCGCGGTAGTGTTACAGACAGAATATTATTCCGGCAGAAAACAGCTGTGATCTGGCTCTCCTGAGCAAGAAGAGAAGAGACCAGATGTCTCCTCCGGCGCTCTTATATATCCTCTGCTGGCTCCTCCCCGCCAGCCGGCTCACCTCGTCTCCAATGTCCGTTATTGCATTTCAACAGAGGATAGGTTCTTTTCACATTCAATATATGCTTAACACGCAGTTTCTCCTCATATTCTCTTTCATCACTTTTCATTTAACACATTCTAAACGCTGTAATCAATACTCTAAACAATACTTCTCGGCTCGTTTGGTTTCCGGTCATTCCGGATGTTGTCACATGCTACTCTCGTCTGTAAACAATAATGTATTCAAATAAACTGTACTTTCATTTAATATTCAACATGGTAGTATCTCGACATCTATAGTTGTAGTGTTAAATCAGTAGGTTTCGGTTTGCACCACTCCATATCATTTCGCTACTCAATTCACCTCTTTAGGAAATCGTATATTAGCCACATGCTAAATGCTAACCGTAGATGAAGGATTTTCAAAATAAAAGCTTAACTGCTTGTGCACAAGAATTTCTGTTTTTTCAGTATAAAAGAGCGTTTAAACTGACGGTATGTTTAAGCTACATTATACCATCAAAACATTGATTTTAATTTCTAACAGTCCCTCCTTACACACCTAAAAGGTGTGTATAATACTGAAATCAATGAGTTCTTCATCTGAACTTCGCATAGTACATCTCATATTACAAACATACAATCTAAATGGAATGGTTCAATAGGCTTAACTTTACAAAAATACAAAATAAATTATTTGCCTGGTTCAAACCTAAAAGTTGTCCCTTGTGTATAACTTCTAGTGTTTGCATTCAATATCATTCTTCAAAATAGCAGCAATGGCTTGGTATCAGAACATTTCTTCCTCCCTCCTTTCACAGAAACCATTCTCATACCACACTCAGTGTTAAGGCACTTGTTTTTACAAAGTGAAAAGAAACAAACCATTTTAGAATAGCAATGATTTATACAACATGAAATCTACCATATTAGAATAGTATAAAATAATAAAGTCAAATAAAATGGACTATCTTAGAATAGTGTAAAATTAATTGGAATAATAAAAATATTAAAAATATACTATCTTGGAATAGTATGAAGTAAATTGAAATGGATTCACTCCATTTTAATTTTGCTCACTTCTTCACATGATTTCATCATGAAAGAATCACATCGGCTGGACATTCATTGATCAATCTCATCTCCGAACATCCATATCATTTAAACTAACTCATCATTGTCATCCACATCTGTATACGGGGTGGGTCGTCTTGTTCTGCTAGCATTTGTAACCGTCTCCTCCTGAGAAATTTACCCTCCCTCCTTTCATACCATTTAAGGTATGAAAGTAATATGTTCTCTAGAAGGGGCCGTTGTGCGTTCTACTCTGGGGTACGGCATTCTAGACAGTCATTTCTGGGAGAAGATTTTGGTCAGTTACAACAGTTGTAGAGTTTCATCACTTAAAAGTTCCTACTAAGTACATTTGGGTGGTCTGTTCTAATGCAGTGATAAAGTCCCTGAAATGGTGTGAAAACTTGTGGAATATCAATAACTCATTATACTAATTTATTTTCAATTCTGGTCTACTTAAATAGCTATGCTAACCCCTTTTACAGTGTGTGGAACCTTGGGTGCCCGAGCATGTGATAATTACTCCCTCCTTTAACAAGGATTTTAAAAACAGAAGTCATTTCATTAATGGTTTGTAGTTTAATTCAGGAATTTACATTAATGGCAGATATGTTTCTCCTTTAAATAACATCTCTAAATGTCAGGTCATCTGGTGAATGGATGACCTTTAGGAGCTGGTGGCGCTTGTCTTTTAAAACTCTACATCTTGGACGAAAAACAAAATGTTATTTCCACCTTAATCTTCCCTCCTGAGGTAATAACCATGCTACAATGGAGAAATCAATACTCTAGATTGGAATACCATCTTTGGCTTGGTACTAGCTCTACCTTTAACATTTTCCATACAAATAAAGATTTGTCTGCTTTTATAGAGTGGTTAGTAAAACCATCCCTTTAAACTGTAGGTCTATACTGTAACAAATTAAATCTTACCCAAATTCACACATGAATAAAAAACTCTTAAAGAATAATTTGTTCATATGATGAAAAGATTGAATAATATGTTCTACCCTCAGTGTGTTTTTAGGGTTATTTAATAGTTTCCTCTTTATAAATTCACCAATTGATTAATTCATGGCTAATAAATCTTTTTCTTTACGTATTTCTCGTTGGTGTATAAGTGTGTTTATGTGTAAACTCACTCACTCCCGTTTTCCTTCTCTCCCCCTCTGGTTGTCAAGCCACGACCCCCTCACATTCTGCCGGACCATGCCAACTCCTCCGTTCTTTCCTCCCCTCCGTCCACCTTCTCCTCAGTCCATCTGCTCTTGGATCCTTCCGCTGTAACTCTTCTCAGTGTCCCATCTGCTTTGCTTTTCATCTCCTCCTTTACAGTCTCTACTTTGTTGCATGGAGGGCGTATTCCGCTCTCATGTCCCACACTCTGCTCTTGTGCCCAAATCTTGTGGCTCAGCTTGGAACTTCATGTCCTGTGGGGGACCGATGAGAGTGTGCCTTTTTATGTCACCTGGTTTTGGTTCTTGGTGCCTCAGGTGGAGATAGTTCTGGATGCAGCGTTGGAGTTGTTGGTTCAGCTCTGGTTCTCTGTCTGTTCTATGGAGGAGGAGGAGTCTTCCGTGGTGAGGTCTTTTGTCTGCTTGGACGATGGGGTCGTAGCGTTCTGACAGGTGGAGAGAGAAAGATCTCGGGACGCAGTATCTATAGTTAATTCTAACACACTGAGGTAAAATAAATCCAACCTTTTCCACTCTATTTTCCTAATCTTACTATCCATCTTAGTTGTTATGTCATCTAAACACAATTCATGTCTACTAATAATTTTACCATATCCCTAAACATTGCCTTCACCCACTGTAACATGTTTATTCCAATTAACTCTTTCAGGAAACCATTTTCTTCTATACATTTAAATACCTACATGTTTCAAGCACCACATATTTCACACACTATAAAAGAACGTCTCCATATTTTCTCCATCACTTTAAATCTCACTGTTATTTAGAACCGTAGTAACTTTTGTGACTGGACATATCTGCAATGTCGCCACTATCTGCTGGGGAATCTTGTTCATAGAGTTTGTACGTACAAAGCTGTACTTGTGGGTTAGTAGCCTGTGTCTAACAATCATTTTCAATAATTGTGCTCAGGTCACCGATCGGTTGTTCATAGCTTAACAGGGGGTGTTTCTGGTACAGACTAAAACATGGATCCAGTGTATTTAGAGATTCCCCTAATCTGTAAATCCCCATCACTTACATATCCCAATCACTTAAACCCATCTCATCATTTGATACAAGAACTGCATATAAGGGGGTGAATCATCTTGATTATAACCGCCTCTTGTTTGGGACCGAGTATTTCTAACTCCTCCTCTTGTTGCTCAGCTGATCTTTTGGCTCTGGGGATAAGTGAAAGTCTGTGAAACACAGCTGGAGTCTTGTTAGTGATGTGGGCATTCTATGAGTGAACTAATGGATCCATGTCTTACATAATATTGTACTCCCCTTCCAACCAGAAAGGTGCCAAGTGTAATGAGCACAATCAACAATGCTATTCTGACTCTTATCCCTAGGGGACCCCACAATTGGTTTGGCTTTGTTCTTGTCATCATCTCTATTTTATCCCTGGTTGTGTCCGTTACAGAATTTGAATAATGAGTACAAAAATAACATAACAAATTGGACTCTTTTTACAGATGTAAAACAAAAAATAGGTTTTCACATTAATGTACAATCTATAAAAATCTATAGACAATTTGTCTTTTGAGCTGTTTCTATCTTTATCTTATTTCTATTTATTGTTTTGTTCCAGCTCTGCCAAATCAGTCCTAACTCCCAATAATGTTCTGGAAGTTACCAGTGAAGGGTGACAATGTGTGAGGTGGTGTCAATTTGCTCCTTTTTCTTTACCTTTAAACCGGAGCGCGTGTGAAGTTTGTTACAACTTTTCACGCTTCCGTCCACCGGGGATGAGCCCACTGTCTTTTGTGAACTTTCACCCTCACCAATTCACCTGGCCGAACAGGAGTCTCTTCTGGTGTCTCGTCTGGTATCTCTGTAGTTTTCCTAGCCTGCTGTGTAGACAAAACTTGCATAATATTACTCAGAGTTCTGACATATTCATCCACTTCTATTTGTCTAATATCTAAAACTGGACCACTCCCTCCTTGGAGAAGGCCCGAGCTTCGGCATACCTCTTGTTGTTATGAGACCTATTGTTAACTACATGTTATTATTTATTAACTACAACGTCACTGAAATCAACATATCTGTATAATCATGACACTCCCTCCTTTGAGCATAAAATGCTCAATTAATATTGCAATGATTACCCTATTCTGAACAGGACATGTAAAACCCATAACGTTGCATTAAAGAAATATAACTTCTCCGTGTACCCACAAGGGGTACAAAAATATCGTATGATTTATGGTTTTCTGATGGTATAAATGCATATTCACTATAAAAAAAATCAGCAATTAGCACTTCTAATAGTTTACTTGTTTCAATAATGGCTTTTGTAATGGTATTATGCATCATCGTTGCTGCGAAAAACAATACCCCTGGTGTCGCTAATGCGTCTCAATAATTCTAGGATTAGAGGATTGGTTGACACTGCTGAACTAACATATGATAAAATAATATTTCTCCAAACTGGAGGGAAAATATGAACTATTCTCTCAGAGAGTGACCTGCATGAAGGGCTGGTGCCCCTCACTCAAATGAGATATTGCCTTACGCACAACACCACAAATCAGTAAAGTTACTCAAGAATAAATAAATAAAGACTGATTCTTGAAACTGTTGTAAAAACCCTACAACTTCTTCATCCAAGCTCTCAATCAGTGTTATGTTATTTAATATGCAGCTCACGCCTTAAAACAGATACTTCAGACCGATTATAAAATTGTGTTTATGAGAAAAATGTAATCTGACTCCATAAATCAAATAATTGTTTGATTAAAAACTGCACTTCTGGTTAACAATAAATGAAGTTCCCCTTTAAACACAGCCCCGGTCTTCTGACGGGGTCCATCTATGTACTGGCTGGAAAATGTTGGGCCAGTCTCCGTCGCTCCGTCACTGTTCTCCCGTTAACAGTCACTCTCTAGTTCAGCTGGGTTCTTGTTGACTTCTTCACTGGTTTGAGACAAGCGACCCTATCGGACACCTCCCTTTGTAGCCAGACTTCACCACCACAGAATCGAGTTTCTGTTTTCAGGTCTGGACAGCTTCACGTCAGGTGTATCGCCGCCCCTTGCATATTTTGGGTGGAAGCCCGTCTTCTTGACCTCACTAGTTGTGTGGACACAATAGTTTTCTGTGTGGGGGAACAACATCACTCGTAATGTATTTTCCTTCTCATAATTACAAAAATAGTATGCTAAATGTTCTACTCTGTTACTTCTAATCTGTGGATGCTCTGTGTAAATGCAATATTCTACTCACTATCTTTTAAATAACATTCAACCTCTCCCTCCTGTGGTGACATATGTGGCTCTATGTAGCTGGATTTCCAAATACTCTAGTGCTGAAGATGCATCACCTGATGGTCTGGTCCTCTAAGCTTCCTCATTGTTGTGGTTGATACCAGGCTGTCTGTGGCATTTGGTTCATGTTTGGAAATCCTATACGTCTTTGACATCTCTGGGTTGCTTGGTATTTCATATCATTGTAAATGAGATGTTGTCTCCATTCTTCAATGGGTATAGCGTCTAATGCCACCACATCTCCCAGGCTTGTCTGCACTGATTGGGGAAGTCTGTAAAGAGTTGTATATTTTTGTTTTTTTGGTTTCATGGTTCTGCCACGAGTTGTATATTTTTGTTTTTTTGGTTTCATGGATCTGCCGCGAGCTCACAAGACAGTTTTGGGTAAGACATGGGGATAACGGTACGGTAATGACCGCGTTCTTCCACAGCATTACGACAGACGGTGAAACGTCATGTCGTTCTCCAGTGGAGTCCTCCCACACTCCTTCACATCTCTTCAGGAAGGCATACATGTCTTCCCCCGGTTCTTTTCTCAGGCTGTTGAGGGCATGTAAACTCCGTGTTGTTGGGTAGATGTGACGAATAGCAGCCCAATAATTCGACCTGATGTAGTTGAATGGAGTGTCATCTGGGTCATTTGTGCAATTGGCCTCGGAATCTATTGCTCTCACTTCAAGTCGTCTTTCAATCCGTCCGAGCAGGGCCCTCATGTATCCCAAGCACAGGTGGTCCTGGGCTGTGTATCTCTTCAGATCATTCACCCACTTCTGACCTCCTTTCGTGAGTGGAGGTAGCTTTGACACTAATGCTTCCATGTCCCTGTGAGTCCATGATTTGTATTGAAATCCTCCTCTTCCAGCCGCTATCAATGGCATGGAGGTATATGCACCGGTTCTTCGTTCTTCTTGTTCTCTCCGTTGTCTATCTGCAACAATGTCATTATGGGCTTCAACTGACTTTCGTCTCTCTTCAATAATGTCATTATGGGCTTCAACTGCCTTTCGTCTCTCTTCCATTCCTCTGTTGAGTTCCTTTTTCATTATTCTGCCGAGTTCTTCCACATGTAAGCTGTTTGTCAATCCTTGGCTGGCATCTTCCAGATGGAATACCAGACTTGCAACCATAGCTTTTCTTTTTTCAGCTCTGTTCATAGCAATGTTTACAGGTCCATACCAAGAGGGTTGTCCGGCTTTGATCCATGTCCTCTGTCTTTTACTTGAAACTGTTAAATCATCGGATCTGATTTTTACCCTTTCCTTGATATCTGCAGTTGAGCCTGGCCCTGCGTCTAGTCTCAACTTAGTTTGTTTTGGTGACATGTTCTCTAATTATTTATGAACTTATCAAAGATGAAGCACTAATCTTCTGACTAGCACCTTCGTTGCTGTTCGTCCGAACTTTAACTTTTTTTTTTTTTTTTTTCTTGCTCAAGGTTTTATTATTTTTATAGATTTTTTTTTTTTTAAGTTTAAGGTAAAATATTAATAAAGTTAAATATATAAAAAATATGCAAAATTAAAATATGAAATGTTAAAATAAAGTTGTACCGTGTATGGTTTTGACTTTGAAATATGAATTTGGTTCAAATTCACAATGTTATGGTGTTTCCGCTATTTGGGTAATAATTCTGTACTACCACCAGAGTGCGCTATTTTAAATTCCAGCTTAATCCACTAGGGAATAGCTGTTTCAAAACTGACTCGTTTTTAACAAGGAGAAACTTAGTTTCCTCAAAAATATCTTTAAAATAGGAATTTACACTATGGTTAAACAACACAGCACATAACCGCCAAAACACATTTGCAAAGAAGAATATTCACAAAACCGCCAATACACATTTACCAGCAGAAGTACTTCCAATAGTTCTAACTCTAACAAGAAGTATGATGTTCTTTAGAAGATGGAATGCCTAGCCTCAGTGTGTTAAAGCAAACAGAGTACTTCAATTAGCATTTCATGAAATGGTGACTGCCGTGTGGCTCACCGTGAACATGAGGTCAAGACAAGATGGCAACTGGTTTTCCAACCTTTGACCTGAAGAACAAAGGGATTTGAGAAAACACCTGGAGTTGAAATTGGTGAGGTGATATTTTGTCTAGTAAATTCAACACACAACACTGTAGTTTAAAATAACATTTCTATTTAGTTTACAATGATAAATGGGCCTCATACCCTTACGTCATAGCCCTCTACCCATGTACGTAAATGTTTTGACTTTAAGAGCCAGTATGGTCATCTCTTCTGTTTAAACACGCTATGTATGGGACAAATAGGACGCTAAGCAAACACAATCAGAAGAATATCGTCTATCTAACGCACGAATGTCGCACTTCCTGCCGTAATCCACAACGCAATGTCTTGAAAAACAGAAATAGAGTAACCACTGAAAGCTTCAAACTCCTCAGGCCTTTTCCTTGAAAAAGGACTTTTTTAAAACAGCCTCACACTGTTGTTACACAAAACACTCACTCCAATAACCTTAGCTTCAAACTTTGGCTGTGTCTTTGCCTCAAGCAGTCCCGACTGCTTAATGGCCTAAAACCATTCACGTAAAACGTAAAACGCAACAAAAGACACATATAGTGATTGGCCTCTAGCCGACATGTAATAACAGACAAACGAATAGCATACAGGGTTAAATAGAAAAAAAGAAATTGAACTCACCCTGCCTGTAACAAAGCAACGCCACGTGGTATGATACCAATATTTATCAATTTAGGCTTGTTTTAACTTAAATTGCACAGCTATTTTCAGGATCCGCTGGCCGCCGTCAAACACACAGAACTAACATTGTCCTACATTAACTATTGAAGAATTCGATATAACAGGTTTCTCCTTACCTAGTTGATTTGAGCTCTCTGTGTGTTGAACGGATGCCAGCGGGTCCAGCAAGCAGCCTGCTGTAGTCTCTCCCGGTTTTGCGAGATCCTGGCTAGCTCGCCAATTGTTAAATCTGTTCTTTATTCTCGCGTCCAGGAGAGAAGCTTTAAAATGAGACTAAATGGAGTCTCTGAAAAGATTCAAATGGGATACTTTAATAAAAAAAAAGGCGCGGTAGTGTTACAGACAGAATATTATTCCGGCAGAAAACAGCTGTGATCTGGCTCTCCTGAGCAAGAAGAGAAGAGACCGGATCTCTCCTCCGGCGCTCTTATATATCCTCTGCTGGCTCCTCCCCGCCAGCCGGCTCACCTCGTCTCCAATGTCCGTTATTGCATTTCAACAGAGGATAGGTTCTTTTCACATTCAATATATGCTTAACACGCAGTTTCTCCTCATATTCTCTTTCATCACTTTTCATTTAACACATTCTAAACGCTGTAATCAATACTCTAAACAATACTTCTCGGCTGGTTTGGTTTCCGGTCATTCCGGATGTTGTCACATGCTACTCTCGTCTGTAAACAATAATGTATTCAAATAAACTGTACTTTCATTTAATATTCAACATGGTAGTACCTCGACATCTATAGTTGTAGTGTTAAATCAGTAGGTTTCGGTTTGCACCACTCCATATCATTTCGCTACTCAATTCACCTCTTTAGGAAATCGTATATTAGCCACATGCTAAATGCTAACCGTAGATGAAGGATTTTCAAAATAAAAGCTTAACTGCTTGTGCACAAGAATTTCTGGTTTTTCAGTATAAAAGAGCGTTTAAACTGACGGTATGTTTAAGCTACATTATACCATCAAAACATTGATTTTAATTTCTAACACTAGTTAACTATTGAGGCTAAAAATGTATACTAGTTGAACTACTGGTTTACATGATCATGCGTCACACTATTTTAAGAGTCTTTTGACTTAGCTTACATATTAACTATTGAAGGCAATAAAACTGAGTAGTTAACTAGTTAAAGCCACTTTAGATCTATCTAGTTAACTTGTGAGGCTAACTTAATTTTTCATGTTAACTAGTAGGCCTACAAGTCGAAAATGTACACCAGTTGCTCTAGTTTGGCTCATTCTTACCTTAATTGTTAAAAAGTTGCACAAATGTTCTCTTGTTCTTCACATGTGAAACAGTCATGGCAAAAATGCTGACTAGTTAAAGGGAGGGAATCCTCATGACACGTATTTAATTTTTTTTATCATCCGATAAAACAAACCAGTCTCTGCCAGTCTTTTTTTTTTTTATCCGATGACGTTATCAGTGATTTTAAGCTGATTAATTACCGAAATAACATCAACCCTGTGGGCGGCGCCATTTTGACGAGTCACATGACTTATTTTACCGGACGTGACGTGAACTATGCGTTTGGTGTCAAGGACAAATTTACTTATATGCTTTGTTCATGTTGTTTACTGTAGTTACTCTCACAATTATACTTAAATATGCCTCTGTGGTGACACCATATTGGGGACCATAATTAACCTTGTTTGTGTTGTTGCTACAGGGACCCTTTATGGGAAACACTGGTAGCGTTAGCTAGTCATTCCTGCTAGCTTGTCAATGAGAGCAGTTCATGTATTAACCTCCGAGTGTTTAATGGATAATAAAGTGTGGAAGTCCATTCTTAATACACCGCCTCAGACTCCCTTTTCACGGCACTACACCTCATTGTATCGCGAAACATTGCCACAATTCGAATAGGAACAATCCACGGAATGCTCGGTTCCATCTATTGCTAACGGGGAAGTACGTTCGGAGGCAGTGGCTAGCGAAATGTGCTCGGCCCGAACCGAAAGATCCACAGGCGCATGTATGCAGCGAACATTTCAAGTTTCCGGACGACTACTCTGAGAGTATGATGAAACATAAAACCATTACTTAATGGGGATGCAGTGGCATTATTTTAAGGTGTCCGAAAAAGACAGTAAAATAGCGGAATGCAACGTGTGCTTCGGTGAGCGGAGCGAAACACACAAGAGTTAGACCTACACTTCGCTATTTTATCTACCTCTGGAACAAGCTAAACTAGTTATAAATATATTTATTATTCACTGTCGGGTCACTCATTACTGGATCAGTGAGCTGCGTGAGATACTGACAGGCTGTCAGGAGAGGGAGAGAGAGGGGGATTCCCCTGTGTGCAATCCAAGTCGTCTGTGAACAGTTTATTTTCAAGCTCTTCAAGCTCATGACAACATATGTTCTTAAGAGGATTGTCCATGGCTACTCACCGATCGCAAGTACACCATTCATGTACAGGTCTCCCGACCCGAAATCAATTGCACGATTAAAGGGATCGTCTCCAGCAAGATCACCGTGCTGTTCATCCTCATCGTCACTGTCCCTGGATTCCTGACGGTTCTGGCCACTTGGCTCGAACCTGTATGGCTGAATTCCCCCATCCAATCTCTCCACATTGCTCAAAACTTCTTCCTCGGCTGACGAGTCCGAACTCAAATACTCCGCCATGTTTTCGTCAAATGAGTTGTTCGTGTGTTTCATAGACTGTATAAAGGGTGTGTTTACAAAGTGAACGCATAGATGACGTCACGACCAGGGGCGGAGCTTCAGGGGGGGCTGTAGGGGCAGGGCTCCCCGGGCCCGGGACGGTCGGGACCCAATGGGGGCCCGTCGCCGAGGCAGCAGGCTCCGCCCCCGAGATATTTGCCGGCGGGCCCTGCTGCCTCGCGCCACTAAGTGCACTAACGTTCCTGGTCATATTAGGTATAAAGCATTGTAGCCTATAATATGAGTTGAACTTGTGCTGCTATTTCCACACTCACATTTAACATTAAAACATGAAAAATTGCAAGTGAATCCCTTCTATTGTCTCCAAATGTATTTTGGGTAAAATCGTCATCAACAGCCGTCCATCAACATCATACGTAAATGAACGTCAACGTCATCATCAATCACTTGTCATTCAACAGAGCACTGTCTAAGCATGAGCAGTTATAAACACAAAAGTGGAGCTACAAAACGCAAAGAAAAAGATAAAAAGGACCAAGGAAAAACCAAATTGTCCAAGCTAGATGGATATCTTTTTTGCCCTACTCCTCCTCCTGCGGGAGATGAACCTGAAGTTGTTGCCACAGCCAGCCGTGTTTCATCCCCGAGCCCCAGCCCGCCAACAACGTTAGTGGGGGTTAGCCAGATTTACAGGTAGGCTACAATCACGGACACACACTGTCAACAAGAAAATGTGAGTTTGTGGTAAATGTTGATATCATGGTTGTTGTTACTTCGTGTAGCTCGGCCGCCTAGCTTATTTCCTTTTCTGTCTCTCGGCTGTAGTGATGATGATAATAAGAATAATAATAATAATAACAATAATAGGGACGACTCAGCAGCTGCTAGCTGCTCGTCTAGAGGAGAGCCAGGCCTGACGCTTGACCAGCCGCACCCCTCCCCCTCCGGCTCCTTACCTGCTGCGCCGCAAGGTGAAGAAGTACCGGACACTGGGAATGAAAGCAGCAACAGGTCTCCTCCTCACGCTACTCCTACGGGTGAAACTCAGACCACGGATCATGATGTGTCCTGCAATTATCCTCTGGAGCGTTTTCCGACTGATCGGGCAAACTATTTTTGAAAACATTAAGGACGCCAATATCAATAAATATATCTTTAAAATGGGCCCATGCAAACCCAAAGGTCCATTTCCCAAAGACAAGGATAACCGTTGCTTTTCAGAAAGCTATTACACCTCCACCACTAAAGTTAGGATGAAATTTCCACGCAGCTGGATGTGCTATTCCCCAAAATTGGACTGCTGCTACTGTGAGCCTTGCTGGCTTTTTGCCAACCGAAAAGCACCGTTCTACAACAATGCATGGGTAAACGGAATAAAAGACTGGAAACATCTTTCTAATAAAATTGAGAGGCACTCAAAATCCACTCAAATACACCTTGGTGCATGCGTAGTATATGAGCAGTGGAAAACCAATGGCACAATAGACGCTGACATGGAGAGGAATGTGCGTAATGCCGCCCAATTTTGGAGACAGGTCATGGAGCGCATTGTTAATGTAACTCTCACTCTAACTTCAAGCAACTTGGCATTCAGGGGCCATCGAGAGGTTCTAGGTCAGGGAAAAGCTGGCAACTTTTTGTCAATAATCGAATTATTGGCTCGCTACGACCCTGTTTTGAAAGAGCTAATCAACCGAACAGAAGGGTCAGTGAAATACCTCAGTCACCAGATTCAAGATGAGATTATTTACATATTATCTCAACGTGTGAAAGCTGACATCATTGATGAAATAAACGAAGCCCCATTTTATTCCGTCATCATGGACACAACGCAAGATGTGTCAAAGATAGACCAGTTGAGTCAGGTTTACCGCTACATAACTGTTGTTAAGAACGACATGGATATTGCAACAGGTATACAGATCAATTAAGTATTTTTGGGTTTTGAAGTGACTAAAGGTTCATCAGCTTCAGAGCTTGAAAACAAAATCCTTGGTTCTATAGAGAAAAACGGATTAGATCTGTCTAAATGTCGCGGACAGGGCTATGAAGGGGCGGCTAATATGATTGGTGTGTATTCAGGCGTGCAAGCAAGAATAGCCGAGAAGGAGCCCCTTGCCCACTATGTTCATTGCGCTGCTCATAATCTCAACCTAGCACTCAACGACTCTGTTTAAAATGTCCCTGGAGTGAAGCAGTTCTATGACACTGTAGAGACGCTCTACAACTTTTTTGGTCACAGTATCAAACGATGGGCATTGCTCAGTGAGTTAATCACGCCAGAGAGAGCAGAACTATCACATTAAAACGCTTATGTCCCACTCGCTGGTCATCTCGCCATGATGCGCTTGTTGCGTTAAGGCACAGATATGGAGACATTATAAAAGCCCTCGTCAAAATATCCCTTACCAGTGACAAAAAGGATGAGCGCAATGAAGCAAGTGTACTCAAGAATGCCATAAGCAAATTTAGCTTTCTATTTTTGGTCAACATGCAGACCAAGATTTTGGAAAGCATAAATTGTGCTTCACAGTTAATGCAAGCAAAAGACGCGGATATTCTCAAAGCATCTACTCTACTGCAAAATGCCATCAGTGTTTTGGTGGAGTATAGGGGACAATTTGATGAGGCGAAGTCTGCCACTCTTGCCCTGGCTACTAAATGGGGAAGTCAAACACAGTTTGAAACAACCAGGGCCAGGAAAGTTAAGAGACACTTTGATGAACTTTCTGAAGACAGCCGCCTCACTGACGCAGAGAGCAACTTTCGGGTGACCGTTTTCAATGCATGTCTCGATATAATCATCCAGCAACTGTCCCAAAGATTCACCATCTTAAATGCAACTGTGAACATTGTTGAGGCAATTCACCACAACTCACTACTACAAGCAAAGGATGAGGATTTACACCAAGCTGCCCAGCGGCTTAGAGAGCACTACAGTCGGGACATCGCCGCCAGCTTCCCTGGCCAGCTGCTTTCTTTCAGAACCTGTTTCAGGGACAAAATACAAAAACAAAAATCTGTCGCGGATCTGGTAAAAATGCTCATTGTTTACAACCCAGCAGTAACATCTACATTCAGTGAGGTTTGCACAGCCTTCATCTTATTTCTGACTCTTCCTGTCACCGTGGCAACCGCCGAGCCCTCTTTCTCCAAATTAAAACTCATCAAAAACTATTTGAGGAGCACGATGGGACAGGAGAGACTGAGTGGACTGGCCTTGCTGTCCATCGAAAGTGACCGAGCCAAGAAATTGGACATACAGCGGATTGTGGACGAGTTCGCGGAGCGCAAGGCTCGCCGAGTGCCCTTCAAGTAGTGGGGAGTACACTTCAAATTTAATTTGTACAGTAGCCTACTTGTACGTGAATGTATGGGCCGCCGTGCCAATTTTACACTGCTGTGCTCTCATGGTGGCGGCTGGCTGTCCATGGTGAATGGTGTGTCAGAAATGTAGTCATTTTATTAGGCTATGTTTTCGTTGTCCTTGTGGTTTGTTGGACTTTATGTCATGTTATATCATTATTATCTCTGATATATATTTCGTTTCTATACCCTTTGCAGAAACGAAATCTTAAATATTACACCTTTTCTTTAGTTACTTTTCTTTCAAACATTGTTTTAAATTGTAATCTAACTGACTGAGCGACTTTTTACGCACGAGCGTCAGATTACCATACCGCGGACTCCCGATATTTTTGTCAAGCTTTATTGTGTTTAAAGGGCCCGGTCATGTGGCCCCGCCCCCCGGCCCGGGTTTGATATGTGCCGCCAGTGGTCACGACCTAGTTTTTCGGATCACGTGACTACTGAAAATGGCCAAAATGGCAGCTGCCTGACGGAATATACAGGTTTTGATAAAAAAGAGCTATAAAATCATTATTTACCGGGGAGTATCGCTGATTTCCTCAGGTTATGGTTTAAACATAATGTTTCAATAAATACCGAAGTTTTGATTAAATATCTAATGAGTGGAGCCTTCCTTTAACTAGTTGGTGTCTATTAGCGTTGGGTACTGTAAGAAATAAAATCAACGTTTATAAGGCGTAATTTAAAACTGTTTTATTCTGAAAACCGGAAATGAAATACACTGTTTTGATTTAAAACTGTTTTATTCTGACAGACCGGAAGTTTAAACAACGACCTCCTGCGAGTAAATATTGTTAGCTTCAATTTAAGGTTAGCATTAGCATGTGGCTGAAGACTACGTTTTGAAACAGTGAATTTAAGGTGAAATGACACGTGATGTTGTACACTAAACACACTGTCTTTAACCCTCACTTATTGACGCTGCAATACTGTTATTAGGGAATGTTTAAATTACCACAGACATTAGAATATTATAAAATCAAAGAGAAAAACGACAGGATTTGCATTGGACACGCCCCCGTCGACGCCGGCCAATAGGAGAAGACCACAGATGACAACAGGAAAAGCAAGCCAAGAATCGGGTTATGGCTAGAAAGGATGGTTATGGCTAGAAAGGATCCGTCTAGTGTAAATATATTTAACACATTGTAACTCTCGTTGTAATCGGAGCGGCTCGGAAACACATCTACAGAAGTAACATGATGCAACATAAACATTAATGCAGCAGCAATATTAATAGAGAAACATCAGACATAATAGTAAAACACTGCAAGGGAACATTTTATTGCACCAGGAACTATCTTGGGACTTTTAATGTGACAACGTTGATTTGCCTATGAATAAAAAATAAACCATAGTGTTGGTGATCTACAGTGTTGTCATTCTTCTTTGAACACCAGCAAGACCGCTAACACCCTATTTCAACAATCACACTCCCTGTAATTGACATAATTAATAGATCGTTTAGCTTCTCATTATCATTTGCTGTGGCCCACTGATGTTAACGATCGTAACTGAAAGGCTGCCTGCCAAACGTAAACATTCAGCCAAACTCTCGCGAGAGTTTTACATAAGACGGATCCTTTCTAGCCATAACCAGAAAGGATCCGTCTAATGTAAATATGACGTCACGTTCTCGTTCTAACTCTCGTTGTACGGCTCGGTTGTAATCGGAGCGGCTCGGAAGCGCAGTCACGTGGCTGAATGTTTACGTTTGGGATGGCGAGAAACTAAACTATATTAAATATGTAAATACTTGTTAGCGGTCTTGCTGTTGAAAGAAGAATGACAACACTGTAGATCAGCAACACTATGATTTATTTTGTATTCACAGGCAAGTCAACGTTGTTGCAGTAAAAGTCCCAAGATAGCTCCTGGTGCAATAAAATGTATGTTGCATGTTACTGCTGTAGATGTGTTTACCTCTTTTATATCCCGTTGGGTAGTTTAATCTGCAGCAATGCACCATATTCTATAATATCATCATATATGTGTCGCTTTGTCTCTGTCGTATCTTTCAAAAGTAAAGTGAAACAGCTGTTTTCAGCTTTGTGATGATGTATTTTCCAGCTGATCCAAGAGGCTTTTTAAACACCTTACTTGGCTTAAGAGGGAGGGGAATTTTCTCAACACATAAAGGAACACTTTATCCTTCAGTTTATCACAAACATTACATCAACACATTTGGAGATTCTAATTTGAATCCAGTCTGTAATTTGATATTAAGGTTTTAATAATGAAATGAGGTCATGAATCGAGTTCAAGGTTAAGATCATCTTTATTATCCTATGTACAAAAATGAACATACAACATTAATATAACAGTAACGAATAAAACAAAATAACATTATGCAACTCTGATCTTCTTGCTGATACTTTTCAAAGTTAATTTGACATTTGCTCTACTTCTCCTGCTACTGTTTGCTCTGCTTTCAACTTCTCTTTCAACTCTGCTCTTTACTATGCTTTCCCTGTTTCCTCTGTTCTCCTCTCCTCATCTTCTCCTCAGACTATCCTCGTTTTGCTGTATCCTCTCCTCTCCTGTTCTCCTCTCCTCATACTCTCCTCCTTTTGCTGTCTCCTCTCCTCTGTTCTCCTCATCTCCTCTCCTCCTTTTGCTGTTAGATATTTAGACTGTAATGACAGCTTATGATATTCTTTTTATAACTACATCAATCACATGCAATGGATTCAAAAGGTTGTTTTACTTAGCACCTCTTTACAGCTCCAAGCTTCCAACATTCACCTGGCGGTGGTGCCTTGGATGAAAACAACTTTTGATATGATACAATACAACAACAATAGTTAACACCTATCCACAGCAATAAGCACAATGAGAAGACTAATGGTCTCTTTTATATCAGTTTCTATTGGAGTGAAATGAACTGTGCCATGTCACATAGGATTGGAATGGATGATTGGCTGTGTTTTGTGAATATAGAGGAGATGGCAAAAGTAAATATACTTTGTTCTTACCTAAAGCATCTATCCTCCTCTTCGTACCCCTGCCTGCTCCTCCCGCATTAGACTCTGGGGACTTAGCTTTTAAAATCTTGTTCAAGCTGTCCACTCTGTAGTTGGATCTCATGACCTCAGCTTTATGACCCACCCGGCCTGAAAAAGGGTGTCTACGATGGCTGGTACTGAGAGGTGTTATGGTCCTCTTCTGCCTTTTGTGTTTGGGGGGGCGTGAAGGTGAGAGGAAGACTACTGTCATGTGGGGTGTGTTGCTTTACGTCCTCCAAAAGATCATTTAGTCTTGATATCACTGTACACATGAACGTCTCATCCTGTAGGTGGTATGTGTGCTCAGTAATTTCCCGCAATAAGGTCCCACACTGCTGTCGTTTCCTATCTCTTGAGGACTTTGAGTGGTTACCACTGGTCTGATTACAACGAGAGTTAGAACGACGTCTCTTCTCGATGTTCCCGCGA
The DNA here is from genome assembly GCF_949606895.1 of Notothenia rossii. Lineage (NCBI taxonomy): Eukaryota > Metazoa > Chordata > Actinopteri > Perciformes > Nototheniidae > Notothenia > Notothenia rossii. The sequence continues at coordinate 40,289,137 of NC_136908.1, read as the reverse complement.
TGTTCCCGCGTCCCGCCCACCCCGACCCTTTCCGATTACAGCCGAGCCGCTCCGATTACAACGAGAGTTAGAACGAGAACGTGACGTCATATTTACATTAGACGGATCCTTTCTAGCCATAACCGACCAGCAGCCCAATGCCAACGGGAGCAACAGCTGAGGGGGGGAGCCAAGCCACCAACTCGCATATTTTCATTTGTAAATCATCGCATTATTTGTTTAATTAAATGCTGTTAACTTTTATAAGCTTCCTTGGACTCTTTTCAGTTAATCCTGCTCTCAGGGCTAATAAATCCTAACAGTACCGTCATCCGGTTCCAACATTTTGATTCCATCTATATCGTTTAGAAATGTTATTTTCGGTTCTGCTTATCATTCCTAAAGAAATGCATCCCGCTGCTTTCTGTACTGTTAGACAGGGCGGGAGATTTCACGAGCACAGTACCAGGGGAGGAAGCAAACCTCGGTTCCAAGTTAGAACAATTAACAATTGTCCGGTACCGGGATTAATAACAGTTGTGAGGAGCAGCTCAGCGTCTCCCTCTCTCTTTGTACAGAGCGGTTCTGCTGCCCGTTAAACAGCTTCATCTCTATCAACCTTTCTTATGAACTTTCTCTAACTCGTAATGAAGGTAGTAACCTATGTTGTTATCAACTATATTGATCGCCATTTCCTCAATGAAGTAAAGCAGCCTCCCGCGGCGTGTCTCGCGGCGTGCTTTCCTCACATCCCAGGACTGTGAGACACACTTGGAGGAGCAGAGGGAAGTCAGTGTATGAAGCAGGGTATAGAAAGTAAATGTTTTAAATGAAAAAAGTAAACTAAACTTCTGTCTCCGTTCCCAGTGTTTGCAGTTTCACTCCAGTGGCTCTTTGAGAGCGTAACAGGTTCATTTCACTAGTGGCCTTCTTAAAGACCCTGTGAAGTGTGCACCTGTGCATGATCTGTTATGCTAATACGTATAGTAATGACCAAAATTGTCCATTGGAACCCATATCAAAAGATGTTGGAATAGCAACGAATTTGACGAGTTTTGAATTTTCCGGGGAAATCTGCAGTTGACCTTCGCCTTCGTGGGCGTGGCTTGCGATCTACTGCGTGACGTCACGAGATGGACGCCGCCGCACTGTTTACATTCACCACCGTTCATTTTTTCTCTTTTTCAAAGTCGAATTTCTCAACGTTTTTGAGCTAGTATTTTCCTGGAAAGTGTGTCGGAGTCGACTGGAAGTGATTGCCAATCGAGAAAACCTGACAATGGAGGCGACAGTGAAGAAAGAGGGATGAAAAACACAGGGGAAACGATGCATTGCCGCTGGCTGTAGTAATGTCAAGTCTGCCGAAGTGGCGATGTTTCTGTTCCCAAAAGATGAAGGTGAGCCTGGCTGGTGTCATTGTTTTGTAGATTCTTTGATTGATCATGATAAATAAAGGCCACTGGTCGATTCGAGAGAGAGAGAAAGAGAGACTGAGAGAGTTACAGGGTTGTTGTTAGCATCTGGTGCTAGCTCGGAGCTAACGGAGATTAGCTGTTTCAACAATAAGGAGAGGGAGAGTGCTCTCCTGTGGGACTGAGAGAGATAACGTCAGCTCAGGGAGGTAAACTGTAGCCTAAGTTATCTCAGTGGGTTTGGTCATCTATGTAAACAAATATTTCCATCTATGTAATATTAGTTGTATAAAATAGGTTAAGAAATCCTTCCAATGTTTTTTGATTATTGAAATATATGTTTCATATGAGTGTTGGGAGCTGTATCCATACATCTCTTAATGTTGCCCTCAAAGTGCACCAGATTGATCACTTTCCTCATCTATCCTGTCCGAAAAGCTGTCCAAATCAATCATTTCTCTCACACTAGTATCACTTTCCAGAGTCTCCGCCATGTTTACAATCGCAACTGGGTACATCTTGTGACGTCACAGCCACTATCGTCTGCAACTTCCGTTAGGCTCAGACGGCAAAATTAATAATTCATTAATTATGAATTATTAAAAATTATTTTAGCCATGAACAGGCACAATGATATGTAAGGAATGAAACTGCCATTTCATTTTGGTGCAAAAACATGCACTTCACTGGGCCTTTAAAGGGGACCTGTCATGCAAAATGCACTCTTGTACGTCTTTTATACATGAATATGTGTCCCCGGTGTTCCAGGGAACCCACCAAGTGTCAGAAAACACAACCTTCTCTCTTTTCCTCTATACCCAAATCTCAACAAAAAAAAAGGGGCTGTAACGGATCTGATACAGACTGATCCAGATTTGAATTACACTGAACAAAAATATAAACGCAACACTTTGGTTTTTGCTCCCATTTTTCATGAGATGAACTCAAAGATCTAAAACATTTTCTATTTACACAAAATAACAATTTCTCTCAAATATTGTTCACAAATCTGAAAATATCTGTGATAGTGAGCACTTCTCCTTTGCCGAGATAATCCATCACACCTCACAGGTGTGGCATATCAAGATGCTGATTAGACAGCATGATTATTGCACAGGTGTGCCTTAGGCTGGCCACAATAAAAGGCCACTCTGAAACGTGCAGTTTTGCTTTATTGGGGGGGTCCGAAAATCAGTCAGGTTTAATCCTAACCCTAACATGTCACCCACTGACACATTAAAAAATGTTTTAGGGTTTAACCAGTCAGGTTTAACCCTAACCCTAACATGTCACCCACTGACACATTAAAAAATGTTTAAGGGTTTAACCCTAACCCTAACATGTCAGTGGGTCACATGTTAGGGTTAGGGTTAAACCTGACTGGTTTTCGGACCCCCCCAGACCCCCCCAATAAAGCAAAACTGCACATTTCAGAGTGGCCTTTTATTGTGGCCAGCCTAAGGCACACCTGTGCAATAATAATGCTGTCTAATCAGCATCTTGATATGCCACACCTGTGAGGTGGAATGGATTATCTCGGCAAAGGAGAAGTGCTCACTATCACAGATTTTTTCAGATTTGTGAACAATATTTGAGAGAAATGGTTATTTTGTGTAAATAAAAAATGTTTTAGATCTTTGAGTTCATCTCATGAAAAATGGGAGCAAAAACAAAAGTGTTGCGTTTATATTTTGTTCAGTGTATTTTCTACGTCACAAAAGGGGTGCGCCGCTTAGTGGTCAACTCTCCACCTATCAGGGGAATGAAAGGTTGGGCCACGGCCGGCCATTGCCGCTCGAAAGCGCTGGAGACGCTGTAGTACATATGCCAGGCCTGTAAGTGGCACTGTAGTCTGCCACAAAAGCAGCGAAGAAGGCTTCCCGCGCATGGTTGCCATGGTTGCCCTTCTGTTTATTCTCCGCTGTGGCTCTTTTTCTTCCTCCCCGAGGCAAGCGTTTGCGCCTACTGCTTTAAAACAAATGAATAATGACTCTATATAATCATAAGGGATAATGTGCAGCGACATTATCCCGCTTATTACATGGCCACATTCTCAACAAAGTAACGATATGACTCCCAATATTAACTGAAACGCTTTTTGTAGGAGCCAAAACGTAGATTTATTATTTTGATTATTTAATCACTTAATGTATGTAATGGAGTATAATTGATTGGTGTCATTTGATCGGGATCCGCAGCCATGGTGGGGCGGAGCAGCTAATTGGTGCTGCGATTGCCTCAGCTGGTTAAAAGAGTCCTGCTGATTATACTCTGAGTTCTATTTTGGTTGTGAAGCCACACGGTTTTTTGACCGCTGCATTGCCCTGCAGAGAAGAGAAGATTTGTTTATTTAAATGACGAAAACTGTTTCAACATCGTCTGGTAAGATACCTTCATTTGTGTGTTTAAAGAAGAGAACGAACAGTGCTGAAATGGAAACGATAACATGGAAATAAACGTACCAAAAACAAACAATATACTGTATCTCTGAGTGATGTGTGAGCGCGTCGGCCAGGCGCTAAAACCAAAGAACAGAAAAGAGCTTAAGAAAGGTAGAAAGAAGGCTCTTACTTTTATGGATTTAGAAAATGATTTAATTGATTTAAAAAATAGTTGTATTGATTTATATTGACATGCATCCGCTAAGAAAAATAGTCCGTTGTTACTGTTTGAACTAACGTAGCAACGGCAGGAACTGCTTCGATAGCGTTTTTGAGGAACTTTTTGATTACAGATTTGAAAACATCGTTGCTTGCTTTAAAAGTAGCACAATTCATTATGTCAAACCTTGGAAAGTATCTAGATATCCCTGCCCTAATGCCAAAGTAACTGGCAACTGAATATGTGTCGCCGTTTGATGTCTATGTCTGGACCGCTGCGTAAAAAGGAGGGTTTCTACCCCGTTACTTCTCTTCTTACTTCTATAAGAATAAAACATGGAGGACGGAGATCTCTTTTTCTCCCCTTCTTCTGACAGCCCAGCAGCTGATCTCAAAGCACGCTCCCCTCTCCGGCAGGGGGGCGTGGTCAGCTGCAGCTCACAGAATCAGCCCCCTGCAAAAACAGCGCTGGAAAGAGCAAATAGATTGAAAGAGGCATGGCTAAAATGCAGGATCTGTTTGGTATTTTGAAAAAAAAACTATATTTATATACTTTATATAGGTATACAAATATTGTTCAAATATAGCATGATACGTCCCCTTTAAGCTTAACTGACAAGTTGAACGCAACCCCATTCTCCCTTGTCCTGTGACAGTTTGTCTTGTTCCATGCCATATTAGGAGAGCCAGCATTATTTCAAGCCAAGAACTTCCATTCCTTTGTTCCTCGTGCTTTCTTAATGTTTATATTGATGTATTTTTGCTGTAGCCACGTGTTTTCCTTCTTGAAGAGTGATTTTTTTGTCTAGTTGTGCATTTCAGTCCAAATCCGGTTGGGTTCCTGACACATCACTTTAAAATATTCAACTGGTTTCAAATGTCAAGGCTCAAGTGATCAAACTTTTTCTTGAAGAAAGGTAGCTTTTTCAAGTAACTGAAGTTCTCATTTATCCTAACAGTTTGCTTAAAACTGTGTCTCATCCACTTAGGGACTTATCTTGTTTAAAGTGTAGTTTCATAGATAATTAAACCTTTACATCTTCCCATAAATGTACTTATGCTTTGTAAACAGGATTACTGCAGCAGCATAATTTCTTCAGTTTCAGAGGCGAAAAAGATACTTATATAAACTAATTATTCCATAGCTGGTTAAAGTGGAATCATAAATAAGATTATAATGAAAACTGCATTTTTAAAGACATCTCAGGTGTGATTGTAACACTCGGTGAAGACACACACCATGAATAAGGGGTAGAAACGAAAGAAAGCGTGACAAACTCCAGTCAGAGTTACTGATAAACAGAAAGAGATGAAACCCAGGTAGAGCTCAGCCTGCTGATCGATATTCTCGTGGTTCAGAGGCTACATTTATGCAGATGAAAGACACTAATTATACTCATGCCCATGTGAGGAAGAAATACTGGGTTGCTAATGGGAAAATCAAAACACATTAAGGACAGCCAAATTATTTTATTTGTATTCAATGACTTCGCCTCCTCAATAACAGATGGAGAATGGAGGGCAGAGAGAGAGAGAGAGAGAGAGGAGATTTAATGTGGGCTAATTGTGATTAATTGTAATATAGTTGTTCAAAGAGGGCCAGGTCTCATCATTATTCAGTTAGGGTTTGTTTTCTTTGCAGTGACAGCCATGTTGCAGCTGTAAACAGCTTCTCTGGCCCTGGAGTATTAAAAGCATCACATTTGTGGATGATTTCAAATCATAATTAAAAACACCTGTTCACCATGGCCTTCGGGCCCTAGCCCTTTCTTGGTCCCCCGGCTTCCTTTATTTTTTGTTTGCCTTTTGTTTGTCTGTTTGTTTTGTTTGTCCACCATGAACAGCGACCTTGGGTCCCTTGAAAGGCGGTATATAAATATCATTTATTATTATTATTAAAAAGAAAAGTACAATTAAAATGACTGTCTGTGTGAAGGGTTAACCAGACTCACTCTTTAAATTACATCTACCTTATCCTTTATGTGGATATACTAAAACTGTGATATTACATAAAGATTATATTGTCAAATATGTTTTATTCACATCCAATATGTGTGTCTGTGGATTTGTTTTTGACACAGGTCTCCAAAGTCTTACATTGTGGCTTTACCTAAACAGCGGCCCACCAGCCCCTTGTCTTCTGTTGGCTCTCCGGCCGACGCCAGCTCCCCGTGCCCTGTCGGCGTACCGGCCGACGCAAGCTCCCGGTGTCCTGTCGAGGTACCGGCCAACTCCAGCACCTCGTCTCCTGTCGGCCGTCTCAAGTCCCCTCTCGAGTTCCCTCTCCAGTTCCCTCTCCAGTCACCTCTCTCGAGTTCCCTCTCGAGCCCTCTCTCGAGTCCCCTCTCGAGTTCCCTCCTCCAGTCCCTACTCAAGTCCCTTCTCTAGTCCCTACTCAAGTCCCTGCTCCCGTTGGGGGTCCCGCCGACTACTCTTCTGCCGGGGTCCTGCCAGCCCTAAGTCCTGTGCCGTTGGAGGTCCCGTCGACTACTCTTCTGTCGGGGGTCCTGCCAACCCTATGTCCTGTGCCGTTGGAGGTTCCGTCAACTAGTCTTCTGCCGGGGGTCCTGCCAGCCCTATGTCCTGTGCCGTTGGAGGTCCCGTCGACTACTCTTCTGCCGTGGGTCTTGCAAACCCTATGTCATGTGCCGTTGGAGGCCCTGCCGACTACTGTTCTGCCGTGGGTCCTGCCAACCCTATGTTGTGTGCCGTTGGAGGTCCAGCCAACACCTGTTTTTTCGGGGGTCCTGCCAACTCCATGTCCTGTGTCGTTGGGGGTTCCGCTGCAGAGTCTTGCCAACCCCATGTCCTGTTCCGTTGGGGGTTCCATTGGGAGTCCTGCCAACTCCGTGCCCTGACCTGTTGGGGGTCCCGCAGAAACCTGTCCCGCCGGGGGTCTCGCCGACACCTGCTCCGCAGGATTTGCTGCCAACACCAGATCCTGTCCTGTTGGGGTCCCGCCAACACTTGCTCCGCCGGGATTCCTGAAAACACCATATCCTGTCCTGTTGGGGGTCCCGCCGACACCTGCTCCGCCGGGTTTCCTGCCATCACCATATCCTGTCGTGTTAGGGATCCCGCCGACATGTGCTCCGCCAGGTATCCTTCCAATACCATGTCCTGTACTGTTTGGGGTCCCATCGACACCAGCCCTTGCTCTGTCGTGGGTCCCAGTGACACCAGCCCATGTTCCGTCCAGGGTCCCGTCTACGCCTGACCCGCCAGGGGTTCCACCAGCTCCTACCCGTCCTTGTGTCCGGCCCCCTGAGTGCCGCGGTCTTCGCCCTTGAGCCCGGCCCCCTGACTTTCCCGGCCGCTGCCCTCGGGCCCGGCCCCCTGACTCTTCCGGCTGCGGTCTATGCCCTCGGGCCCGGCCCCTTGACTCTTCCAGAGTACTTGAGTAAAAGTAGAAGATAGGTAGATTGTTAAGGCTGTACAAAGGCATGGAATCAAATGCACAATGCAGACACGGACAAAGTATCAAAATAAAGTGTTTTAATGTAAACAGGTAGGAATACACTGAATACATAAACAACAAAACAAACACTCAATAAACTTTCTTACCTGGGGGTATACTACGAAGCAGGATTTTCGTTTAGCCGGCTAACTTCAGGGAAAACTCGGGGTTTCCGGTCCTACGAAGCTGGTTCTCTTTTTAGCAGGCTAGATCTCCATGGTAACTTACTCTGTGCGGCTAACCTGGTCGGGACCAGGTTAGGTTGCAGGCTAAGAGATGAACTCAGTGAAAGCACTGCCTGCTGACCAATCAGAGCTCAGTGTGCGGAGTTTAAAGCGATCAAGTCATATTACAGGAGAAAGGAAATACAGAAAAGCTACCGTTGCAGGAAAGAATCACCGACTGTGAACGTGAACATTAATAGAATATCACCTCCCATATTCAGAGCAATCTGACTATTATAACATTAGCGTTAAGAAAGCTTACTTAAATATCTGCGACAACATAAGTAACCGGATCAGAGTAACATTAAGTACAGTCTGCGGCATATCACATCATAATGTATCATATATCTCCTTATCTGAGTCAGCTGAGCCGTATCTGGCCGTGCAACACTCACAGTGTCACATACTGTATGCAGAAGTATTATTTTAAGCAACACATTAAGTTGACGAAACAATCGAGACAAATGTAATTACAGTCAGATCCGCTCATGTCTTAGACGGGGCAGTGATATCATAAACCTGTTAATGTACGCATTCAAACACTTTTTCTTTTGCCAGCTGTGTTCACCTTGCAGGTGCAACTATGTGGCTTTTATCCTGGATAAAGTGTTTAAAGAGTAACTTGCAGGTTAGAGACACCAGTGAATAAATGTGTAGGAAAATTATGAATACACTAGATTTTGAAAAGAAATATACAGAAATATACACTACAGTGACATCTGGCGTCGCATAAAAAAGCCTCCGCACGTGACCTCCCGCGTGTGACGTAACATGGGGTAGAGCGGCCGGTCTAAAGTATGAATAAACATGGATCACAATGCTAGTTTTGACACAGAAGAGGTTGAAAATATATATTCAAATACATATGATTATAATTATGAGCCTGCTATGCGTCCAAGAGACCAGGAGCAGTCAAGGAATAGAAAAAATAACGGCCAACGGAGAGAAATGGAGCTTTGGTGTGTGGAGAACCAGTGGAGAACAGAGCAGTTGTCTTGGTGAGTGACCGGCGTTAGCTACAGTTAATGTTAGCTAATGTCAGTCACATCACAACATTGTAAAGTTAGCAATCATATATCAGGCTATAACTAAAGTAGTATTGATAATATAGTAACGTTACTGGCAGGACGGTTGATACTGATCCATAACAGAAACTAATGCGCAAGTATCAGCCGTATCTCGCGTTATCTAATGCAACTCCACACTACGGTGCTGTGTACCGGAGGGGAGACGCGAGATACGGCTGATACTTGGCGATCTGGCAGAGAAAGGTTGTGGAGCCTCAGTTGATATGCAGTTGTAAATGGCTTGATGGAAAGCAGGTGTATAGTCGGGGAGGGTGCACAGCTGATTGCAGCAGGTGAGTGGAGGTTGAGCCGGGAGCCAGGAGTGACAGCCACCACACCCACACAAACAACACAGACAGGGGAAAACAAACAAACACAAAGGAGACGGCTGGAGCAGTACAGCCACCACAGCGTTACCTAATGCAACTCCACACTATGTCTTACGGTGCCGTGTACCGGAGGGGAGAGAGAGAGAGAGCAGCGAAGGGGGGGAGAGAGGTGTAATACGGTTTCCTGATAAAGCTGTGGAGAGTATGTGCTGCAGGGAGGTGGATGCACAACGCACCCAGGAACGAACGCTAGCTCCGGTCCTTTTCCCGTGAGGGAAACTGTGGACTCGATGTCCTGACAGGCTCGAGTTTGTGCAACCTGCACAAACACAAGCTCACCATGATTACAAATGGTGAAATGCAATGTAAAATTTACGAAAAAATACCAGCTCACTAAATCACAACCGCTCAAACCAACTACTACCGTGGATTGGGCAGAGAACGAGTCCGAGAAAGTTGCTCCCCCGTGTGACGCAATATGACGCGTTTGACCTATGACGTTAAAAAAATGTTTTTCTACCCATGGATGCAATAAATATTATTATTGATATAGTTAGATTCCACCTTCATGATTATGAATCTGTGAGTGAATTGTTTTCTAACACGACCCTTTTATTTATATTAGGTCTTAAAGTTTTTGCATAAATTAGGGCGTGGTCACTTTGATGGACATGTACATGCCTCACTGTCAGCTAACAGCAACTTGTCCACTCTGCTAGGCTACAACCATAGAGGCTACAACGTTAGATAGTCATAGTACTGTACTTGACCCTTTAGCTTTAGCCGTGTTCGTGGTGATTGTGCCTTTTAGGGAATATTGTTACAAATACCAGACAATTAAAATGTCGTGCTGTGCGCTTGAATGTACTAACAGAACTTCCAAGAAGTCTAAAATGATAATATTATACATGTTAATCACGTTCGCAGGTGTTTGTGTGCTTGGTAGCTTAGCTTGTTACTTATTAGCCAGCTAAGGACGTAACCCTTTATACATACATATACATTACATTACATTACATTGCATTTAGCTGACGCTTTTATCCAAAGCGACTTACAATAAGTGCATTCGACCAGGAAGATACAACCTTTAAGAAAACAGAATCATATAAGTACATCAGGTTTCATAGAGCCAAACATTTCAAGTGCTACTCAACTGGCATTTAGAAAGCCAGCCCTTTATTAGTATATAAATGCTTTGTTAGTAATTCTATCGCTCGAAGTGGAGTCTAAAGAGATGAGTTTTCAGTTTGCGTCGGAAGATGTGTAAGCTATCTGCTGTCCTGATTTCAATGGGGAGCTCATTCCACCATTTTGGAGCCAGGATAGCAAACCCACGTGTTTTTGCTGACGGGAACTTGGGTCCCCCTCGCAGTGCGGGTGCAGCGAGCTGTTTGGCTGATGCAGAGCGGAGTGCACGTGCTGGGGTGTACGGTTTAACCATGTCCTGGATGTAGGAAGGGCCAGATCCATTCACAGCATGGTACGCAAGTACCAGTGTCTTGAAGTGGATTCTAGCAGTTACTGGAAGCCAGTGAAGGGAGCGGAGGAGCGGTGTGGTGTGGGAGAATTTGGGAAGGTTGAAGACCAGACGAGCCGCTGCATTCTGGATGAGCTGCAGAGGTCGGATGGCACATGCAGGTAGACCAGCCAGGAGGGAGTTGCAGTAGTCTAGGCGTGAGATGACGAGAGCCTGGACCAGAATCTGCGCTGATGTCTATGTCAGCTGGGGACGTATCCTCCTGATGTTGTAAAGCGTGTATCTGCAGCAGCGGGTTGTAGCAGCGATGTTTGCAGTGAAGGACAATTTGTTATCTAGGACCACACCCAGATTCCTTGCAGTCTGAGTCGGGGAAACAACAGAGGTGCCGATGTTGATTGTTAGGTCAAGAGTGGGACAATCTTTTCCCGGAAGGAAGAGCAGTTCAGTCTTGTCAAGGTTGAGCTTGAGGTGATGAGCAGACATCCACCGAGAGATGTCTGCTAGGCAAGCAGAGATGCGTGCGACGACCTGGGTCTCTGAGCGGGGAAAGGACATAATTAGTTGGGTGTCGTCAGCGTAGCAGTGGTATGAAAAACCATGCGGGCTAATGACAGACCCGAGCGAGTTTGTGTACAGGGAGAAGAGGAGGGGACCAAGAACCGAGCCCTGAGGGACCCCTGTAGTTAATTGACAAGGGTCGGACTCGGACCCTCTCCAAGTAACCCTGTAGGTGCGGTCATTGAGGTATGAGGTGAGGAGGGAAAGTGCAGTGCCTGAAACTCCAAGTTCTTGGAGAGTGCGAAGGAGGATCCGATGGTTCACCGTGTCGAATGCAGCAGACAGGTCCAGAAGGATGATGACAGAGGAGAGGGAGGCTGCTTTAGCAGTGTGCAGTTCATCAGAGACAGCAAGGAGAGCAGTTTCTGTTGAGTGACCTGCCTTGAAACCAGACTGGTGCGGATCCAGAAGGTTGTTCTGATGGAGATAACAGGAGAGTTGTTTAAAGACAGCGCGTTCAAGTGTTTTAGACAGGAACGGGAGGAGAGAGACGGGCCTGTAGTTAATAATATACATTTTAGTTTATGATTCAGCTTTGGGTAAGACTTTTATAGTCTATGGCTATGACGCCCATAATGCTAAATGGGAGCAAATGTTAATAGGGGACCCAATTATCCCAGTGGTGGCCGCCGGAGCTAACAGAGCCGCAGGGGCCTAGCTCCAGCCGGCATCCCGGAGCTAGCCCACTGCGGCTCGGTTAGGTCCGGGCGATGGAGTCCGTCGTTATAACTGGAGATCAAGGAATGCAGCGAAACGCAGACTTGGTTCGCCTGCTGTAGTATTAGCTAAATAAATTATGTTGAACAAGGCTTATTAAGCTGAACATCGCCACAATTGTTCTGCTATGTATCGGTACTCATTTTCTTAACGTGTGAATGACAAGCATTAAGAATAACAAAATATAGCTAGTTCTCTTGCAGATTGTCTCATTTGATTATGAATGTAACGTTTATATATGGGAACTACACTGTTAGCAGTAACTTGGTGTGCATGTATTTCATGTTAGCTTCTTAGCCTGAAGTAGCTCTGTTTACTTCCAGTTCGGAGGCAGCAGGTCCCGCCTCAGCTCCGCCTCTTTGCCCTTATTTGGAGCAGGCGGGATTAGAATCTGACGTCGCTGTCGAGCCGTTAGTGGCCGACTCTGCCTACTAAGGGTTTCTCGGCAACTCTGCAGAATCCTATGGGTGACGTCACGGACAATACGTCCATTTATATATACAGTCTATGATCTAAATGCATAACATGAACGCTAAACTAGGGAACAATCCTAGCAGAGCCGTCTACGCACAACATAGATAAATCCTTTATTGATCCCAATTTTGGAAATTCTTTTGTTATAGAAGAAGCATCAGTGTGTTCAGAAATATAATACAAAATACTTAAAAAGTGGAACAAAAAATGTAAAATAAAAATAAAAATATGATATGAAATCCAAACAATATAAACAGTATAACAATTCTGGATAATTAATATGTTCTAAAAAGTCAAAAATACTGCAGTGAGTGACAGGAATATACGTATGCATACACTACAGGAGCATAGACCTACTTGTATATAAGTAGAAGAAGTATCAGAGTGTAGGAATACACTCCTTGTTACTCAAGTAAAAGTAGAAAAACTTTAGCATCAAAATATAGTGAAAGTAGCGACAGTAAAAGTAGTCATTGTGCAGATTGGTCCATTTCAGAATAATATAGGATATGTTTTATAATGATTGATCATGAAAGTGTTCTCAAAGCTGGTAAAAGTTCAGCTAGTTTGAATTACTTTGTATACTGCAGGGTAACTTGTGAATTTACTCCAGGTGGAACTAAAGTCTGATTTAACAATTGATTATATTTCACATCATTCATCCAGATCAGTAAAGTAACTAAAGGTATTAAATACATGTAGTGGAGTAAAAGTACACAATTTACCTCTGAACTGTAGTGGTGTAAAAGTACAAAGTAGCAAAAAAAATGGAAATACTCAAGTAAAGTACAAATACCTCCAAATTGTACTTAAGTACAGTGCTTGAGTAAATGTACTTAGTTTCTTTTTTCACCACTGGTAACAACTGTAAGAAACTCTTACCAAGCTTCCACCACACTACACTCTACATGTTCCACTCAATTCGTTTTGTAAATACTTTTGCTTTTATAACCTGAATGTGTAATTTGTCAATTTAAATATATTTTATTATGAATGTGTACTTTCTAAATAGTAATAACTGTTCATTTGTATCTAATATATAAATATATGTATTTGTTGTCTGCATCTTTACTTTTGCTGTAACAATGTACATGTCCCCTTTGTGGAAAGAATAAAATAATTCTGATTCTATAAATGTTTGTTAAGAAATTGAAAACGTCCACTACAGTGCTTTAGTGTCTTTTTGCCCATTGTTTGGAGATCCATCCAATAATAAAAACGGTTGACTCACCAGTGGCGGCTGGTGGAATTGTTTCTAGGCAGGGCTGTGCCACATGCAATCAATTTCAGCAAACATCCCAGTATGACTTAATGCAAAAAAAAGGAGTTTTCAGTGTTAATTTACAAGTCTTACATTTTAATGCCTCCATAAACAATTTAAGCATTTGAGACTGAGGACTATGTACAAAAACTTCAAAAACAAAGGCATTAGCAATACTTGCATACATATATGTACAGTATGTATGTATAGATATATGGAACAAGAAAGCAGCGGAGAAGCAACGGGGCAGAAGCCCTCCTTTTTGACCCAGCGGTCCAGACATAGACATCAAACGACAAAACATATTCAGTGTGCAGTTCCTTTGGCATTAGGGCAGGGATATCTAGATACTTTTGAAGGTTTAACATAATGAATTGTGCTACTTTTAAAGCAAGCAACGATGTTTTCAAATCTGTAATCAAAGAGGTCCGCAAAAACGCTATCGACCAATCAGATTGCTTGATTTGACTTGTCAGTTTTATAAATATGTTAAAATGTCTTCCGTTACGAAACAAACTTACAAAGCATAAAATGGAAACATTTAAGATTAACTTCGACCTACGGGGGGGTCTTACTATAGTATTGAGGAGTGGATTGAGCAGTGCCGATCTCCAGAAAAAAAGCACCTAAACTACGACATGCAGAGCTACGTGAAGAGCAGGTAGACCAACTGGAAAAGTACCACCATTCAAAAGCTTTCTGATGCGGGTCTTGAAACAAAGCAGAGAAATTATGACCGTTAGTGGCCACAGGTGCGAAAGCTCTCTCCAGAGCTACTGGAAGCCCAATCTCGGGGACCGGAGAAAGTGGAGCAATATTCTCGCCACGCCAAGCAACAGCCTCGAACAACCTCAACCTATACAAGTGACCACGTAAGCCATGCTACTGATGCTGGACAGTTTTTCAGTGGATGCACAATAAACAGCAACATACACATTAATGTAAATAAACAGCCAAATAATGGATCAACGCTCTCTGTCTAATATGTTCGCTTGCTGTTAGTGTTGTTGCATAGCAACCACCTTGCACAATGTTTTGTGCAGAAGCCAACGGAGGGACTATTTTATTTTGAACATCATTATTTACTAATAAAAACGATTTAAATTAGAGTGTGTATTTTTCTTTCATATTGCCACACTTGGTAACCGTTTTATAAAAGCAATAGCTCACTTCAGGCCGTGATATATGCTCATTATATCACAGCTAAGGGGGTTGTCGACCCTCCGCTTCGCGTCGGGCCGAACCACGCCCCTTAGCTGTGATATAATGAGCATATACCACGGCCTGTCGTGAGCTATTGCTTAAATATCGAACAATGGTAACATCAACAGTAATACAAAAAGCTGAAGATGTAACAAACAATTAATAATAATAATTATTCTTAAAATCAATGTGGTGCGTCTTTTACATGCCTTTAAAAAACGGTGGCGGTCTTCAGGTGCTCCTCCAGCACAGTGTGCAGGGAAGAAACTAAATCCACCAATCCCCTGAATATGCCAGGGTTCACTGAAGAGTCAGTCTCATCATGCCCACGCAAAGCCAACTCAAAAGCCCCACAAAACTTCATTATTTTGGATAAAATATGCCTGTTCTTATCCACCTCCTCATTGGTGGGAATGCTGTTTACAGCATTCCACTATAGTTCTTTGAATCTTTATTCTTCCCCTTATTATTATTTCACCAAAATGTGGCTCTCCATAACTACAGTTTATTTTCAGCTACAGAAACCATTTGAATATTTAACTATTCAGCCTTTTCAGGAATCAATGGGAAACCTTCAACTTTTTAAAAATATTTTATACTTCTTGAAATATTCAGCTTTTTAAACTTTTTTTTAACATGGAAGTCAATGGGAGATGCCTTCAAATCTCACTCTCTCTCACACACATACACACACACACACACACACACACACACACACCCACACACACACACACACACACACACACACACACACACACACACACACACACACACACACACACACACACACACACACACACACACACACACACACTCTCTCTCTCTCACACACGCAGACAGACAGACACACACTCTCTCTCTCACACACAGACACATACACTCTCTCTCACACAGACACACACCGCTGATGATGATGATGAATGATCAAGAGAAGAGAGCGAGCAAGAGAAGAGAGAGAAAAGAGAGAGGACGATCAAGAGAAGAGAGAGAGGGCGATATAAGATTGATAGGGTGATCAAGAGAAGAGAGAGGGCGATCAAGAGAAGAGAGAGTAATGTAACCTCCTAATGCATTGTATAACTCCTATGAAAATGTTCAAAAAGTGCTCAAACTTCACATGTGTGCTAACAGTCCAGCCGTGAAGACATCTACGTGACAGTTTTGAGATTTCTTCAAATGCCGTTGCCATGGGAACACAATGCTCACCATGAAACACGGTTTTCTCCTAACTTCAGTGAAAATGCTCGAAATGGAACAAAAATTCACAGGTTTGGTAACGATGCAGCCATCAACGCATCTAAGCGTATTATGGGGTGTCATCAAATGCCGTTGCCATGGCGACAGATCATTCACCATCAAGTTAGTTCAAAAGTTTGCAGTTCAAATATTCTTCTGCCTTCCCAAGCCTTTTTACTTTCTTTTCTCATCTTAATACAAATTCATTCACTACTACGTAGATCTGATATTTAACTCCTTCAGACTATTTTCAGCTGCAGAAACCATTCAACTATTACATTATTCAGCTATTTCAGGACATCAAGGCTATACATGTTGTTGTTTATACCTTTTTTTAAACCTTTTCTTTAAAATATTAAGCTTTTTCTGCATTTTGTGGCTAAAGGCAGCTACCATTCAGCTAATAACATATTCAGCTTTTTCAGCTAAATTCAGCCACAAATGTTCACAGTTTACAGCATTCACACGCATTTTCTGCAGGAATGTTTCCTCATCGCAATCCTGTGGCCATCCTCCAGCTACGTAGCAGTTGCTTACTTGGGACGATAAGATAATCGCCCTTTTCGTATTAGTTTTGAGGACGCTGATTGGCTACATTTAATGACATATGTTCATATCTTTAATTAATCAGCAATTGGCTAACCTGCTGCAGGGGCCCGCCTCCGTGGGGCGATCGGTGGCTGAGGCTCATTGATGCTCATGGGGAGTGAAGGCCTTTTATATTACATCATGTGGACGGCTGGGGCGTGTATACGTCGCTTACCTGGGGAAAACATGGCACCAGCAGGATGCATTATGGGAAGAAGGCATGCTGGCAGAGGCAGTGTGATGCTCTGGGCAACATTCTGCTGGGAAACCTTGGGTCCTGCCATTCATGTGGATGTTACTTTGACTCGTACCACCTACCTCAACATTGTTGCAGACCAAGTAGACCCCTTCACGAAGACGGCATTCCCTAATGGCAGTGGCCTCCTCCAGCAGGATAATGTGCCCTGCCACACTGCAAAAATGGTTCAGGAATAGTTTAAGGAACACGACAAGTTTGAGGAGTTAATTTGGACCCTAAAGTTCCCAGATCTCAAACCATTCGAGCATCTGTGGGGTGCGCTGGATAAATAAGTCAGATCCATGGAGGTGCCACCTCGTGACTTACAAGACTTGAAGGATCTCTGCTAACGTCTTGGTGCCAGAAACCACAGCACACCTTCAGAGGTCTAGTGGAGTCCATTCCCCAATGGGTCAGTGTTGTTTTGGCCGCAAAAGGGGACCTACACAATATTAGTCAGGTGGTCATAATGTTATGGCTGATCGGTGTATTCAGAATGACATTTCCATTAAATGAAGAAAATATTTGTACATTTTGATTGAGGTCATAAAACTGCTTAGAGCTCTTTTGGAAAGTAAATATTGCATATTTATTCACCTTACCTTAACACTTTTCTCAAACTGAGCCCTTTAGTCAAATACTAATCGTTAACATGCTAAAACTTCAGTCATGCAAATCAAAGTGTCGGTCAGAAAGAGATTACCTGATTCCCATAATAGCTCCACCGTCCATCAGCAAATGATGGAGCAGTTTAAAAGTGTCTACCTTGCTGGCAATACTTATCAGCTTAGTGCCACTAATGGGAATTGTTTCATCTGCACTCAAATGGCTCCATAGTTTGATGAGAATATCTTCTCACTTAATTACAATTAAAATGTGCATCTTAATCAAACATAATTGTTATTTCTAATCTGTATTTAAAGGGAGTGAATTCTATTATTGCAGCCTTTGATTACTGTGGGAGAAGCCCTGGGGAAGAAGAGGTCGGGGGCTGGATAAATTAGAGGTCCACCCTGCTCCATATTTATCACAGGAACATGACTGGGGGGGGCAATATTCTCTACTCTCTCCACCATGATGATGCCTTTCTTTAGCCTTTATCTCAATTCACACAATGAAATGGTTTTATTTTCTTGATAAAACCAAACCAAATGTTCACCATCTGCCGACCAACATCTGATATCAACATTTCTGCGACTGGTCAGATGCGTTAACTCAGGGGTTCCCAAAGTGGGGGTCGCGAGACCCCGAGTGGGGGTCGCGAAATGATTACTAAATAAGAATGGAAAATTAAAAAAAATTAAAAATGTATAAAAAAAAATGGACTAATTTTTTTTAGAATTTTTTTTTTTTTATTATTATTAATAATAACGAGGCTCCCCCTTTGACAATCCACTAGCGCAGTGTTTCTCAAACTTTTTCATACCAAGGATGACTTAACCTGTCACTATTCTGGCTTGTTGAACTGTGCCCTATCTGGTCTTTGTTTTAGTCGGCATTGAGTTGCTGTTGTTGTGATTCCACCTTATTTACACCAGGGAGAAGCTAATGCGCTAAAGCCGGCTAGCATGGTGGTCGGAACAACGGCTATCCCCACTGAAATCCGGAGGACACAAGGGATTCACGGAAGAGACAAGTGGAGAGCAGGGTCCAGATTCATTGAGGGAATTAGATATATAATAATAATAATAATACATTTTATTTATATAGCGCTTTTCACAACTAAAATACCCTTTACAGTATGAGGGAGGGTAGACAAACAAGGACAGGCAAACAAATAAATATAGTAAAACAAAATAAACAAAAAAGGCAGTCAAGAGTTGATTGAGAGGGGGGGCGGGCTTATGGGTAGACAGAGTTGTAAATATGTGTTTTGAGGCGAGACTGAAAGACTGAGGGACTCACAGAATCATGGAGATCTTGGGGGAGGGCATTACAGAGCCTAGGAGCTGCCACTGAGGAGGCTCTGTCCCCAAAGCTGCAGAGTGTGGATGTGGGAATGGATAGGAGTCCGGCTGCAGTATAATATATATATATTATTACGGCTTATATACAGTGCTTGAATTGGAATAAAAAAGGTGCCAGTACTCTAAATCAGCAACAAGTATTTGGCACAAAGTCATAGTATATCCTATAATGCTGGTGGGTTTGTCTCTTTACTGTATATTTTAGAAAGGCTCACTGTACTTAAACAAAATGACTCAGGGTGCTGAGATTAGAGGGGGTGCAGTGGTAAAGTGCTATTTTTATAAGTGGGGAGTGGACCTGACACCCTCTAGTCTAGGGGAGTCCGGGGGTATGCTCCCCCGGGAACATTTTCTTTTAAATATTGAAGTTAGATGCATCAATCTGGTGCACTTTGAGAACAAAATGAAGAGATATATGGATACCTCTCAACATCCATAATGAAACAACTGTGAACAGATCTACTTTTTCTTTATGGATATAAAAGAAAGTAAAGCTTGACTCCTACTGGCTGGTTAAATGACTCCCCGTCCCTGAGGCCACTACCAGTTTTTTGTGCCATTTTGCTGGATTTATTTGTCAATAGCGTTGCTGCACAAAGTGATAGCCCTCTAGTTTAAATCTACTACCCCAAAAGAAACATATGGAGATGGGTTACTATTTAAAAAAAATTGCAAATCTATTTGGGAACAGTGGGGCCGGGCCTCAAATCCTATAGGGGGGTCTGGGGGCATGCTCCCCCGGTAAGATTTATTTTTAAATGTTGGACTTAAATGCATCAATCTAGTGCATTTTGAGGGGGAAATAAAGAGACTACACCCATATGAAACAAAAATGTATACATTTAAATTATCATAAAATCATAAGTACATGGCCATAACCAATAACATACAATATCCAATATGAAAAAACATTGAAACTTGTTTATTTATTTGTTTTTGGTTCATTTATAGTTGTGAGTGTGTCTGGGCTCCTGAATCGGCCTCTCCTGTCTCCCTCCTCTCCCCCCTGCTCCTCTTTGAGGCAACAGCAAAGACTAGTTTTAGCTCTCAACAAGTTTATCTTACCTTTTTTCACCTAGTTAACATTTTGTTTGTATTATTCATGCATATTTTACTAATCACTACCCCCTCAAATGGATATATGTGTTTACATAAATGGTGACCGAACCGTTTGAGACCCACTGAGATAACTTAAACTAAGTTAACTATCTAAAGACTCAGAGAGTAATTTACCTCACTAGAGCTGTAGTTATCAGCCTCTCAGTCTGACAGCAAAGGACTGTCCCTCCACCTTGTTGTTGAAACAGCTCCTTATATCCGTTAGCGCAGCTAGCTTGCACCAGATGCTAACAACAATACACGTAACCGGTGCGCGCGCTTTCTCGCTCGCTCGCGCCAGACATACACCAACACACACCCTCCCGAGCTTGAATGACACACAGAGACCAATCGAGGGCATTAGTATGATCTGTATGAAAGTGGCAATGTCGGCAGGCCACGTCATGTAGACAGCCAGTCACCCTCTGTGAGGCAGAGTCAGACCCACATTTGCGCTGCGTTGCGTTTACAATATATACGTATATTGCCGGCGGCTGAGTACCGGCATTTTACTGAGTACCGGCACCTTGCCGGTACTCAGTAAGAAGTGCCGGTACCACATGGGTAAAAATCAGAAGTGCCGGTACTGCGTACCGGTGAGTACCGGCCCAATTCAAGCACTGCTTATATATATATAAGCCGTGTATATATATAAGCCGTCTCTCTCTTTTATGTGTATGCAAGATGAAAATCAGTAAACTACATCCATTTTTAAAACACACCAACATTTTTTAAGAATGGTTTACATTTGGTTTTGCAGTATGTTCTGTGTTCCTTTAATCCCAGTTCATGAGGACAGTTCCCCTGGAGACAGAGAATAAATGAGTTGAACTGGAGATATTCCAAAACGTTGTGATTACCAACGGTGTACATGTACCACGTGGCAGACTCAATCAGCGTTGTTCCAGATGTGGGAACATTTTTAATGGTGGTGATTTTGGGGGATTTCTACCAGGCTGTCAGATATGCAGATCTTTACTCTGCATGCAGGTGATTTAATAAGCACCTGCATGCCACAAGGAATGAACTGCATAATAATAAAAACTAATTGAGGGAAAGCGTATACCATTAATTTGTTTCTATAAAACACATTTGGTGACTCCACCCACTCATCATTTGTTGATTATGTACCGCCTTGACAGACCCAGCATCATGGGCGGGTCCGGCCCCATCCAGGATTTGGGCCCGCTGTTTTAAGCTGAATACAACATTTTAATTGTTTTATTATTATGTTTATTGTTGTTATTTGTAGGGCTTTGTCCTAATATTTATTTTTGTTTTAAACTATGTTGAAAGATTAGTTTAATATCATTTTTATTTTGCCATGAAATTCTGAATGAAAGGCTGCTGAAAGGTTTTTCGCTGGGTTGAGTCGTATGGGTTTTTGAGTGAGATGAGGCATAGCAGTCTGTCAGTTTAGTCTTGCTAGGTTAGTTTGGCTATTATCATTTATGTTTATCTGCAACAATGGATATCAGGAAGTGGTTCATGAAAGGAATATGGCAACTCAGCGTCAGATGCAGGCACATTAGAAGACATCAGTTACGTTACCAACGAGCCAGCAAGCCAGCCAGGGACAAGGGAGGCTGGCAATCAATTATATTTTGAAGAGAAATCAACTGAAGACGGCTCTCTCACAAACTCCTGCTCTGTGCGCAAGCAGACCGCTGCACACGCTCAATCTCTCTCCCCCTTTCTCTCCATCGCTCAACCTCACTCCGCCCTGTCTGCGCTCCTCAAGTTTGCCTGCGTGCTTGCCTAAATTGGCGGGAAATTTAAGTTTCGGGGTTGGCCCGCCCTGGTAAATCAAATGCCCACCAAGAGACGTATGTCTGCTGCCGGGTCTGCGCTTTGACATGATCATCCACAGGTTTATTTCCGACTATGGTTCAGTCTCTGTGAGATTAATGTAAGGTGTGGAATGTCACATGCACACAAAAAACAAACGTGTGTCATCCATTTTAAGATGTTTGGGTGTAGACATGACCCTAATCCACCATGTCTGGACACCATTTTGCTCACCCATGTTTGTATTGGTGTGAAAGAGCTGGTGAGAAGCTTTACCTCCAGTTTAGAACACAAGGTGACATTGACCAGTTTAGAGCAAAGTTTAAAGCCTCCCTAAATACACCACACTTTGTCTGATTAAAGAGTGCAAGCAGATTACCTGTTTATAACCTCCAACACTAGAGGCCTAATCTGGGATAAAAGAACAGAAAAAAACAAAACAAAAACACATTGTGCTGAGCTGCAGGTCAGCCTGAGTTATGAAAGCCTGCTGGAGCAGCTTTTACACTTTTCATAATGACCTTTGGCCTCTTTATTGATCTGATAAACTGCCGAGCCAGAGAGGGAGTTCTGGATCTGATAGATGATGGGTACTAGCAGTAGTTTGTTTCAGAATATTTTCCTTAAAGATAGAATACGTAACCTTTTGGTTGTACATAGCTGCTCCAGCCTGTGTTTATTGGGGAACATTGGATGTTAAAGTAGAACTGCTACATTCAGTGTTTGAAATGGTTTTAATCACTGGGCCCATTTGTTTTTAGGAGGAGACCTCTGAGGATAATTGGGCTCTTGAGGAGATCTTAAGTAATCCAAGAAACATGTTGAGCATGTGTTAGCCTTTAGCTCGTACCTACGGTGGCCCTGAAGTGCAAGACACCACAGCATTTCACAAAACACAACAGCATTTCAGAAAATACAACAGCATTTTAGAAAACACCACAGCATTTCACAAAAAGCCACAGCATTTCACAAAACACCACAGCATTTCACATTGGACGGAAAGGGTATTCCTTAGGGAGAACACTTCTTGTTTGTGATTGGACAGAGCCAGCCAGAGAAGCACTGCTGTGATTGTTTTTTTGTTGCTGCCAGTCAAGAAATGACGCTTGGTGATTGGCCCAACACATCAGCCGTTAGCTGTTAGCACACACTCAGAGCTCACAGCTCATCATATCTGTTGAGAAACTGGACAAAAGTTAAACATACACAAAACACAGACTGTCTATGTCATGGCGAATACAGTTTCTGCTTTATTTATGTCTGTATGACGTTGCTGTGAGTGTGGACGGAGCAGCTACAGGTTAGTTTAGCCTGATCGATCCGATTCCGATAGGATTTACATGGAGATACGCCCCGCACCCTCTCCAGCGTCTTGTTTGAATGACAGGAGTAAACACAGAATGAATGCTTTATTAATTCATGGTTTTTAAGGGGCTTATCTCCATCTAAATACTATGGTAGACTAACCAATATTCGTATCGCTCTAATCACTCGAGTTTCACCGCGGCTGTCAGCTGTGTTTGCTCCTGTCATTCAAACAAGGCGTGCCTTTTCCTCCGTGTTGTCCTGGTTTGCTGTGCTGCCTCCTAGTCGCCACCATGGTTTGCTGTGCTGCCTGGGGATGCTCAAATTGCTCCGAGAAAGGAGTACGAATGTACGGGTTCCCCACTGACGCAGAGCGCAGGAAAAAATGGCTGGCTCAAGTCAGCAGGAGCAATTTCACGACCAACAGCAAAAAAATATGTGAGGTTATTATATACAAACACTGCATTTGCACTTTTTCACAAAAAATAAACCACACCATTGGGAAAGCTTAATGTTTTGTTTAATACAAAAAAATAGGGAAAGGCTTGAAAAACACAGAGTTGAGACTCAGGGTGCAGGGTGAGGGTCTCAGTGCAGGTATTCAGGCTCTATTGAATCCCCCTCTGGTTCTTGTGCTGAAAGAGGGAGTAACAGACAGGAGAAAGGGTTATACACACCTATATAGCACACCTATTGGATGGGAAATTGCCTTGGGGAGATAAGGTGGGGTCTTTGTTCCCAACTGAAGTTATGGAACTTTATTATTTGTGAGTTTAACAAAGTATGACAAATGGCATCAGTAACAGATGTGATATGAATTTCTATAAAGTTGTCTCACATTCTTGGTCATATTTTATATACAGTATGTAATGAGTATAACATGTCCAATAAGTATAAAGTGTTTCCTAATACTGTGTATTCAACCACTATGGTATAGTGTATGGTACTATGGTATGGTATCCTAGCTTAATCTGTTATCTGTAAACGTTCCCTAAATCTACTAATTTAGGGATAATCCACTGACATCCTTTAATACACATGTTAATTTGAATCAGATTTACTTATAATATCCGTAATATAAATCTTTAAACTTCTTCTTACCTTTAAAAGTCCGTCACGAACGGGCTATTATGCTGCAACTCTACAGCTCTGCTAGCCTTGGCGCTAACTTCCGGGGAACGATTGAGAGGCTAAAAAAGTGGTCCATTGGAGTGAACGGAGATGACGTAACTCTCAGTCTATATGGCGCTGGTTGGGACATATTGCGCTGTCGGGCGTTAACCAATCACGAAGCGTCATTTCTTGACTGGCAGCAAAAACAACCAATCACAGCAGTGCTTCTCTGGCTGGCTCTGTCCAATCATAAACAAGACGTGTTCTCCCTAAAGCAGGTGTCTCAGACTCCAGGCCCGCGGGCCACGTACAGTTTCTCATGGCCCCTTTGTTGATATCATGTAATAGTGTTAATCTGGCCCGCGCGTTTACGTTTGCGCTTTATATTTCAATTTTATTTCTCCCGCTGCTGCTGCTGCTGCTGGCAGGGAACTGCTGCGCGGAGTTCCCTCGCCCCTCCCCCCTCCGAGGGAACTCCGCCACACGTCAATCAAATGCGCGCAGCGGAATCAATCCAGAGTGATCCAAAAGTGACACAGAGTGGAAGCAAAATATATCGCCATGTCTTCATCAAAACTTTCAGGGATAAGAAAAATCGATGATGACCACAGAACATTTCAGGAGAAGTGGGAGACTGAATATTTTTTTGTTGAGTACAGGGAAAACGCAACGTGCCTTATATGCACAGAGAAAATCGCTGTATACAAGGAGTATAACGTCAAACGTCACTACTCAACTAAACATGCAGAGTATATGCAAAATACCTGGGAGATGAGAGAGAGAAAAGTCACAGAGTTAAAAAAAAATTCTATGGAAGCAACAAAATCTCTATAAGAAAGGAAGCAATGAGGCTGATTTAGCAGTCGAAGCTCGCTATGTGGTGAGTGAGATGATTGCTAGAGCGGGAAAGCCGTTTACGGAAGGCGAGTTTGTAAAAAAATGCATGTTGCAGGCTGCAAGTATAGTCTGTCCGGAAAAGAAGGGTCAGTTCAACAACATCAGCCTGTCAGCTAACACAGTGGCAGAGTGCATTTCTGACTTATCAAGTGACAAATATGATCAGCTGTGCGACAAAGCCAAACTTTTCCGTGCATACTCTGTGGCTCTTGATGAGAGCACAGACATCACTGACACCGCTCAGCTCGCAATGTATGTCCGTGGTGTTGATGACAATTTTGAAGTGACAGAGGAGTTGCTTACAGTGAAACCAATGCATGACCAGACCACCGCTCAGGAGATATTTCAGCAACTGTGTGATGCCATTGCGGATATCGGTCTGCCATGGAAGAGGTTTGTTGGAATTACGACGGACGGAGCACCATCAATGACAGGGAGAAAAAACGGGCTGGTGGCACTTACAAAGAAAACTGGAGGAGGAGGGTGTGGAGGAGGCTATTGCTCTGCACTGCATTATCCATCAGCAGGCCCTTTGCAGAAAATGCTTGAAGTTTGACAATGTGATGTCTGTCGTTGTGAAATGCATCAACCATATCAGATCCAGGGCTTAAAGCCCCGCCAGTTCCGTGATTTTTTGGAGGAAATTGAGTCAGAATATGAGGATGTGCTCTACTTCACAGAGGTACGTTGGCTCAGCAGGGGAAACGTCCTGAAGAGGTTTTTTGAGTTGAGAACAGAACTGAAAGTATTCATGCTGGAGAAGGGTGGGATGGCTGTTCCCGAGCTGAGTGATCCCAAATGGCTCATGGACTTAGCTTTTCTTGTTGACATCACGCAGGAGCTGAATGCTCTGAATAAGAAGTTGCAGGGCCAGGGCCAGCTTGTTAGTGCAGCATATGACAATGTCAGAGCATTCTCTACAAAACTGATGTTATGGAAAGCCCAGCTCCCTCAGAAAAACCTCTGCCATTTCCCAGCATTCAAGGCTCTCATGGACAGGGGCACAGCATTCAGTGGTGAGAAGTATATTGATGCCATTGTGAAGCTACAGGAGGAATTCGATCAGCGGTTTGCAGACTTCAAGACACACAGAGCCACTTTCCAAATGTTTGCAGACCCCTTCTCCTTTGATGTGGAAAGTTCCCCTGGTGTGCTTCAAATGGAGCTCATCGACCTGTAGTGCAATTCTGAGCTCAAAGCCAAGTTCAGGGAAGTGAATGGGAAAGCAGGCAAGCTTGGACAGTTCATGAGAGAATTGCCCCCCTCCTTCCCTGAGATTTCCAGGATGTTCAAGCGGACCATGTGCCTTTTTGGGAGCACATGTGTGAACAGCTCTTCCCCACCATGAACTTCAATAAGTCAATACAGGTCCAGACTTACTGATGCACATCTTCAAGCCATACTGAGAGTTTCAACTGCTTCCTCCCTCAAACCAAATGTTGGCTCAGCTGTGTGAGAGGAAGCGCTGCCAGGTCTCTACCAGCAAGGAGTAGGCAAGAAAGAGCAACTGTACATAGTTATGTTGTGAAGAACAGTTCATGTTAAGAAGATATTGAAGAACTGTTAATGTTGTATTTTTTAATAAATGTTTTGCGGAATACTTGAAGCGGCCCAGACTTGCCCAGACTACGTCCAGCGGCCCCCAGGTAAATTGAGTCTGAGACCCCTGCCCTAAAGGAATACCCTTTCCGTCCAATGTGAAATGCTGTGGTGTTATCTGAAATGCTGTGGTGTTTTGTGAAATGCTGCGGCGTTTTGTGAAATGCTGTGGCGTTTTGTGAAATGCTGTGGCGTTTTGTGAAATGCTGTGGTGTTTTGTGAAATGCTGTGGCGTTTTGTGAAATGCTGTGGCGTTTTGTGAAATGCTGTGGCGTTTTGTGAAATGCTGTGGTGTTTTGTGAAATGCTGTGGCGTTTTGTGAAATGCTGTGGTGTTTTGTGAAATGCTGTGGCGTTTTGTGAAATGCTGTGGTGTTTTGTGAAATGCTGTGGCGTTTTGTGAAATGCTGTGGCGTTTTGTGAAATGCTGTGGCGTTTTCTGAAATGCTTTGGCGTTTTCTGAAATGCTTTGGCGTTTTCTGAAATGCTGTAGTGTTTTGTGAAATGCTGTGGCGTTTTGTGAAATGCTGTGGCGTTTTGTGAAATGCTGTGGTGTTATCTGAAATGCTGTGGTGTTTTGTGAAATGCTGCGGCGTTTTGTGAAATGCTGTGGTGTTTTGTGAAATGCTGTGGCGTTTTCTGAAATGCTTTGGCGTTTTCTGAAATGCTGTAGTGTTTTCTGAAATGCTGTGGCGTTTTCTGAAATGCTGTGGTGTCTTGCACTTCAGGGCCACCGTACGTACCAACCTAGTGTTGTGCACACCATGGAGACACTGATTTTAAAAACTTGTTTGATAGTGAGCCTGCTGGCTAAGAAAAAGCTTGTACTTTTAAACAAATTTAACTCAACTATGTTTTCTTTGTTTTATGTATTACTTATTATATTAATATATGGCATAATGGGCCATCAGAAAATGGCACGGCACAACTTATAATTATTTAAGGTTGAGAAAACAGTGATGGAGACTCACCAGTATGGCTGCCGAGCCATGGGATGTCATTTCCCAGGATCCTCCATGGGTGTCAAAACATTATCTTCCTGTGCCTGCAACTGAAAGAACGCTGAACTCTGGCTGTATTCAATGTAAAGAACTAATTGGTTACCGTAGCCTGCGATACACCACGTCACTGGATCAACAAGCGCACCCCCCCCCCATCATGCTCCTCCCCTTTCTGCTGCCGGAGGCGGCTCTCCACAGCTGAGGCTCTCTGACGCACCTATCTGTATCCTTTCACGGTACAGACGCAACAGCTTTCTCTGAAACACTCTGTAAAGGAGATGGGGTCTCCAGGAAATGAGGTTCATAAGTTGGCACCATATGCAGTGGCGTTTTTATATGTACAAAAGTGATGGGGTACGAACTTAGATGTGTATGTATACGCTTCCGTTGCTTTTTTAAACACGTAAACAAATAGCTGTAGGCTATCTATGGTTCCGATAAGAGGCCAGGGGGGGGGGGGGGGGGGTCACAATATCAGTCGATCCAGCAGAGCAATAGACTATAGGCAAAACACAGAAGATCAACAAAAGATATGACATCAAGTGAACTTACCAAAGCTGAATTAGATAACTTCATTCATATTCTTTCCAGTTTACTGATCGGAATCCCTATAGAGCTCCTGCGGGTCACGTGACTTTTGGTTATCAGCCACCATTTTGGCAGTAAACATGACGACCGGCGCCAGCGTTTTCCTACCGTGCGAGTATACATCTCATTTTAATTCAAGTGAAATTCGGCTTTATAGTACAAAATTAGAAAGATTAAATATAAGCGACCCATATAATGCACCCGGTGTGCTTTTCAAGAGCATAACCTCCTGCTCTGAAGACGATGTACCCGACTTGCGCTACGCGGACATCCACAGCTATCTTGTAAGCTTTCCATCAGTGTACTCAGGAGACTCCCTCAGAGCTTACAAAAGCTTGGAGGCTTACAAATGGTGTCAGTCCGGCTTCGTAAACAACATTCAACTGTGGAGTCTTACATCCAAAAACTTCGGCATCATCACTGCAAGGGTAAGTATTAAATTATTCCAGTTTGATAGGCAGTGTCACGTTAGCATTGTTTGTTTATTAGCTTGTCTAGCTACGGCAGTGTCACGTTAGCATGTTTGTTTATTAGCTTGGATAGCTACTGCAGTGCGTCTGAAACTAGTTTGTATTTTTGCTTTTTGAAAACTTTTTGTAGCATTGTACTGTATTCCTTCACCCACCTGATATGAAGTGATCACTGCATAAGCGAAAGCAAACGGCCGGGGGGTCCCATCTTTCAGTCTTGTTCAGACGGCTCCTGGCTCTTTTAATCGCTGCGATCCACTTTTCCCTCCTCTCCGCGTCTTTTGGAATGCGATAATAAGATACACCTTTCTTCTTCCCACGCCTATTTGTGCAACCTGGTGCACAGCAGTTATCCACCATCCTCGACAGTCTGCCAGTGCCTGCCAATGAATTTACTGACGCGATTACTGCCAAAATGGCTGCCCCCTTCGTTTCTCGTCACGTGACCAGCATATGTGACATCATCCGCAGGAGCTCTATATGCTGCTCTCTCTCGTCTCCTCTTCACATCTACACTTTTCGCGGCACACGTACTTACAGCCAATCAGCTCTCTGAATTATGAGATGACGTATGGTGGGGATGGCAGCACAGTGCCCCTATGGTGATTATTTTTTTGCCGCATACATTGAATAGAAAAATACTCTGAGCATGCGCTGTGTAGTTTTTACAGTGCACGTTCATTTTAACAGCAGAAAGAGGGGCTTGCCCCTCATCGCTCAAAAGGCACTAATTAGAAGAACGCAGACTAAAACAGCAATGTACAGACGAATCAGATGACTAAACATGATCTTAAAATACATTTTAACATATATATTTTTTCATATTTTGGGAATTATTGTTTGCATTACTTTCTGCTGACACTAGGTGGGTCTGTGCCTGCCCCTAATGACGAGTCGCCACTGGCCATATGGATGTGTTTGCCCATATGACATTCAAACAATTTCCCAGTTAAGACACACAAAGGAAAGTATATTAGTTTAACAAACAATTACAGCACAATTTACTTTACACAATCGAGAGAAATACTCATACACTCATCAAACATTAATTACCAAGCTACCGCAAGCATACTGCGCTGCATGAAGCTAACAAGCTAAAGACATTAGGCCCACTGCCATAGATACAAAATGATAACACTGGCAACTTTGCAATTATATAGACACTGTCAAGTTTCCTCTGATTTTGGTGCAGCTTCCCCACTTGAAGGGACCCGAGGCATCTGGACTTTGATGAACAGGATTCCACTCCAATGACACAGTTTTTGTTTTTAGACTCTTTATTAAGCAGTTCACTTAAGTCTCTTTGCTGACTGGGTCATTTTATTCAGGTGAAAAACCTTTAAAAACACAAGAAAGATGGATTTTAGAACTTTGTAATTTATAAAAAATAAATAAAAGCATGTAAACATAGCATGTAACCAATACATTAGTTTGGCAACTGCTGCCTTAATTCTGAATATGTCACACACTGGTTCAGCAGACTAAGCACAGAAATATTAATTTTAAACATAAAACGTTTCTTTTAAAATCTCAGCAGATTTAATTAACTGGATTTCACTATCAATGCTTCTAAAAAATTAAATGAATTATTTTTAACAAGAAAGATTATTTTCTAACAAAACACGTGAGTCACATACACGCAAACATCTCACAGAACATAAATATTTAGCGGCTCTGCGGAGCTCTCCCGCAGCATTATTGTTCTGATCTTACCGGCTGCCTGTCCTGACTTTGTTCTCCCGTCTACACGCTTCTTCTTCTTCTTCTTCTTCTTCTTCTTCTTCTTCTTCTTCTTTTTCGGTGGTGGAGGTGTGTTTGAAGAGGGAAGAGGGAATTTCAACTTTATTTATTTTGTTTCTGTTTCAACCGTTTCTTTAACTGTATGATCTTTCGTTGGGATTTTTGTACCCTTTGTAAGTACGGTTAATTTGTTAATTTAGTGTTTTTCCGTGCCTCGTGGCGGGGATGGCGTCCTCCGGGGCGCCGCCGGTGTCTCTGAGACACGGAGTGCGGCTGGTGGCTCAGGCCGCAAGCACAGTGGAGCAGGTGCTGCTGGCTGTGGGGGATCAGGTCGGTCATGTAAATATCTCCTATTCTTCCCGCATGAACAAAGCGGTCGTGGTCTTTTTGAAAGACCAGAAATATGTGACGGAACTTATCGAGAGCGGATTAATGCTGAACGAGGAATACATTCAAGTTTCACCGCTGGCGACACCGTCCACGCGGATCACTTTGTCTGGCGTTCCTCCGTTCATCCCGAATGAGGCGCTGGAACGGGAGCTGAAGCGTTTTGGTAAGTTTGCCAGTAATCTCCGCACTGTTGCTCTGGGGTGTAAGGATGAAAAGTTAAAACATGTCCAATCTCTGCGGAGACAGGTTTTCATGTTTCTGAATTGTCCCACTCAGACACTAGATGTGTCCTTCCGGGTGAGGCACGAAGAGGGTTTTTATATGGTTTATGCGAGCTCAGGGAGCGTAAAGTGTTTTGAGTGCGGGGAGTCGGGTCACAAACGTGTTGCATGTCCACAGAGACGGCACGCCGCTCCGCCGGGTGCGGCTGGGGCGGCTGGGCCCGCTGTGGCGGCCGAGCCCGGGGTGGCCTGGTCCGCGGCAGCGGGACCCGGTGTCGCGGGGGCTGCTGCTGCACCCGCCGGGGCCCCGGTGGCTGCGGAGGAAGTAGGGATGAATATCGTGAGAGATGAAACAGGGACTGTAGAGAGTGTGGTGAGTGTGAGAGGAAAAAATGTGGAAACAGGTAAACGGGTGGGAGATGATGTAGCAGGACAGGTGAGGACTGGTGCTGTGGGACAGGTGGAGGCTGTTGGCACACAGAAGGAGCTGCCGTCTGGCTCTGGGCGGAAAAAAGAGCTTCAACAGGCTGCAGACAATAATGAGGTGACAGAGATGGACACAGACGGTGAGGGGGATTCTGACTGTGGTTCAGTTGCAGATAGTCTCTCTCAGAACGCAGAGATATATTCTTTGGAAGAGATTAATGTCTTTTTAGAGGAGTCTTTTGGCAAGTCAGTGGAAGTGAGAGATTTTTTCCCTGACATTGACAAGTTTCTTCATACAGTGAGAACTCTTCAGAAAGTTGTAGGGTTAGACCTGCTGGATGAAAAGAAACGTTATCGTCTCAGGAGGCATGTAACTGCTATGAAAAAAGATACGAAAGGAAGCAAAAGAGGGAAGAAACTGAAAAGGTCTAAATAATTTCAACATGATCATGCAACACTGGGTGTCTCCTCTCTGCTGTGTGTACCTGTCTGTTCTTTCTCTCTGTCTCCTTCCTCTAATGCAGGCTTTAAGGGTTGCTTCCTTGAACATGAACGGGGGTAGAAGTGCACAGAAAAGAGCTTTAGTGTTAGAGGTCTTTAATCAGAAAAAATTAGATGTGATATTTCTGCAGGAAACGCACAGTGATAGCCTGAATGAGACGGACTGGGGGATGTGGTGGGGGGTTCAGTATGTACTCAGTCATGGCTCAAACCTTAGTGCTGGAGTAGCTGTTTTATTCTCCCCCTCTCTAAATGTAAAGATTTTATCCAGCACTGAGATAGTGGCAGGTAGAGCCTTGATGGTGAAAGTGGAACTGTTAGAGTTCATTTTCACTTTTATTAATGTGTATGCACCCAATCAGGGCCCTGCACGTGTATCTGTGTTTCAGTTATTAAAAGACAAGCTAGACACTAGTGTACAGGGGGAGTGTGTTATACTGGGGGGGGGACTGGAACGTTTGCACTAATGTCACTTTAGACAGAATAGGACGGGAGCCTCATCCTCAGTCGTCCCTTTTACTGTCACAGGTGATAAGAGAGGCTGACTTAGTGGATGTGTGGAGTAGGCTTGGGCGGTATGACGGTATTACGGTATACCAGGGTATTTCGAAATACCGTCGGTATGATTTTCAATACCGTGACGTCACAGACTGTGCGCCAAATCATAGATGCGTTTCATTCTATTACACTGACACGGAGTTTTGACAGGGACGACATTGGTTGTAATGCACAGCATGCGCCAGCAGAGGGCAAGGGAGGGCAGTCCGTCTTTCCCGCTCTCAGAGCTCAGCACAGAGCTGAGCTGAGCAAGATGGCGGCACCATTTGCCGGCCCCGAACTCGGACAACTAGTAAAAAAGAAAAATGCCTCTGCGCCTGTTTGGGACTATTTTGGGTTTACTCGTCGCCAGTGACTTCATCCAGCACAACGAGAGACGGAGGCACTTCTTTGGGAATGTTTAAGACGGGGTGAGTGAGTGTTGACATTTTTTAATCCTATGCAACTGGTTGATGGTTTTGTAGTCGAGGTCGGACGGTTTTAAAAACGAAAGCATTTACGTGCTAAACATTCACGCGAGTAATCCAATGAATCAAATGGAAATAAGGTTTTTAACACATGCACGGAATAATATTGCCAAACTAGTTAGTGAATATAGCAAACTTTATTCAATAAGTGATAGAAATTAAAATCAATGTTTTAATGGGGAAATGTACTTTAAACATGCCGTCAGTTTTAATGCTCTTTTATACTGAAAAACCAGAAATTCTTGTGCACAAGCAGTTAAGCTTTTATTCTGAAAATCCTTCATCTACGCATGTAGCATGTGCAGGGGTGCACATAACTTTTTTGGCCTGGAACTCAAAGGAGCACCTGGAGATGTGACTTGGTGCTCACCAAATATCGCGACCCGTCTCGCAGAATGAATAAAACAGGGATACATGGATAACTTATTGCGATATAAAATGTATTCATAAATAAATATGAATTAACACATTATGGTGTGTGTGTTAGTCTGTATAATCAGTAGTGTAGGTGAGTGGATGTGTGCAAAGTATGGTGTGTGAAGGTGTTGGATGGAAAACAAAATAAAATAAATCAAATTACTGCTCTTGTAATTAACACTGTTCTAAAACACACTGAAATCAACTGACATCCTCACATCAATCATCTCTTTAAGCATTGAATGTCTGTTCTTTTAACACTGAAATCAACTGTCATCTTTTTAAGCACTGATGAAGAATGTGACTCTCTATTCTGTTAACACTGAAACACTGAACAATAACTCAAACTGACTGCCCTTTAACCACTGCAATTAAATGTTGGTTCTGTAAACACTAGAACAAACACTGAAACACTGAAACATAACTTAACTGACTGCCCTTTAACCACTGCAATTAAATGTTGGTTCTGTAAACACTAGAACAAACACTGAAACACTGAAAAATAACTTAACTGACTGCCTTTTAACCACTGCAATTAAATGTTGGTTCTGTAAACACTAGAACAAACACTGAAACACTGAAACATAACTTAACTGACTGCCCTTTAACCACTGCAATTAAATGTTGGTTCTGTAAACTCAGGATAAAACACTGAAACACTGAAAAATAACTCAACTGACTGCCCTTTAACCACTGCAATTAAATGTTGGTTCTGTAAACACTGGAACAACTGACTGGCTCTTCTTTCAGCTCAGTGTAAAGCTACAATCTCTCCATTTATCTTTTTATTCTACAAGCTGGACATCATCATCCTCACTGCTCTCTTGACTGCTGCTATCACTGTCCTCAATTTCAACCATGGCAGCTGCTGATGTAGGCCTACTCCTCTCCCTCTGGTTGAGCCTACGATCAGCTGTTTGCATCCACAAGTCAATAGCCTGCTTTGGGTCAAAGGTCTCTGTTGTCAACTTAGACAGATGGATGTGCATCAGGGATGACAGGCGACAGTCTGACAGGCGGGATCTGTACTTGGTTTTTAATAATGTTAAGGTGTGAAAATCCTCTCTCACATGCAGCACTGCTTAAAGGCAGTGTAAGGGACAACACAAGGACTTTCTTAATGTTAGAGTAATTCTCTGGATTGCCTGTCTTCACAATGTTGACCAAGTCATACACAGAGGAGGCTGCTAAACGTTTTCCTGCTTGCTTTAAACGCATCCATTCACTTAGAATGGAGTCTCTGTCAACAGACATGCTGGCCTCATAATTCTGGAGGATGCTTTTAAGTGTTGTGTTGCCAAAACTGTGGAGGTCTTTCCTTTCCTGAGGCCAAGTTGAAGGATCAAAAATTAGAAATTGGTCACATGACTTGAGGGATTCATATCTGGTTTCAAACTCTTGAATTAAACCCCTCAGTACATTATTCTTGTCCCTGTCAGCATCAGCATTTGCAACACTTTGTTTCCTGTACTTCCCATCATCACTGTCAAGCAGAAGTGTCAGCTGGCCAACAGCTACCATGAGCTCATCTTTGCATTCACCGATACTCAGCTGATCTCGCTGGAACTTGAGAGAGAGCCCCTGTAATATCTTCCCAATATCAAGCATGTTGGCTAGGAAACAGTGAAAACGCTCTGTGCAGACATGCTTTAGGTCACTGTCATCACTTTTAGCCAGTTGTATTTTAATGGCAGGTAATAGCCTCCATATTTTTAACAGAGTCTCATGTCTCCAAGCAGACCATCTAATGTTGTGAAACTTTCCCAGTTTTACAAAGTCAATGCCAGTCTCATCACAGTGTTTCTTTAGTTGTGCTGTGTTAGCGGCACCCCTCTTTTGCAAATAAAAGCGTAGCAAACTGACAACGGAGCGATTAAAAGACTCACAGTATGGCACCATGCGATCGGCTGATTTGGCGCAGTTCTCCAGGGTGTGGGCTGTACACAGAATATGAACCAGGGAATCCCCGTCGTCCACTATCCGGCGTAGTTTAGGGATGACGCCGTTGTATACTCCCACGTTGACAGCTGCTCCGTCTGTACACACCGAGACCAACTTTGTCTTCCACTCATCCGCTAATCCACATGCATTAAATAGTTGCACAAGTCCGTCAACAATGTCCTGTGCTGATCGTGCTGCCCCCAGATTAATTAATCCAAGGAAATTCGAGTTTAACTCTCCGTCGCTTGACACAGACACAATGTACACGATTTCCTGCTCAGTTTTGTTGATGTCTTCTGATCCGTCAAAGAGCAGACCCCAGAATTCTGCTGCTTTTAATTTTTCAAACAGTTCCGTGCTGATTGTCTGTGCAATAGTCTGCATGATGCGGGATCCTCCTTCTCTTGAATGATACGCAGTCCCGACATCAACTCCAAGCCTCTTAAACAGAGGAATGTCCTCTTCATACGAGCGCATCGGCCGTGCGTGTTTAGCTTTATGAAAGGCCAACAGAAATATATTACTGAGTGCCTGACGCTGTTCTTCGTTAATTTTGTCTTGCCACCTATCAAGAGGGCGACTCCGACCCTGTCTGCTGCTGTTTTCAATTGTTTTAATGATGTTCACGTGCTCTTTGCTTTTCTCATGTTTTTCGAAAGGTGGGTGACTGAAATTATTTGTCCCAGTATAAAACGCGCTGTTTTTATCTGCCAGATTAGGATGCTCACGGCATAATTTGCACCACATGTCGGTGCGTTCATCATTGGATTTAA
Source organism: Notothenia rossii (assembly GCF_949606895.1). NCBI lineage: Eukaryota > Metazoa > Chordata > Actinopteri > Perciformes > Nototheniidae > Notothenia > Notothenia rossii. Next base: position 40,253,055 of record NC_136908.1, on the reverse strand, counting down.
GCCAGCCCACCTGCTGAAGCCACTTTTCAGAAAAAACACGTTTTCTTTGCGAGTCAGGTGGTGGTTCAGTGTGTTGTCTCTTTGGTGGTGGCGGTCCTGGAAAACCAAAAAAGTTACTCAGCGTTGCTTGCTTTTTGGACATTTTAACAAGTGCCTGCAGATAGTGTCACGATTTTCCAAGTGCCGCTCGCTGCAGAGCCGAGATCCAGGGGCGGGGCTGAAGCGCTAGGTCCAGGGGTGGGATTTTCAGGAAGAAATTTCCTCTCAGTGGCCCCAGCAGTTGGTGCGCAAAAGCGTTTCCCGGGGTTCATCTGGCAGCGCATCATTCAATTTCGGTGCGCATGCGCACTGGCGCACCAGTTATGTGCACCCCTGAGCATGTGGCTAATATACGATTTCCTAAAGAGGTGAATTTAGTAGCGAAATGAGATGGAGTGGTGCAAACCGAAGCCTACTGATTTAACACTACAACTATAGATGTCGAGATACTACCATGCTGAATATTAAATGAAGGTACAGTTTATTTGAATACATTATTGTTTACAGACGAGAGTAGCATGTGACAACATCCGGAATGACCGGAAACCAAACAAGCCGAGAAGTATTTTTTAGAGTATTGATTACAGCGTTTAGAATGTGTTAAATGAAAAGTGATGAAAGAGAATATGAGGAGAAAAGGCGTGTTGAGCATATATTGGATGTGAAAGGAGCCAATCCTCTGTTTAAATGCAACAACGGACATTGGAGACGAGGCGAGCCGGCAGGCGGGGAGGAGCAAGCAGAGGATATATAACAGCACCGGAGGAGAGATCCAACTCTTGGCTTCCCTAACGAGGAGCGGATCACAGCTGTTTGTCTGACTGAACAATATCATGCTTGTGACCAACCCGCGCCTTTTTTAATTAAAGTACCCAATTGAACTTTCACAGAGACTCCATTTAGTCTCCTTTTAAAGCTTCTCTCCTGGACGGGAGAATAACGAACACAGTTTACATAAGTCAAGTATTTACTCCCGGAAAATGTTTATGTATGATGATATGTTGTTAACTTAGCTCACTTTGGAAACAACGTCGGACATCTACAAACGCGTCCTGTATCCGATCTCAAAATGTGCCATTTGCACAATGTGTCATGTATGCAGCCCTTGTTTTGCACTTGCGCGCACGTCGCGGCACTTTGCGAGCATCTACCGGCTCGGGCTGCATTTTACACCGAACATATAATATACCGTTCGAAACATCTATTTGCCGCCGAACGCCACCTCACTCAAGTCGACCCAAGTCATACCGTCAGTGGCGGCTGGTGGAAAATATTTTTGGTGGGGCTGGCTGTTGATATAGTGAGTAAAAAAAATTTTTGGGGGAGAAATTACCCCTTAAATTGGGACTGATACCGTCATATACCGTATACCACGGTATGATGTCAGCAAGGTATGACGGTATGAAAAAAATGATACCGCCCATGCCTAGTGTGGAGGATGAAGCATCCCTCCGTTAAACAATACACCTGGATGAGAATGCTAGATGGGGGCGTCAGTGCAGCCAGGCTAGACAGATTTGACATGTCTTCTTCTTTTATTACTCGTGCAGTGAACTGTCACATCCAACCTGTTGGTTTTACAGATCATCAGCTAGTTTCTTTGGATGTGGTTTTATCCAACACAGAGAAACCTAGATCGTTCTGGCAGTTTAATGTTAACATTTTACAAGATTTGATTTTCTGTGAGAATTTTAAATTGTTTTGGATCAACTGGAAATCAAAGAAAGAGTCTTTTCCCTCCCTGAGTCAGTGGTGGGAGGTAGGAAAGGCTCAGATTAGAGTGTTCTGTCAACAGTATACAGCCTACTCCACTGCAAACATTAGGAGAGCTATAGAGCAGTTAGAGAGAGAGATCAGAGATTTAGAGAGTGTGTCTGCTCGAAATATAGAACAGTCCCTCCTAAAACAACAGCAGCTTAACTGTTTTCTTCAGGAGAAAGCCAAGGGAGCTCTGATCAGAGCCCTTTTTACTTCCATGAGAGACATTGATGCACCAACCACCTTTTTCTTCAACCTGGAGAGGTCTGTGGGCCAAAGGAAGCAGATTGTATGTCTGCGTCTTCCCGATGGACAGGTAACCTCTGAACCTGCTGAGATGAGGAGACATGCAGTGTCCTTCTACACGGACCTGTTCAAAGCCGAAGGTTGTGACGTGGAAGCCGCTGATGAACTTTTTCAGGGTCTTCCACAGCTGAGTCCAGCCGAAAGTGACACCTTGGGCTCTGACATTACGCTGGAGGAACTGACCTCTGCGGTGACACAGATGGCCTCCGGCAAGGCTCCGGGCATAGACGGTTTACCTGCAGACTTTTTTAAACATTTTTGGAGCATTTTAGGACATGATTTGTTGGATGTATTGATGGAGTCCTTTGGGAAAGGGACTCTTCCAGCTTCCTGTAGGCGTGCAGTGATTTCACTGTTGCCTAAGAAAGGAGATCTAACCCTGCTGAAGAATTGGAGACCTGTGGCTCTCTTATGTACGGACTATAAGATACTGTCAAAGGTTTTAGCTGACAGACTGAAGTGTTTTATCGAACTTCTTGTTGGTACTGATCAAACATATTGCATCCCTGGCAGATCAATTGTGGACAATTTGTTTTTGATGAGAGACACTTTTGATGTTTGCAAACTGTACAATATAAATGTTGGTATTATTTCTATTGACCAAGAGAAGGCCTTTGATCGTGTGGATCACACTTTTCTGGCTGCCACATTGCAGGCTTTTGGTGTTGGGGAGCATTTTTTGTCCTGGGTGAAGTGTTGGTACAGTGATGCATGTTGTGTTGTGAAAGTGGGGGGAGGGCTGAGCAGACCTGTACCAGTTAAAAGGGGGATCAGGCAGGGCTGCCCTATCTCAGGCCTATTATATAGTATTGCCATCGAGCCGCTTTTGTGCAGGCTTAGAAACCGGCTGAGGGGCCTGAGTCTGCCAGTGTCAGCTCAGGCCCCCCCGGTGGTTGTATCAGCTTATGCTGATGATGTCAGTGTTTTTATCCAGGGTCAGCGAGATATCCAGGAGCTACAGGACAGTTTAGTTTTGTATAGGAAGGCTGCCTCAGCCAAAGTTAACTGGGAGAAGAGTGAGGCAGTTTTGGTAGGTCAGTGGAGTTTAGAAAATAGGCCCAGTCTTCCTGGTAACCTCAGCTGGGGAAACGAGGGTTTAAAGGTCCTGGGAGTTTGGTTGGGGTCTGAGGACATGGTGGCACAGAACTGGGAGGGATTGCTGGGAAAGGTGCAAGCAAAATTAGCCAAATGGAAATGGCTGCTACCCCAGCTGTCCTACAGGGGAAGAGTTCTTGTAGCCAACAATCTGGTTGCCTCATCTTTGTGGCACAGACTCCAGGTGTTAACCCCACCGCCGGGCCTCATTAAACAACTGCAGCGGCTCCTCGTGGATTTCTTCTGGTCGGGTCATCACTGGGTGCCAGCATCGGTCCTGTACCTCCCTGTGGCGGAGGGGGGGCAGGGCCTTGTGGACATTACTGCAAGGACTGCTGCTTTTAGACTGCAGGCAGCTCAGCGGCTGCTGTATGGTGCCTCTCCCTGCTGGATGGCTATGGCCCGGCTGTTGCTCTGGAGGGCAGGGGGCTTTGGTTTTGATAAACACCTGTTTCTGCTGGAGGCCCCTGCGTACAAGATAACTGGACTTGCACCTTTTTACTGCTCAGTCATCAATGCCTGGAAGATTCTGAGTTTTACCAGACCACCCGACCCCCGGCCTGGGATGTGGCTGTTTGAGGAGCCCCTGTTTGACACTGGTTTTCTTTCCGGAACCATTTTCTCTTCAGCCGCCCTAAAAAATGCGTTCATTGAAGCGGGAGTGGTAAAACTTGGCCATTTGACAGGGATCTCCACAGAAAAACTGGCTGAGGTGACGGGCATTCGATCAACTCGAGTTCTGGAGAACCTGGTAGAAGAGGTGTGGCAGTCGCTGTCGCCATCCCACCGGACTTTTGCTCTGGATGCAGATCTGGCCGACCAGTGGAGAAAGGGACATGATTATGTTTTTCCTGCCTTGAGTGTGGGTCCTGCGGTGGGGGAATGGAGAGAGGAGGATGGTCTCCTGCTATCACTGGGGACTCTAACACCTGGAATGTTCAGCTCCTGCAATGGGAAGAAGCTATATCTTAGCTGCGTAAAGGTGCTAAACCTCAGCTCGCTCGCAGGCGTCAGAGAGTCGAGGTGGACAGATGTGTTTGGTTTGGGCTCTTCCCCTCAGGGCAGCTGGCGGATCCTGTATAAGTCTCCCGTTGAAAAACGGATGGCTGACATCCAATGGAGAATTATACACGGTGCAATAGCCACTAAAAAATACAGGGCTCATTTTGACCCAGGCACAAGGGGGGGCTGTCCGTTCTGTTTTATGGCAGAAACATTGGAGCATTTAGTGGTGTCCTGTCCCCGGTTGGCTGGTCTTAAAAAAATGTTACAGGAGTGGGTGGAGGGGTTCGGGGAGGTTTTCTCCATACCACTTTTTGTCCATGGCCCCAAATACATCCTGAAAAAGAAGGAAATCCTACTATTGATCAATTTCTTGTTTGCTAATGCAAAATTAGCAATCTGGAAAAGTAGGAAGAACCAACTTGCTGGAGTAGGGTGGACGGATGCAGTGCTCTGTCTGAGGGGGCTGGTGGCAGCGCGTCTGAGGGTGGAGCATGCATACTATACGCTGATCAATCATCTACAGGGGTTTCTGGATGTGTGGGCTGTTGGGCAGGTTCTGTGCTCACTGGGGGAAAATGACTCTCTAATATTGAAGTTTTAAAGGGTAGGTGAATTTTTTTGTTTTTAAACTGTGTAAAAGATGATGTTTTTAAATGGGTAAAACGTTTTCAAATGACATTTATTTGGTAGACGTGAAAATCTGTTTATTTATTTGATTTGTGTAATGTCTTTTGTTTTTTGTTTCGGTGTATAGTTAAAACAAATGGAAATACAATTTGTTTTAAAAATCAAAATCTTCTTCTTCTTCTTCTTCTTCTTCTTCTTTAATGGCGAATCGCTTCCACTTGGAGCATATATCGCCACCTACCAGTCTACCAGGCTACACACACAGCAACGATTTAAATCCTTCTCCAGGATGCAGCACTGGGCTCTGTGATTAGGGTGATTACACCCAGCTGGCCAGAGGAGGCAGGACTGCCTGCGATCATTTCACACCTGTTGTCTATCCCTCTTAATTGGTGATTTGTATTTAAATGAAACAAATGTGTAGCTCTAATGATTTCACTTCTGATTAAAATTAGCCTATTTTGTTATTGGTATGTGTCCATATCTATTATTTTTCGACTACTTGTCATCTGTTTTTTATTTTATATTTATTAAAGCCTTAGGCTCTCTTTGACTTTACAGACACACTCACCCGTATGGACTGGCATAAACAGCGGTATAGGTGAAAGGCAAGAGGAACGGGAACCTTGTCTTAGCTGTAAAGCCTGACAGATCAAATCATTTAATAATTAATAATTATAACTAGAATTTGAATTGAAAAAAAGGCGTGGAAGATTTGGAACATTTCATATGTTTTGCTCAGTTTATTTTAAACAGGAGAACTTTTTACAAGCTCTCTATTTTGCTTTGTGGTAGGCAACAAAACCGTCTCTGTCCTTGTTGTGGCACAGATCGACTTTACATTTCCCAAAGTACACCTGTGAGGAATGAGAGCCTGTGCAGTGCTGGCATGGTTTCACATGTTGGGGAACGATCAATGCCATCCTTTCTCTCATTCACAGACACACTAGAGTTTAGCCTTTTATTATTGTTGGGCCCTCAACTTCTGTCCTCAACTATGTGCTTACCTGGTCTTCACTTTCCTCTTCCTCTATCTGAGCTTCCCTCATTAAGCTTTGCATTAGAAGTCAAGTCCTCCTTATCATCATCCTCTCCTCTTCTTCTTCAAGTGCTCCGTGTCACTTGAATTGTCATCCATAATCAGCAACAGAGTATTCTTCATCTAAAAATACAAAAGATGAATATCTAAATGTCCAGTTTTAATATATTTTAAATGTTTAACCAAAGTTGTTCCAATCAGGCAGCAGGATGGACATTTCTGTTCACTTTAACTAGCTGGGGTGAGTTTGATACTGAGCCCCAAGCTCGTTCAGTGGGGGTTCCAGGATGGGCCGCACAAACTTTGCTAAATTGGGCATTTTGTCTCTGACCCATCCTTTACTTCTCTCCTTGAGTCTTAGCAGGCTGTGTGCTGAGAGCAGTGTTCCATGTACAAATGTACAATATAATCCACCATGTTCTCTACACATAATTATTTCATTTAATTTAAAGCATAGAGGAAAATATGAAACATTGATAGTGGCAGCCCTTAAAAAGTCAACTCTGGAATGGCAAACTAATCTGTATGAGTCGAAAATGATGCTGAACACATATCTGGCAAACAGTACATGACATGATTCAATGTGTTTATCCCTAATTAATACAAGATCAATGGGAACTGTTGGTAGAAGTGAGCTCTCATGATGCTGCGGTGCAGAATGTGTGATGCGTCATCAGGCCGGGGTGTAAACTAAAATTATCACATGGTCCCGTACTATAACTCATTCCACCTCCAAACATCCATTGACATGCTTCTCATTCACACACACACACACACACACACACACACACACACCCCCCACCCCCCCCCCCCCCCACCCCCCCATCAGCAGGAGGTGGTTGCAGTGCAGTCCACATACTGAGTGTTAAGTAGTCCTGCAGTGCAGTGGATGGGGAATGGAGTGCAATGTGCATCTGTACGTTTAACCTCCACTCACATGGACTCCTGACCCGGGCAGACACATAGAGTGGACTGTAACATATATGCTCTGCTGCAAGGATCTCTGGGAACATGTTGTGCCAGGGAGGCTTCAGGGTGTTATTGGCTGTATCAATAGCAGACACATCTGGTGCTCTCCAAATGAAACCCTGTGCATTGTCTGCTTCAAGGTTTCCTCTCTGGAGCGCTGGCTTTCCGATATTGCAGGTTATTGAAATTCTATACTATTTTCTTTTCTTTATGTTAGCTGTAGTTTACTTTTGTGTTGCCTCAAGGCCATGGTAAATCACATTTTCTGTCAACCTGCGTCTTAATCTCGTATTTCCTTCTATTATAGGTAAGGCAAGGCCAGTTTATTTATATAGCACCTTTCAACACAAGGCAATTTAAAGTGCTTTACAAAAATGAAAGACATTATTATAATAGATATTAAAGGGAGGCAGACAGTGCCCAACATTATAAGAGTGGCTTGAAGATAGGGCTGCACGATATGGGCCAAAATTCATATCTCGATATTTTTTAGCTGAATGGCGATATACGATATATATCTCGATATTTTTTCCGTAAAGTAAAAACAAAACAGACAGTCCTAGTTTGAAGCCAAACCTCACACAGGCACTTTATTTAACGTTTAGAAGCTGCACATCAACATGCATGAAATAATTCAGGAACAAAAACTACCAGCATAAATAAATAAAGATACCATTCTTCCTTCTTTCTTGCATCCTCCCTCATTCCCTCAATTACTGCTTTCTCCCCCGCCTTACTTGCTTCTTTACTGCCTTCCTTCCTTCTCTCCCCCATCCTTCCTTCAATCTTCAAATCCTTCTTTCCCTCCCTCCTTCTGTCCTTCATTCCTCCCTCACTCCCTCTGTTCCTTCTTTCTCCCCCCCTCCTTCCTTGCTTCTTTCCTTCTATAATTTCTTCCCTCCTTGCTTCTTTTCTCCTTACTACCTTCATTTCATATTCTTTCTGTCCCTGATTTCTTTCTTCCATCCTTCCTCCCTCAATTCTTTCTTTCTCCCCCTCCTTCCTTGCTTTAACCAACACGCCTTTAATTTACACATTACACAACACATGCACATAGTTTATCCGTTTAAGTTATTTATTTTATTAACATTATTTTCTAATTTCATATTAGTTAATTCAATATTGCACTCACCGATGGCCAGGTGAAGTCTGTGTCCAAAACACTGCATCCTCATCCACTTGTTAAGTCGCGCTGCTTTAACCACATTAGTCCCGTTGTCTGTTGTTATAGCGACCAGTCCCGTTGGTTTGAGCTTCCAGTTTACGAGGACATCCTGCAGGGCTTCAGCTATGTGTTCCCCGGTGTGGTCCTGGGGAAAGTAGCTGGTCTGGAGACAGGCACTTTTAATTTCCCACCCATCTAGGAAATGTATTGTCACACTCAGGTACGGCTCGCAGGTCCTGCTGGACCAGATATCGGTGGTCAGTGCGAAGTGAGACACTAGAGCGAGCCGGGCGAGGAGACGCTCTCTCACTTCGGTGTACATCTCGGGCAGGGCTTCTCTTGCAAAGTAATTTCGACCAGGTAACTCGTACCTGGGGTCAACAGCTTTTAGCAGCTTTACAAAGCCGGTCTGCTCCACAGTCGACGTGGGGACCATGTCTTTGGCTAAGTGATATGCCACTGCCTTCGTTATTTCACGCCACTTTTCGCTTTTTTTTTCATAAGGCACACCACGTGTGAGTGAGTTGTGTAGCGTGATTTGCTTTGAGGCAGGAGGCTGACAAGTCTTCACGGTCTGGGTTGCAGCACGCAGTTTAATACACTCCTCATACTGCACTTTGTGCTTCTGTTGTAAGTGGTGGAAGAGATTTGTTGTGCTCGACCCTTTCGTTGCAACTTTTTTCCGGCATTGTCTACAAAGTGCATTTTTCTGCTCCACGTCTGCCGCTTGAAAACCAAACCATCTCCAAATGAGAGAGCCGTTTGTTTTCTTCTTAACAACCAGTTCATCCTCGTTTTCTGTATCACCTTCTCTCCTTTCTGTCTCCTCCTCTATCTCCGGATTGTTCACTGCTGCTGCCATGCTTCTTCATGCAAATGTCGGGAGGTGGGGGTGAGGGCGAGGGGGTAGTGAGGGGGAGGCGGCAGGGCGCCGTTGCTGCTGCTTGGAGATACAGAGAGGCGGGCCGCGGGGCAGAGAGAGTTTGCAGCGGAGTTTGCAGCAACTTGCAGCTTGTTTTAATATATATCGATATATACGATATGATGTAATCCTATATCGCGCATGAAAATATATCGATATAAATTCAAAACTCGATATATCGCCCAGCTCTACTTGAAGACCTTCCTGTTTAATAAAGCCAAGAGTTAGAGCTGGTTTCAGATTACCCTGTTTGTCCTACATGTTATTGTATTTTATTTTATTGTTTTTTCACTGCCTTTTTGTTGTATTGCCATCTAAATGTGTTAATCTGTAAAGCCCACTGAAACAAACGTGATTTGATTTGATTTTACTTTGATTTGATTGAAGGCTGATTCTAATGTAACCATATCAATGTTAAAAAAAACACTTTCATTAATAACGCTTTTCCATCACCCAAAAATAAATAAAAACTTTCATTTGAAAATCGAGAGCTAAGAATGGAAACATTTACTAATTTCTGCTTTAATGCCACGTTTTAGTTTTGATCTGCAGAATCACAAAATAGGGGAGATAGGGGTAAATTGAGCCATTAGGTAAATTGACCCAACCCTTTATACAGGGATCTGTGCACATTTTTACTAATTCTATACCCATAGGACAACATCAGCCTGTCCTCCTACAAAAAACGACCATATAGGCCGATTGTTCATGCCCTTATTACGACCCAGAGAAACGTTTTAAAGAAGTGTATGTTGTTTCTTACTCGACCACTAAAGGTGCTCTAGTGGTCATGTAAGAAACAACATGCTCCCGGTCCCCCCACCCCCCCCAGAACTACACATGCTGGCTATTGTGTGTTTCGCAACATGTTCTATGGCACGTCTCTTTATAAGATGTTTTCGTATTTCCCACAATTAGAAGTTGCCAGTATTAAACTGTGTACACCCTGGAGGTTTAGGGGATACGAAACACAGTGGTGTTATCACATTTAAATCATATAATTAATAAATGGGTGAATTAATATACCCACATGACACCTAAGGTCAGAAGAGCTTTATTTAACAGCTGGTCTTATGTCTGTGACCCCTCCTGTTGTTCATTGATAAGCCTGAAACATGCACTTGTCAAGGTTCAGAGGCACATTTAGCAAATATGGCAGTAGCCATCGATCATTTTAAGATAAGATAAGATATACTTTATTGATCCCAAGTTGGGAAATGTTTTTGAGGTTAACCTGGTATTTTTACTCCACTACATTTATTTTGGTTACTTTGCAGATTCTGGTTAATGATGTGAAATATAAACAACCCTTAAATCAGACTTTAGTTACACCTGAGTCAAGTTCAGGGAAGGTGATTGTCAAGTGCCAAAATAAACTATGCAATATATTGGACGTTAAGTACTTTGTCAGACTTCATATTTATCTGTGGATAACCCCAACATTTTTTTTCTTATTCAAAAGAAGACCTTAACTTAAAGTAATCTTTAATGTTTGAATAAAGCCTTATTAGTTTGTCTGTTTTGCACATCCTCCTATTAATATCTTTGGACGTCCTGCACTAAACTGTTTTATTGTAGAGATCATCTTCTTGATATTTTCTTTTTCAAGACATAGTAATTGTACATCTTAAATTCGTCTCTCCGAAATGCCTTTTTCTTTTCTTTTCACGAGGATAAAATAAAAACAGTAAAAAGTACGAACAATACCAACATTAGGAAGTGATCAGGACTTCACAGTAAAATCATACGTTTGTAAAAAATAAAATCTGGCCTATGAGGTTTTACGAAATCAGTCCACTTTCTCCATCGTGACACAAATAGTTCCAACTTGTGATTGTCCATTGTAATATCCATCCATGCGTTTAAAGTTGGGCAGTCTAGTGATAACCACTTCCTTGCAAGAGCTTTTTTACTCGCCACCAGTAACAGATTTAATAAACATTTGTCTTTTTTAGTCCATTCTTGAGGTATGAGTCCAAAGAACAAAATCTTACTCTTAATGGGCACATGACATTTGAAAATATCTTGTAAGGCTTTATGTATCTCTCTCCAAAAGACCTCAATTACAGGGCAGTCCCAGAAAACATGATAATGGTTTGCATTTGAATTTCCACATTTTCTCCAGCAGTCCGGGGAGTTCCCACCATAGTGAGACTTCTGAGAGGGTAAAATATCTTATCAGGCTTTTCCAACCAAACTGCCTCCAGTTATGTGAACTGGTACATTTCCACTGATATTTCCATATTGCTGTCCTTTCCTCCTCACATATGATAACCCCTCCTTCCTTCTCCCACTTGGATTTCACATATATGGTTGAGTGTATTTAAGATTCAACAGCCCTTTACACATACATGAAATAACTTTTCTATCTGTTTTTGAATCGTATGCTTTTTTTAAATAGTTCTATCAAACCTGTACTTGACTCTGTTATAGTTTTAACCTTTTTGTTAACATAATACCACATCTTTAAAGAGCATCTTGCAGGTTTTTATTTTTTCTACATTTATGCTTAAACTTGCTTGAAAATTACAATTAAAAAAGGGAATGCAGGATTTGATATGTTTTACGAGAAATAAGGGAAGGAATTCAGAGGGAAAGGAGCAATTTTGAGCTCTGCTCTTAAAAACGGCTTTTTTTTAAGGTCATACGTCAAACGCGTCATATTACATCACACAGGGGACACATCTCCGCTCTCTGACCGCGGGTATAGTAGAGTTGCGTTGAGTAGAGCGGTTGTGTTTTAAGGAGCTGGTTATATTTCGGTAGTTTTACATTGTGTTTCACCATTTGTAATCATGGTGCAGTATCACCATGACCTGTCAGGACATCAAGTCCACAGTAAAAAGGACCGGAGCTAGCGTTCGTTCCTGGGTGCGTTGTGCATCCACCTCCCTGCAGCACATACTCTCCACAGCTTTATCAGGAAACCGTATTACTTTTCTCTCCCCCCCCCCCTTCGCTGCTCTCTCTCTCTCCCCTCCGGTACTGTGTTGTTTGTGTGTGCGTGGTGGCTGTCACTCCTGGCTCCCGGCTCAACCTCCACTCACCTGCTGCAATCAGCTGTGCACCCTCCCCAACTACACACCTGCTTTCCATCAAGCCATTTACAACGACATATCAACAGAGGCTCCACAACCTTTCTTCGCCAGATCGTCAAGTATCAGCCGTATCTCGCGTCTCCCCTCCGGTACAAAGCATCGTAGTGTGGAGTTGCATTAGGTAACGCGAGATACGGCTGATACTTGCGCATTAGTTTCTGTTATGGATCAGTATCAACAGTCCTGCCAGTAACGTTACTATATTATCAATGCTACTTTAGTTATAGCCTGATATATGATAGCTAACTTTACAATGTTGTGATGTGACGTTAGCTAACATTCTGTAGCTAACGCCGGTCACTCACCAAGATAGCTGCCCAGTTCTCCACTGGTTCTCCTCACACCACAGCTCAATTTCTCTCCGATGGCCGTTATTTCTTCTAATCCTTGGCTGCTCCTGGTCTCTTGGACGCCTAGCAGGCTCATAATTATAAGGTTGTGGTCCGTCATATGCATTAGAATATTCATGTTCAACTTCTTTTGTGTCTTCTCTGTCGAAACTAGCATTGGGATCCATGTTTATTAATACGTTACACCGGCCGCTCTCCCCATTGTGTCCCCCGTGTTACGTCACACGCGGGAGGTCACGTGCCGAGGCTTTTTTATGCGGAAGTGAACATTTCTTACAAAAACGACGCCAGATGTCACTGTAGTGTATAATATTTTTGAAAATCTAGTGTATTCATCATTTTCCTACACATTTATTCACAGGTGTCTTTAACCTGGAAGTTGCTCTTTAAGTATCGATAGAAGTCTTGTTTTTTTAATAGGAATTTCTCTTTAAGCATTTCAAAACTAAACAGTGTTACCTCTTTAATTATGTTGCAAAGAGCAGTTACTCCTTTGGCTGTCCAATCCTTAAATCTAGTGTCCAATTTATTAGGAGTAAAGTCGGTGTCATATGCACACCATTTCAGAATTGTAATATGTTCCTCTAATTTATACTCAGTTATGACTCTTTGCCATACTTTAAGAGTCAGTTTTACACATGGATTTTCAATATTATTTATGTAGCCCTGTAGGTCGCTGTCAGCTATCATTGCTTGTATGGGAATAGATCATATTTTCTCTTCCATGTCTTTCCATTGAGCATCATACGATGGATTGCACCAGCATTTCATAGGCCTCAGCTGTGCTGCCCAGTAATACTCTTTAAGGGAAGGTAGAGCCCATCCCCCCTTTTCTTTTGCTCTATTTTAAATTTGTGTCTCTGCCTCCACTATTTATGTACTAACGTCGGTAAGCTCAACCTTAATATCGTTTAGTTGTTGTTTTCGTGTCCTCCAAAACTTTGGCTAAGCCCACTGAGCTAGCGCTAGCTTCGCTATCTTGTACCTGCGTAAGTGAGCCGTTATCCGCATTTTCTTCGTTTACAGGTTGTCCATCGGCTTTTTATTGGTTCCATCCAAGTGGCAAACTCTGGGGAAGAGCCGGGATGTCAATGCGGAAGTGCCACACACTGCAGTTCATATATTGGCCGATAGGGACTGACTGCGGAAAGGAGCAATTTCCATAGACCCCCATGTTAAAATGCCCAACTTTACAGCATAAAAAAACATGTTTCTACCAATGGATGCAATCAATGTTATTATGAATATAGTTAGATTCCACCTTCATGATTATGGATCTGTGAGTGAATTGTTTTCTAACACCATCCATCCATCCATCTTCTCCCGCTTATCCGTGGTCGGGTCGCGGAGGTAGCAGTTCCAGCAGAGAGCTCCAAACTTTCTTTTCCCTGGCCACATCAACCAGCTCTGACTGGGGGATCCCAATATAATCCCTCCATCTGGTTCTAGGTCTACCTCTTGGTCTCTTCCCAGCTGGACGTGCCTGGAACACCTCCCTAGGGAGGCGCCCAGGTGGCATCCTAACTAGGTGCCCACACCACCTCAACTGGCTCCTTTCGACGCCAAGGAGGAGCGGTTCAACTCCGAGTCCCTCCCGGATGACCGAACTTCTCACCTTATCCCTAAGGGAGACACCAGCCACCCTGCGGAAAAAACCCATCTCGGCCGCTTGTACCCGCGATCTCGTTCTTTCGGTCATGACCCATCCTTCATGACCATAGGTGAGGGTAGGAACGAAAATGGCCCGGTAGACAGAGAGCTTTGCCTTCTGGCTCAGCTCCCTTTTCGTCACAACGGTGCGGTAAAGAGACTGCAGTACCGCTCCCGCTGCTCCGATTCTCCGACCCATCTCACGCTCCATTGTTCCCTCACTCGAGAACAAGACCCCGAGATACTTGAACTCCTTCACTTGGGGTAAGGACTCATTCCCTACTTGGAGTGGACAGTCCATCGGTTTCCTGCTGAGAACCATGGCCTCAGATTTGGAGGTGCTGATCCTCATCCCAGCCGCTTCACACTCGGTTGTGAACCGATCCAGTGAGTGCTGAAGGTCGCAGACCGATGAAGCCATCAGAACCACATCATCTGCAAAAAGCAGTGGTGCAATCCTTAGTCCACCGAACTGCAGACCCCCTCCCCCACGACTACGCCTCGAAATCCGATCCATGTATATTACAAACAGGATTGGTGACAAAGCGCAGCCCTGGCGGAGGCCAACCCTCACCTGAAATGGGTCCGACTTACTGCCGAGGACCCGGACACAGCTCTCGCTTTGGGAGTACAGAGATTGGATGGCCCTGAGTAGAGACCCCCTCACCCCATACTCCCGCAGCACCTCCCATAGTGACTCCCTGGGAACCCGGTCATACGCCTTCTCCAAGTCTACAAAACACATGTAGACTGGATGAGCGTACTCCCAGGCTCCCTCCAGGATCCTTGCGAGAGTAAAAAGCTGATCCGTCGTTCCACGACCAGGACGGAATCCGCATTGTTCCTCCTCAATCTGAGGTTCGACAATCGGCCTGACCCTCCTTTCGAGTACCTTAGAGTAAACTTTCGCGGGGAGGCTGAGTAGTGTGATGCCTCTGTAATTGGCACACACCCTCTGATCCCCCTTTTTAAAAAGGGGAACCACCACCCCGGTCTGCCACTCCTTCGGTACTGTTTCCGACTTCCACGCAACGTTGATGAGACGTGTCAACCATGACAGTCCCTCAACACCCAGAGCCTTCAGCATTTCTGGGCGGATCTCATCCACCCCCGGGGCTTTGCCACTGTGAAGTTGTTTGACGACCTCAGTGACCTCCCCCCGGGAGATTGGTGTCGATCCCCCGTCATACTCCAGCTCTGCCTCTAAGATAGAGGACGGAGTTGTCAGGTTCAGGAGTTCCTCAAAGTGCTCCATCCAACGCCCTAACACTCCATCAGTTGAGGTCAACAACGTCCCATCCTTACTGTACACAGCTTGGATGGTTCCCTGCTTCCCCCTCCTGAGGTGTCGGACAGTTTTCCAGAACAACTTTGGTGCCGCCCGAAAGTCTTTTTCCATGTCTTCTCCGAACTTCTCCCACACCCACTGCTTTGCCTCGGCCACGGCTGAGGCTGCTGCCCTTCGGGCCTGTCGGTACCTTGCAACTGCCTCGGGAGTCCCCCGGGATAACAAATCCCTGAAGGCCTCCTTCTTCAGTCGGACGGCTTCCCTGACCACCGGTGTCCACCAGGAGGTTCGAGGGTTACCGCCCCTTGAGGCACCTAGGACCTTGAGACCACAGCTCCCCGCCGCGGCTTCGGCAATAGAGGTTTTGAACACCGACCACTCCGGTTCAATGTCCCCAACCTCCACAGGAATGCCCGAAAAGCTCCGCCGGAGGTGTGAGTTGAACGCCTCCTGAACTTGGGCCTCCTCCAGACGTTCCCAGTTCACCCGAACTACACGTTTGGGCTTACCAGGTCTATCCAGAGGCTTCCCCCGCCACTCGACCCAACTCACCACCAGATGATGATCAGTTGACAACTCCGCCCCTCTCTTTACCCGAGTGTCCAAAACATACGGCCTCAGGTCCGATGATACGATAACAAAATCGATCATGGAGCTTCTGCCTAGGGTGCTCTGGTACCACGTACACTTATGAGCATCCTTATGTTCGAACATGGTGTTTGTTATGGCCAATCCATGACTAGCACAGAAGTCCAGTAACAAACCACCACTCCGGTTCAGATCAGGGGGGGCCGTTCCTCCCAATCACTCCCCTCCAAGTGTCTCCATCATTGCCCACATGTGCGTTGAAGTCTCCCAGCAAGATTAAAGAGTCCCCTTCAGGAGCCCCATACAGGACTTTTTCCAGGGTCTCCAAGAAGGCCGTATACTCTGAACTGCTGTTGGGTGCATAAGCACACACAACAGTCAGAGTTTTCCCCCCCATAACCCGCAGGCGTAGGGAGGCAACCCTCTCGTCCACTGGGGTAGACTCCAACAACGAAGCACCCAACCGGGGACTTGTGAGTATCCCCACACCCGCCCGGCGCCTCACACCTTGAGCAACTCCGGAGAAGAATGGAGTCCAACCCCTATCCAGAAGTAAGGTTCCAGAGCCGACGCTGTGTGTAGTGGTGAGCCCAACCAGACCCAACTGGTAACGCTCCACCTCCCGCACAAGCTCCGACTCCTTCCCCCCCAGAGAGGTGACGTTCCATGTCCCCAAAGCCAGCTTCTGTCACCCGGGTCTGGTCCGTCGAGACCCTCTGCCTTCACTGCCACCCTTCTGGCAGCGCACCCGACCCCATCGCTGTTTCCCGGTGGTGGGCCTGGCTCCAGAAGGGAACCCCGGGCTTCCTCCGGGCCGGGTATCCTCACTTCGTGTGTCGTCTTTCATGAGGTCTTGTGAACCAATCTTAGTCTGGCCCCTTGCCTGAGACCAATTTGCCATGGGAGACCCTACCAGGAACACAAGGTTCCAGACAACACAGCCCCCAGGTTCATCAGGGCACACAAACCTCTCTACCACGGTAAGGTGCTGGTTCTAACACGACCCTTTTATTTATATTAGGTCTTAAAGTTGTTGCATAAATTAGGGCGTGGTCACATTGAGTGACGGCTCTGTCAAGTGAATGCTGCTGCTAGCTTCTTGTCTCTCTGCTAGCTGCTCTGTGAAGCTACAGGCACTGCTTAGTTCATCAAGGGAACACAACTTGACCCCGGCCGTGTTTGTTTGTTCTTCATGCTTATATATTGGACTATTGTGACTTGCTCTGCGGTTAATACAGACGGTGCATGAATGCGGTTTTGCGGTAAGTGAAATTTGAGTACTTATTTATGTGTTGAAGAGCATCTTGCAGGTTTTTATTTTTTCTACATTTATGCTTAAACTTGCTTGAAAATTACAATTAAAAAACGGAATGCAGGATTTGATATGTTTTACGAGACATAAGGGCAGGAATTCAGAAGGAAAGGAGCAATTTTGAGCTCTGCTCTTAAAAACGGCTTTTTTTTAAGGTCATACGTCAAACGCGTCATATTACATCACAAAGGGGAAACATCTCCGCTCTCTGACCGCGGGTATAGTAGAGATGCGTTGAGTAGAGCGGTTGTGTTTTAAGGAGCTGGTATTTTTCAGTAGTTTTACATTATATTTCACCATTTGTAATCATGGTGCAGTATTGTGTTTGTGCAGGTTGCACAAATACCAGCCTGTCAGGACATCGAGTCCAAAGTAAAAAGGACCGGAGCTAGCGTTGTGCATCCACCTCCCTGCAGCAAATACTCTCCACAGCTTTATCAGGAAACCGTATTACATCTCTCTCCCCCCCCCCTTCGCTGCTCTCTCTCTCTCCCCTCCGGTACACGGCACCGTAAGACATAGTGTGGAGTTGCATTAGGTAACGCTGTGGTGGCTGTACTGCTCCAGCCGTCTCCTTTGTGTTTGTTTGTTTCCCCCTGTCTGTGTTGTTTGTGTGGGCGTGGTGGCTGTCACTCCTGGCTCCCGGCTCAACCTCCACTCACCTGCTGCAATCAGCTGTGCACCCTCCCCGACTACACACCTGCTTTCCATCAAGCCATTTACAACGACATATCAACGGGGGCTCCACAACCTTTCTCCGCCAGATCGTCAAGTATCAGCCGTATCTCGCGTCTCCCCTCCGGTACACAGCACCGTAGTGTGGAGTTGCATTCGGTAACGCGAGATACGGCTGATACTTGCGCATTAGTTTCTGTTATGGATCAGTATCAACAGTCCTGCCAGTAACGTTACTATATTATCAATGCTACTTTAGTTATAGCCTGATATATGATAGCTAACTTTACAATGTTGTGATGTGACGTTAGCTAACATTCTGTAGCTAACGCCGGTCACTCACCAAGATAGCTGCCCAGTTCTCCACTGGTTCTCCTCACACCACAGCTTAATTTCTCTCCGATGGCCGTTATTTCTTCTAATCCTTGGCTGCTCCTGGTCTCTTGGACGCCTAGCAGGCTCATAATCATAAGGTTGTGGTCCTTCATATGCATTAGAATATTCATGTTCAACTTCTTCTGTGTCTTCTCTGTCGAAACTAGCATTGGGATCCATGTTTATTAATACGTTACACCGGCCGCTCTCCCCCTTGTGTCCCCCGTGTTACGTCACACGCAGGAGGTCACGTGCCGAGGCTTTTTTATGCGGAAGTTAACATTTCTTACAAAAACGACGCCAGATGTCACTGTAGTGTATATATTTTTGAAAATCTAGTGTATTCATCATTTTCCTACACATTTATTCACAGACGTCTTTAACCTGGAAGTTGCTCTTTAATGATTTTAATCAGCTACATAATAAATGTTAAGACTTGGGTTAGCGTGTAAGCGAGTGGTTGCTACATCGGTGCTAACCAGTGGCGGCGCCAGGGTATGGCTGGTGTCAACTGGGGTACAGCCATATCAAGAAATGGCTTAGCCGTACCTTAGCCCGGCCATGAAAAATATGTTAAAGTAAGCATGTTGAGAACACGGATTACGGAAATCTACCGGTCGTGTCCACAACACACAAACTGATCCTGCTGTAACAACAAGTGCACGTTACTGACGCAATATGGTTGAGACCATTCGGGCTTATGCTAAAGGCGTGCAAGGAATAGTCTAAGTAGTGGGGGAGTTTTATACACTAAAGGTGTGGAAATTCTCTCACGTTATAATATCAGCGCGACCACGGTCAGATCAAAATGCCCCCGAATGCAATTTGAATAGACCTACAGCCAATCAGAGCAACGAAACGTTGGGTCTGCTCAGTGGCGACTGGCCATTAGGGGCAGGTGTGGCACAGCCCCACCTAGTGTCAGCAGAAAGTATTAAAAATAATGATTACAAAAAAATGCAAAAAAAGAATATATAAAATATATTTTAAGATCATGTTTAATCATCTGATTCGTCTGTACATTGCTGTTTTAGTCTGTGTTCTTCTAATTAGTTTCTACAGTGTGTGCCTATTGAGCTGTTTAGAGCCATGTGGGACAAAACCCGATCATGCCCTCCCTCTCCCTGTCTAAGTGAACGGTGACTTTAAAAACTACACTGCGCATGCTCAGAGTATTGTCCTATTTAATGTGTGCGGCAAAAAAATAATGACCATAGGGGCAGAGAGCTGCCATCCCCACCATACGTCATCTCACATAATTCAGAGCTGATTGGCTGTAAGTACGTGTGCCGCGAAAAGTGTGGTGTGTGAAGAGAAGGAGAGAGACGCGTCCCAAAACCAGGAAGTAAGCTGCGCATGGGTTCCCTCCACAAATAGCAATGAGATTTCTCCATAGGATTTTAGAAAATAGCTCAAAATAAGATCTGTGGGAAACGTACCTGTTAGATAAATGCACGTTTTGTTCAGCTGGATAATATCCACATGTCTACCCTACTTTTATAATTTTCTAATCATAAATCTATCGATTAGATAAGATTTATGATAGACTTTTGAAACTACAAGAAGATAAGGAGGACTTTTACAAAAAAGTAATAGAGATTTTTGTCCAGAAGGATAGACCAATGGACTTCAAGTCAAGGTAAGACCACCATCTTATTGAAAATGGGATCTTACTAAGAGAGAACAATTCAATATTTAAATGAGAAAATTACATTTTTTGGGTATCCTTTTGTTGAACTGTCTGTTTAAAATTAATCGAAGCATCAGACTAAAAAAGCTTTTGAAAATAATATTATATTTTGATTTAGGTCAAAATATTATATTTGTAAACCTGAAGAGTCAGTGCCAGTGCCTCACCAGCCATGAACCTCACTGCAGAAGCTGATATATAGACATCTAAGTTTTCTGTGCCCCACCACTTTTGTACATATAGAAACGCCACTGGGGCTGCTGCATCATGCATTACTGATACGTCATGTTCACAGTGAAAAATCCCCAAACTCGCGCCGAGTAAATTGCAGACAGACAGCAGAACTTCTAGGATTAATTGTATATTTCGGATGGATAGATTTGTTTGACAAGTCGAACAGGTGCCAGAGTCACACGATCCACCTGAAGAGTGAATAGTGAGTTTTGAATATATTTTGTATTAATGGGTCATTTGAAAAAGTGTTTTGTATGACAATAGAGACACAGGCCACCTGTTGTGTGCTGTGTCTGTCTCTCTCTGTTTACCTGTGTCTGTATCTGTCCCTCTCTGTCTCTCTCTCTCCCTCTCCGTGTCAATTCTATATGCCAACTTTTCTTGTTTCTGCCCCTGCGTAGCATGTTGTAACAACGTGGAATTAGCAGAATAGGCTATTGCATTCTTTAACTCACACCTGTTGCTCTCGATGTAATTTAGCTGATAAAAGTAGGCGAATAAAAGCCTCACGTGTGGCGTTTCACTGTCAAGAGGAGCGATATAGCGTGTATGTAATTACATTGCAAATACTGACTTGAGCCCCACCACTGTATGGGTTAGCCCAGGGGTCGGCAACCCGCGGCTCTCGAGCCGCATGCGGCCCTTTAAGCCCTCTGCTCTGGCTCCCTTGAGCTTTGACGAAAATAAGAAGGAAGGAAGTCTGAAGGAAGAGGCAGATTTTTTTCCGGTTGTGTATTTTCAAATTCTAGCGCACTCGAGCTGGTTTCTCCATTCTTACCTACCCTACCTTTAACTCTTTTTAGGGTGCAGCTCTATGGTGCAGCTATATGTTTTATTAGAGGTTAACAGTTTTATATAATGTAATAAATAGCCTAATCAATGCAAAAAACTTTAGTTTTTGTCTGATATAACAATAAATACAACTTTATTAGCTATCAAGCTATGAAATATGTTTTGCGGATCCAGACAAAATATTTTTGGGGAAAAAGGAGCAAAATGGCTCTCTTGGTCAAAAAGGTTTTAGACCCCTGGGTTAGCCCTACCATAGAGTACCGAACAAAAATACTCTGGCGCCGCCACTGGTGCTAACGAAGCTAATCGTAGCCTCCAAGTTAAAATCAGAGACTGTATAAAGGTTAAAACAAAATAGACAAGTGTTTAGTTTAGTGTATTTTTTTTTTTCGAGCGTGTACAACCAAATAAAATACAAATGAAACAAAAGATGATACAGACCTGATACAGTACTATACAAATGAATGCAATAACAAAACAAAATATTTAATTAACCTGTTTTTCAGGTCTCAGGCTCGAAAATGAAATTCCCAGAACAAATGACCATATCTTCCCTTCTAAAAGGGTTAAATTAATAATCTTTTTTCTCAAAGTAATGATAAACCTGTGAGTTAGATGTAGAAAAGTCAGAATAAATGTAGATGTTTTTTATTTTAAAGAAAATTCAGATTGAACATAGTAAAAAACTGTAAATTATAAAAGATTATTTTTACTTACTTACAGTGAAAACTACCCTTGGATGATGGTAAGGTAGATTAAAAGCTTTAGGTATCCAAAGTACAACATATAATAAGTACCCTGTATCAAGATTGATGCAAAACAAGTGACATTTTACCTTTTTAGAGAGGTTTAGCCAAAACAAATCCACCTCTGAGGTGATTTGCGAGGAAATGGGGGTTTTACCGTTTCTCTGGACCCATTGGTCGATTTTGGTGATTGACATCTCTTTCTGACCGTTAAAGCCAATAGAATCAAAGGGGAATCTCCCCACACACACAGATGGTAAAACAAAATGGTGGGGGCTTCGCGCACGCAGTTTTGTTACAGAGTGAAGCTGTCTCTAGGTCTGACATCTCAAAACCGAAAAGCAGATTTATTGCTCATGGATTGTCAGAAATAATTCAAAGTGACGCAGACACATTGGATTAACTTCAGCATCGGTTTAATGCCATTGAAGACCACTTTTGACCAGACTACCACACAGGTGAGCCATTTTGCCGTTTTTAGCTAACTAGCTCCATATGTTTTTGATGTGTGTTCTTGTTATTATCTCCGAGAATTCGTATAATTGAGTTATAATGAAGGGTACCCCTCGATTCTGTGTCCCCTCACAATGTGAAACAATGGGTTGAGATGTGCAGCAAAGATAAATAATAAGGTTTTGTGAGTGAATTTCGGTGCAGTCATCTGTTAACATTTTTCGCTCGTTGCTAATTCAGAGGCTCAGAGTTAGCATTGTGGGGTTTATTTTGAAAAAATTTTTAAATCATCAGTTAGATGAGTTTCTTTCCGTTACATGGATATAAAACATTGATAGTTTATTAAATGAACATGCCCTCAGACACTGTTTCCTGCAAGATGTTGCAGGAGGCCCCCGTTACCGGGGTCTCTCAGGCTTAACAGGTTAATAATTGAATAATCTGTAGTACCATTGTCTGATATCAATAAACAACAAAGCTTTAGCTAATTACATGTCCGAAAAGGGGTCGGAAGAAGTTTACACTTATTTAATCCAACCCCTTCTCCTTTTTTTTTTTTTACATCTTAATATATGTTAACATACAATATCAATGTATACTTTAGCCTTGAATAATTTATATAATCATTCATATAATGTATACAGGCAAGTTAGGAGAATGGACTCTATGTATTTATATATATATACATATGTACATACACAAATTCATACAAACACAAATTCATAAATAAAATACATAACAAGAATATAAACAGTTATGGTTTAGCAGTTTTATCCCCGTACCTTGTGAGAATTGTGTCTTTATACCTCTTTTTGAATAGTTTTATGTTTGGACCTCCCTTTAGCTCCTCACTCAAATTGTTAAGCGTTAAGTGGGATAATACTGTAGAACAAACGGCTTATGTTTGAGGTTGATAAAATAAGGTCATCCTTGTAACTTAGAGAGATATTTTATTATGTAGGTATAGGAACTGTATGCATTGCTAAGGTTAATTAAAATTGGCTATGCTCAAGTATGTAAACAAGCTAATATTGAAGTAGTGTATGTGAAATCAACCTAACAATAAGATGTGTGTATATTACAATTATTAATGTCATATTCCAAGGTGATTACTTAGATATTACAATATGGTTGGTCGAGCTGGAGTTCATTGTTGAACCTGCTCCTTTTCGCTCAATGGTAGAGTCATGTTTTGTGGCAATTATTGTACATTTGGTTTTGCGTACCATGAGCGGGACAAAAAAAGAAAATGAAATGAAAATTGTTGAGCTTACACGTTAACGTCACAGTCATCTGAAGAACTAACCCAAACCTTGTTATTTTTATTAATTGCATTACCAAATGGATATCAAATAAACAGTAAGCATTGGTAACACAACTTCCAAAGTTACAGTACAATAAAAAGGACCCCGACTACACAATCCAACATGTTCAACAGAAGATAATCAGTTATATTTTTTGTACACATGGTACTTTACATATATCTGTTTGTTTAAGGTGTCCAGGTGATGCAGACAGGCTGGACCAGAGAGTGAGAGACAGAACTGGACTCCTCACAGCAGTGAACTTCAGCACAGGTACAAAGACTCTTTTTTTCATACTGTACAAAGAATCAAGAAAGATATTGGTTTAAATAAATGAAGTATTGACTTTAATACACTGATATACATTCCATTAAACAATACTAAATACTAGATCCCCTACACATCAGTTAAGTTGAGGGTTTTTTCCATGCAAAAAGTTACATTTAGATGTTAACAAGCAATATGATTTTGTCACCTTTTAATTGAATGTATTGAAGGCAAAGATATTTAACACATAGTGAGAACTGCTACTATTTATCTCTCAATATTGTCTGAAAAAACGTGGTAAAAGTTAATTTTTTCAGTGAGACAACAGAGCAAGCTTCTACAGTTGCATTACGTTTTGATAACAGTTAAATATTATTTTGATAATAAAATATATTTCAATATTGATGAACTTCATACTGTTCATTGATAATCTGATTGTCTTTCTAGCTCACTGTTGAAATAAAAAAAAAACATTACAATTACAAAATAATTATATATACAGCCCCTAAACACACAAACACACCGCTTTCATAAATAACACACTTGTTTTGCAATAATATGTTTTATGTTTCCTGTCATTTTTGTTAGGAAAGGACATGCCTGAAAGACACGACTCAACATGTTCTCCTTCTCTGAGGGTCAAGAAGAACATCCAAGAGGAACATTAAAAGCTGATGTTATGAGATTTTAAGACCAGTACAGGACATTCACTAGGAAACTACTTTTATTGTAAAAACAGTCAGCTGGTCGAATGAACCTATTTCCACATCTACACTCCATCAGCTGATTATTTCTATTTGCCTCACTTTATGAGCTTCACATCACTTGTGCCTTGTACCGCAGAGTTTGCAACACCACAAATAAATGGGGCCAATCTTCAGTCAGATGTGAATGTGTAATCTAACATTTTCAGTAAGAATAATGGACGAAAGGAGTGCAAATACAAATACAATTTATTGAAATGTGAACCAAAAGTTAATCAAACGTTTTTTAAATAAAAAGCACATATGGACAGAAAGTGTAAACCTATTAAATGTATAAGTAAACACATTTAGTCAAATAACGTGACAGACTAGGCCTGTTCAGTTGGTATCAGCTTTGCCCAGCATGGTTTCCCCCATCAGGCCTGGTCCTCCTCGCAGAGGAAAGACCCTCAGTCCTCTCCGGGCCAAACACACAGACAGGACGTCCATCACACAGAGGTTTCTCCCTGAAGTCTCTGCAGCTCTCTGGACACCACGCTGTCTCAATCCGTTCAAACTGAATATGAGAGGGGGGAAATTAAAATAATAAATGCTTTAGACCAGGGGCCGGCAACCTTTTTGATATGAAGTGCCATTTAAAAATAAAAATGTTTCTCAGCGTGCCAACCATAGGTGCCAACGATCGAGAATTATCAATCGGGGGGGGGTTGAGGAGCTTGACGCTCGTGAACTATCAGCAGGAGGGCGGGGGAGCCTCGTTGGAAGCAGTGTGTGGACCTGTCAGCGCAACTTACATGATGCTGAATTTAACAAACACATTTAAATAATTGGTTTAAATGGCATAATAATAAGGACGATAGTCCGTTCTGTGATTCTCCAGAGCACACATGTTATGATATTAGGGTCATGCAGAGTGAAATGAGATCGCTGTCCCTTTAAGAGAGAGAGAGAGGGGTGTGGCTTGTGCATGTGTGTTTGTGGATGGTAGAGCGACAGTGAGGGAACGTGTGTATGTTTCTGGAAGTGAAACGAGGAAGCAGAAAAACTGAGGTCTGTGATGTATTTTGTGAAACAGAAGAACAGCTAAATAAATGCAACGGCCTCACAAGAAGAGCTCGCCTCTCTTCAGTCATTGAAGTTAAAGTGGGTAATTGAACCTGAAGCTTGTTGCTTCTGCCCTCCTCGACTACGGTCTGGGAGCCGACAGGAAAGTTCAACACACAGATGGCCAGTCCGCCCCTTTGTAGCATACTATTTCGATGAGAGATGAGCAGATCGCCAGTGGGCTTTCAACTAAATACACAGCCACGCAAAAACTGCGGCATGTGTACAGCTCCTTATGGGTACTGCAATTTGTGAAGTGCTTTCCTCCGTGGTGAAACGATTAGCACTGCACCACGGAGGAAAGTGGCAGAAAGTTGCCTGGAGGTAAAGAAAGCGGGGCTGCGTTGCGTGCATGGCTTCCTTCTGCAGGCAACAGGGAGATGCGCTCTGGCGGCGGTCTCGTTCAGGGTCCGAAAATACAATTTAAATATTTTGCACACTTATTCCTAGTGTGCCACTGGTTACGGTGCCGCGTGCCAGGGGTTGCCGACCCCTGCTTTAGACAATAAGAAATATAAAGTTGACTGTTGAGTTGCTCAGTTTTTTTAGATTGTCAAAACTATTACTGTATAACTAATATATCAGGTTAAGAGGCACATTCAAATAAAGATTGGTCTTTAAATACATTTTGTCTTTTGAATTGTTTGTCTAAAGTCAAGGATCTAGAACTGGTACTTAGTTTTAATCAAATCAAATCAAGTTTTATTTATATAGCACATTTATAAACGATTTTTGGTCGAGCCAAAGTGCTGTACATATAATAAAAATAGCCTACAGTCGAGACACTTTACAGCTAATACAATAAGCACAGATTGTTAAGAATATCAGTATGAGAAAAAACGACACCCTCTATCCTTAGACCCTCACATCGTACAAGGAAAAACTTACGGAAAAAACCCACAGTTTAAAGGGAAAAAAATGGGAGAAACCTCAGGGAGAGCAACAGAGGAGGGATCCCTCTCCCAGGACGGCCAGACGTGCAATGGATGCCGTGTGTAAATCGAAGAGATAATACATTTTACAGCATAGGTAGTCCAAATGTTAGGAAATGCATTATTGATACAGTCTGGTTGTTATGCTGTTTGGAGGAGGCCTCACAGGCAAGAGCACTAACTAGCTACTATCACATGTTCCTTAGCTTGACTTAAATGTATTAAACGTATAATTAAGTGATATCAAAATATAAATAACTAATGTCATGCACACATTAATATTTGCTTGATTCCAGTGTTGAATTGATCACAATTGCATGCAAACGTTAAGGGATTTTAAGGTTCTGAAGTATTATGCTAAAAACTCAATAACTTAGATTATTATTTATAGTTTTGCTGAATAGTTTCATGTCCGCTTACCTTACAAAACGTAAAATGTGACGGCAGTGTGCAGATGGGGAGCATGTTAGCTTAGCTTGGTAGCTTCAGCTAGCTCTGGAATTTCCAGCTCGGTGGCAGGAGGTCCCGCCTCGGCTCCGCCTCTTTGCCCTTATTTGAAGCAGGCGGGAGTTGAACTCTGACGTCACTGTCGAGCTGTTAGTGGCAGACTCCGCCTACTAAGGGCTTCTCGGCAACTCTGCAGAATCCTATGGGTGACCTCACGGACCCTAAGCCCATTTATATATACAGTCTGTGGTCACGGCCTAATTTGGAAATTATAATATATGGACACAACAACAATTGTTTTCCTTAGAGTCCGGCATATTTCCTGGAGGTTTGAAGCTAACACCCGCCTTTGTATCACTACCCTATCAAAATAACAACTCCTAACTAACTGACAAACAAAGCACCATGGGAAAATAGGCCCATCTTAAACCAGGAAGTAAACGGGTGACGTCACGGCCTAATATGGAAATTATAATACCGCCGTTTGGACACAACAAAAATAGTTTACCTTAGAGTCCGGCGCATTTAGTATACTGTAACACAAATAGCTTTACACTCCTGGCTGAAATGTCCTTAAAATGAAGTCCGAGTTCGAAATATAACTCAATTAATGTGTGTACTGTCATTTGCACACATAAACATAACAGTCTGTAATGAACTGGCGGTCTCCTGTGCGCACTGGTAACTTTCTCGTGCGAACAAGAAACGGGGGGTTACGTATTGTAACCCTTGTTCTATAAGCACAGGTGGAGCCCACTGGACTCTATGGGTACTATCTCATTAATAATACGCGAGCGTTCACACACTGAAGTTGAATAAACGTAGCCGGTCAATCAGGGCGAGCCTACCCGAATGCGCGGAGGCTCACAGGCTCACAGTATATAACCAGTATATATATACCAGTATATATACACCTCCTGACTTTCATCCTACACCCTCTTCAGCGGGATGCATAGGAAAGACAGGGGCCCTAGGTAGAGGGCTCCGCCTGCACTTGTAGAACTAGGGTTACACTACCTAACCCCCCCGTTCTATCTCACACAGGCTCCGCCCTCTACTGGACTCTATGGGTACAGTGGGTGGAGCCCCGATTAATAAACGCCCCTGTCGCTCCACACATCGACCCACCACACTGCCCCTGAACGGCCTTTGGTTAACAGCCATCGCACCAGAACTTCCTATCACCCGGTTGGGACCGTGGAGAAGTCGGGGCCGCAGCTTACTTGGCTGGGTAGAGCCTAATTGGTCTGAATAAGCCCATAGCTCCACCCTGCAGGTGCCAGCGCAAGTAACTACACACAGCGCACCACGTTTCCCAGGTCCCTAAGGAGCATGCAAAAACGTAAGCGTATTATGTCCCATGGGGTCAGATACAGCTTACTGACTTGGCGTAGACCAAGACGCCGCCGTACATATGTCCTCCACACGTAGAGTGTGCATGGACCCAAGTGGGGAAAGGCCCTCCATCCATGTATGGGGTGGAAGACTAAAGCCGTCTAGCTGTATAACCTTTCAGGGAGAAGAGCTCCAGAGGCTCAAACGGTTCTGTAACCAAAGCCTCGAGCATCAATGGCAGTTCTTATTGCGGGGTGGAGACATGCACCTATGTAGGATATAATAGAGCCCAATGTACCGGACAGAGTGGCACGTAGCCTGCCCTCCTTCTCGATGGGGCGTACTGTAACAACCAGGGTTTTATGTGACTGGTAGTCACTCACGGTAACGCCCACCCAGCCAGGGATTCGCTGTTGGTTGGCGCCTCCATTTCCTTTTCCCCCTATTTAGTTAGACGGAGCAGGAAGGGAAAGGTGTGTGCAGCAAGAGGGATCGGTGGAGCAACACACTCATCTGTTTAGAGACCAGCAGTTAGGTCGTTTAAAGTCTGTGTTACCGTTGTCTGATCCACCGTCCACCGTCATCATACCCTTCTGTCGCTTCACTTCCCGGATTATTGTTTACAAAACTGAAAGGAGCCGGTCATCTCCCAACCACCTTAAAAACCAGGACTGGATTTTCAAAACCGACTGGATTGCTAAAAATGACTGACATTGACCCGTGGTAAATTGACTGTTTTATTTATTTTAAAGAAAACCTGAAGTGGAACGTTTTGGACTTAACATTGAACTGTGGGAAGACTAATTGTTTGATTGTTTGTGGGGTATTCAAAAATACACTTGCTATTTGTGATTATAATTTTGAGTTGTGTCCTTTCTTATATTTTCTAATGTCATTCAATGCTGGGTGTTTGCATTGAGATGTATACACCTTTGTGCAGACTTACTAAAACTGACTGACTAGCCAAATCTCAAACGTCAGGAGAGAGACCTGACTGGCACCCCAAAGAACCTAAATAAGTAAACTGTCACAGTATACCTCTCTCTCGATGGGGGCGTACACCTTGCTCTCGATGGGGGCAGCATCGAGCAAAATCCCCAGATTCCCCACCTGCTGGTGAGGTATGGGACTGCTCTTCTTCCAATTGACCGCAAAACCCCAACTTGGTTAGATGTAAGATCAATTGGGCTGTGTGGAACATCTGCCCTTTCCCTAGACCTGTCCATGACTATCAGGTCGTTGAGATAAAATAAAACCCTCATGCCATGGTCGCGAAGCGGCTGAAGCGCTTTGTCCACACATTAGCTGAACGTGCGTGGCGACAGGGAGTTTTTTTTATTATGTTATATCTATTATATGTATTAGTGATGGAAATTTCGGCTGTCTTTAGTGAGCCGGCACATTTGGCTCGACTCAATCTTTTCGGCTCCTAAACAGCTCTTAATTTTACCAAAGCTTACCACGGAGCCTCAGTTTGCCGGCAGTACACTTTCCGTCACAGGAACACGCTTTGCTGGCGGCGAAAATAATCCCACCAGACTCCTTTGCCCCTCCAACAGAGGGATGTCCTTGTCTTTTTTCCTTTTCGTCATTTCAAGTGATTAAAAACTCTCGATCTTCTCTCGAATTATAAAAAAATGTAGACGCCAAATGACGGCAAGTCGCCCCTCTGGCGGAAACGCTGGCTGGCCCACCATCATTTGTGTCACTTCTGCGTACCACAGCACCGAGCGGCGACCTGGGGCCACCAGAATGACCGACAACTGTTCTCGTCTCACCCTTTCCACGAGTGGGGGAATGAGACGCAGCGGTGGAAAGGCGTAGAGCAGCTATCTTGGCCATGGCTCATGTGTAAACGTGTACACCCCCAAGGGTGGATTGTCCTGCCGAGCCAGGGAGAACCACCATTCGTTGGGCAGGGGCCTGCCTCTTGACATGAGGCAGCCCCACTGTTCTCCACTCCCAGAATGTGGGGGGCATTTAGAGATAAAAACATTATCTGAGGTCCACAACCACAGGTTCCCCGCTGAGCTCAACAAGGCGGCGGAGCGGACTCCATCCTGCCTGTTGATGTAAGCCACTGTGGTTCGGTTGTCGCTCTTCACCAGCACATGTTTTCCCTGTAATAAGGGTTTGAAGTGCTGTAGGACCAGTACTACTGCCTGTAGTTCAAGAAGGTTGATGTGCCGGGTCTCTGTCAGAGGCCAGCCACCACCTATAGCTGTCACTAGGCAGGTCCCTCCCCTTCAGTAAATGCTTTGGGGACCCCCAGTATTGGAGGTTTCCCTCTACTGAAAGGGGGGATGGTCACCAGACGTCGTTTATGCCTCTTGGGATCTAAACGAAGGCTGGCAAACCACCTCTGTAGGCGACGTATGGGCAATAGACCCAGCAGTACCACGTGGTGAGCAGCCGCCATGAGACCCAAGGTCTGCATAAATAAAAGGAGTACAGTACATTTTGTTATAATAATTCAACCATTTTTGCCACAGTATATTTTGCCCATCAAATGACAAAAACTTAAATGAAAAGAAGAAATCAAAGATATTCATGTGTAAAAAGTAAAAGTGTTGCATTTACAGGAATATTGATGCTGATGTCTTTTGTAGAAACAGGCAGGTACAATATGTAACACTCTCTTCCTACAGACTTTTATTTTCATTCTTATTTTTATATTTATGATAAAAAAATTCTGCACACTCCACTGGCACTGCTCTGGTCGCTTTAACACTGCATTACACTGACAAAGAGACTTCCCGCTTTTAATACATCAACTGCTCTTGATTCTAATAATCCCATTAGTTTTCCAGATGCAAATGTCAAGCCAGTCTCTTAGAGCGTAAATTCTCATAATGAAAATCTGTCTTTTCATAAATGCTAACACTTTCATGGCAAAGTCTTTGCATGCCTGCGTTATTAAAAAAAAATATATATATCTGCACACTAAATAAATGTCACAACATATCCCTTTTCATTTGGATGCGCTATACAGTGTTTTCCTGGATTTGCTTTATTTTATCTGTCATTTTGCCAGTTATTTGAATTTCAACTCGCAGCATGTCAAGCCCCTACTGGAAAAGAGGGATTTGGCAAATGGATTTTTTAAATTCCAACATTATGAATAAAGGATGAGGCCAGCTGTGAGTCCCAATTTGTCCTTCAGCCATAAAGCAGCAAACACATTACAGATGTTGGTCCTGAATGATGGCCTATATACAAGTTTGACCAAAAGGCTATTATTTTTAGAAAACAATTCAAACAATAAGATTGTGAACAGCTGGCACTTGGTAACTGTTGCAAAGAGTGTAGAACAGAAAAGTGATGGAAATAATAAGTTAATTCATTTGAAGTTTTGTCTTTTTAAGAAGTGTTCATTCTTTTTGTTTTTTGTTCACTAGAAAAAGTAAGCATGCCTTCACTTTAAAATAAGGTGGTGAGCATGGTAAAGATTATTCTGCTTCACATCAGCATGTCATCGTCAGCACACCTCCACCTGCTGCCTAACAAGTCATTTGTATGACACATTTCACACATGCTCACTCTCCATCAGCTGGTCATATCTATAGTACAGACACACTGCTGTCTTTTTTTTTTTTTAAATGCGTCTCTCTCCTCACGTTCTTCCATGCTGCTGTTTCGTGCACCAGATTCACCAGATGCTGCTCAGGAGACACCGCTTGATTAATCATCTCCTTGCAGACTGCACATATTTTTCTTTTAAGACGGGATCATCCCATATCAATCTGTTATAATAAACAATGTGCTTGTTCTTTTGTTGTCTCACCTGATTGAGCTATAGCAAAGGGACATTTACCATATTGGTTCAATTGGCTGAAGAGCTACTAATAAAGGCCTACTTAGGCACAAGGGGTGTGAAAATGCTCAACAAGACCAAGGTGTACCGTATCATATATTCTTGCAATTGTACCAAAATAAGACATTTCACATCAATCTTTATTTTTCGGTGTTCTTGTATTTTCATCTTTTTGTATCCAGCTTTGTTTTCATGTTGATACATTTTAAATACAGATTGCCTGACACTTCCAGTGACAGCCTATGCTTAACATAATTATGTGTGACAAATGGAATTATAACAACATAGCAAAGAGTCAACAGTGTCTTTATAAAATATGTAAATTGGCATGATGAGCTTGCAATATAATTTGAGATAAAAATGAGCTATTACTGAAATTCATTTTTGTCAAGTTAACATGATGCTGTGCTAAGCTAATTATGAAACACTGTTTCTCAGGTGACCTTTGGGGTAATTCTTGAATATGAGACATATTAAGCATGGTGCTAATTCAGGCAGGATGGAGGCCATGCTTGCATGACCTGATTAGCAACAGCTGCTGCATTTGTGATATTCATGCGGGTTTCCTAAGCCCTTCATAATTCCACATTTAACATCTTAAGCAAAGACCAATGGCATCCTTCATGCAGGCTTTTGTTGAATTAGGTCCTCAAGTTGATGTCAGTAAGGGAGATAACTTTCGATCACCTGATCCACCTGCACATGTATCAATTTTGACCGGATAGAAACGTTTCAACAGCAAACGGCTGCTGTGTCCTCACAGGAAGTGACAGTTGCAGCTGTTAATTAGCTAATTCGATTAACCCAAATCAGGGGTGTATTGAGGGGTTTCTTCAGCAAACATCCGTCTTTGGTGAACAAGAGAAGTGGATTATTTTACTGCAGGGCAACCTCCCCCAGAGTTTAAGGTCCGTACAGTGCTTACACTTTATACATTTTATGATCTCCACTGCTGTAAGGTGATCAAAATATCTTCTGGAAACACACGGAGCAGAGGAAGAACACACTTTTTCTCACACAGACAGACAGATTTAACATCAGGCAGAGTGTAACATCCATACAAATAACAAAGTAATAAAGTTGGTTTGGTGAAATGATTTCAATATATCGAACTGGCTTTATTTAGAAATGTTTTTTTATGTATCGTCTATCATAGATGGTCACATAGTTAATGACACTTAATGGTGAGCACTGCAATGTTTTTCAATAATTAATTCCAAAAAGTTAACACATTTATCCACTTTCAAAGCGTAAAATCAGAAGTATGCAAAGTGAGACACAGAAAGGCTCAGTGACGGCAATGAGTTTCAAACTGTAATCCAACATTGTTCAACTGAAGCAGGGTATATACACGGAAACAATTCAAACATTTAATATAGAATGAACCCTAATGTGGCAATTAGCAGAACAAGATAAAACAGCCTGGGCAGCGAGTCATTCTCCACACAGCCTCACTGCAGCATCAGACTGTGCCAAAGTAAAAAACGGTAACTTATTAGAGTGTGTATCACTGCATACAGCAGCACTCCATCATAGAGTACAGAGTTAAAACACCTGATCAAAGTGCCTGAGCACGGCTAAAATTATCCTTTACATTTGCATTTTGGTCAGTGTTCATAAACAAATGCAGACTACAGGTCAGAATTTATAGGACTTTATTCTGCAAATGCATTTTTTTCATAATTATAGCTGAATCCTTGGCTGTGGACTGGGACAATACTTTGTTTAGATGTGTTTTTTGTTGCATTTCTGTATTTAAACTTGACAGTAAAAGCTTGGAGAGACAGGAAGGGGGGAGAGAGAGGGAGACTTGAATAAAATATGCGCTGCTGCTGAACATGTGTTATCTTATCATCATTATGGATTTTGCATAGTTTTTATGAGAAATCTGTTCACTCTGAAATAAAAAAATATTAAAAGGCCTAAATTAAAAGAATAGTTCATATTATTATTTGAATATTATAAGAAATTAAAATCAATGTTTATATGGCGTAATTTAGATTAAATATATTCTTATAATTAAAGCTGTTTTATTCTGAAAAACCAGAAGTTAACAACACTTTTAAATTGAAACCTTTATTCTGAAAATCTTCCATTTCCGGTTACCATTAGCATGTGAAAAACCATACATTTTGAAACCGTGAATTGAAGGTGAAATGACATGTGGTGTTGTACACTAAACACACTGTCTTCAACCATACTTGCCAACCTTTAGACCTCAGACATCGGGAGCATTTCAAAATACAAAATTGGGGGGGGGGGGGGTGCTAGTGGATCGCCGGAGCTGTTAGATTAATATTAACATGCTTATTGTGGTTGTAAGTGCACTGCCTTGCGGTCTGTAGCACCGTCCTTGATGGAGCATATGTGTGGGCTTGACCTGTATTTTAGTGAGCAGAGAGTAGAGTAATTCTTGTCGATTCTTGTTCTGTTTTCTGTGAATATCTGCCTCACCCTCTCAGACTTTGAGTTGCGCACGCTACTAAAGAGACGTGTTACCATGGAAACCAAACAATGGTGTAGCTGTATTAAAGTCCGAGTGGAAACAGTCGTGTGTAAATCTGATTTTGTCAGAAATCGGGAGAAATGCGGGAGAAATATGACCCCGGGAGGAAACCGGGACAGGGCAATGAAATCGGGAGGGTTGACAAGTATGTCTTCAACACTCATTTATTGATGCTGCAATACTATTATTAGGGAATGCTTAAATAGCCACAGACATTAGAATGCTGTAATTAACAACAGAAAGACGACAGGAGTAGTGGGGATTTGTTTACTGGGGGTCTCTCTCTCTCTCTCTCTCTCTCTCTCTCTCTCTCTCTCTCTCTCTCTCTCTCTCTCTCTCTCTCTCTCTCTCTAACTCATAACAAACTCATAATAAAATTCCCAAAGTTGTCCTGAAATTAACTTATTAAATAAACTAAACAAAAAATATAGCCTACTTATGCAAACAACATTGAATCTGGACTTGAAATTATTCACGCACACACACACACACACACACACACACACACCCCCCCACACACACACCCCCCCCGACACACACCCCCCCCCACACACACACACACACACACACACACACACACATACACACACACACACACACACACACACACACACACACACACACACACACACACACACACACACACACACACACACACACACACACACACGCCTCTTGTTTCCTCCGCCACATCTCCTCCGTCCATACCTCTGGGTGCTGCTAGCCTCTTTCGTCTTGTGAATGATATAAGTAAAAAAATGTTGCCTGCCATTATAGAGCTTTTTCGTTAGCGTTCTTGAGGGAAAGAGCTGCCGCAAAATCGGCGGGCGGCTAGCTGGCTCGCCGTGGGTGTGTCGCTGACACACCTCCAGCTTGCCGCGGGGTCACGAGCGTGATAATTAATCATAATTTAAAGGAAATCGATTTTATTTTTTATTATAATTACTTACTGTGAAATGTATTATGTTTTTGTCATTATTACAACAAATACACACTTGCAACTGATAACACTGGCAATTATTTTATATTTATTAGACCAGGGGTTCCCAAAGTGTGGGAAGGTGAGCCTCCCCTCAGAGAACATAATCTCAGCCGCGCCCCCCCCCCCCAATTATTATTATTATTATTATTGTTGTTGTTGCTATAATGCAGGGGTATTCAAATGCATTTCAAAGAGGTCCAGTAAGAGAAAATGTCATAAAATGCTCTGTTTTCGCTACCTTTCTCTTTTTTGATTGGCTGAGCGTCACCTCCTTAAAACATTAAACAATAGCTTTTTTAAACCTCTTTATCTTTATGTTTTAAACATGTAGAGGTTAAGGATGGCAGGTTCCTCATACGTTGCACTCGGATACCTCATTCACACCAACGCAACTCCGGTTCAAGCTCCGTGCTAGAGTTTTTCAGGTTCAGTACCGGTTCTTCGATTTAGCTACGGCTCTTTTCACACTGCCCAGAGTCTGACTGATGCTGCGTCATTGCGTCATCGTTTGCGTCATGACGTAACCGTTTGCGTGCCTGCTTCATAAAGCCAAAGCGCGTGGAAACCCCTCACAGCTGACACCGACGACAACAACAATGGCCGATTGTGCTCCAGCTTCCTCTGTACCTCTTCAGAAGACCAGATTCCCAGTAGGTAGCTGGTCTCTTCAGTGGACCACTGCTGCTTGTTAAGTTTCTCCATTGTTGTGTACAAACTGGATAAAACTCCGTCTTTTTGTTGTTGTTCAGGAGTTGATCCCGCCCCTGCCCCCGTCTCAACGTAAGCGTGACGTATTTGGTGCTTTTGCTCTGGCCGGACAATTTTTTGGTGTTTGAAACGAACCGGATTCCGGAGCTAAGAGGCTGCTCCGCTGCGGTGTGAAGAGGAAAACCCGGTGCTTTTCAAGCTCCAGTTCCGAACCGGCCCTGAAACACCGTTGGTGTGAATGAGGTAGGAGAGAAATAGTTGAGATGGAGATGTCTTTAGCAGCAGGGAGGAGTAACGTTTCACCAATGTTGTGAGGTTTACCTGCCTTAGCTATCCGTGACGCCACTCGGTATGATGCTTCGGTTGCCTTTGTATTCACAGTGCTAAATGTGTCAATGACATTTTTCTGTGACTGCAATTCCTTGAGCTTCCGGTCAAAAAACTCCTGTGGCTTGGTCACCAAACATGGGTGTTTCATCTCAATATGACGCCGGAGTTTACATGGTCTCATACTGTCATTAGCTAGCACCTCGTTGCAGATAAGTAACACACTGTGGCAGTGGAGTGTCATCAGGACCGGTCCATGAAAATCCTAGCTTCAAATAATCATTGTCATACTTCCTCCGTTTTCTGACAGACGCTGTCTCCTCTCTCACTTTAGGTAACTTCACTAAAAATCTATCCATATTTTGCCGCTCGCATACATTTAGCTGAAGTTAACTAGCTAGATTTCACTGTTTCTCTTTTTTTTTTTTGCCAGCTGCGCCTCCCTTGAAGCTCTCTGGCGCCCCCCAGGGGAGGCACTCCTCACACTTTGGGAACCCCTGTATTAGACTATTGAAAAATAGTCTAATAGCTCCTCAGTGCACACAAAAAAATAACTTGGAGAAATAAATAAATACGGATATGTTATTGATCACCCCTCGATTATGTTCTCTTGTTAAGAAATGTATTCTCATAAATTATGCGGCAAACAGGAGGACAGAATTACTTTAAACTGACGCCGTTCTGCTTTTCTATAGGTTGTAAAAGGCTCGTAAAACACAGGAGGTATGGAAACTAAGAACTCCATATGTGATCAATTGTACAGCTAATATAACACAACACATTAGTTGTATTTCCTTTAACTGGTGGATTATGGATATACACTGAACAAAAATATAAATGCAACACTTTTGTTTTTGCTCCCATTTTTCATGAGATGAACTCAAAGATCTAAAACATTTTCTATCTACACAAAATAACAATTTCTCTCAAATATTGTTCACAAATCTGAAAAAATCTGTGATAGTGAGCACTTCTCCTTTGCAGAGATAATCCATCCCACCTCACAGGTGTGGCATATCAAGATGCTGATTAGACAGCATGATTATTGCACAGGTGTGCCTTAGGCTGGTCACAATAAAAGGCCACTCTGAAACGTGCAGTTTTGCTTTATTGGGGGGGTCTGGGGGGGTCCGAAAACCAGTCAGGTTTAACCCTAACCCTAAAACATTTTTTAATGTGTCATCTTTACATACTAGAAAACTGTAGGAGCGGCAACTTGTTTTGAAATTGAATTTTTAATATCCGATAATAAAGTTGATCTGTTTTCTTTATTCTTCTCTCTTCCCAGCTCCATCCATCACCATTCTCTGTTCCTGCAGGTCCTGCTTGCTAATCAATGCTCATATTTTTTTACACAATTACAAATAAAGTCAATGTATTGTACGACATGAAGTTGTGCTTCATTCTGCCTTCAACTGCAAAATTATTGTGGACTGCACCGACATCCATGTAGCTGCCCCCCAGTAAGATGAACAAAGTTGACATACTCAACATACAGCTGTGCTCTTAAGTTTACATGAAGAATTTGTGAAATATTGGTAATAACAGGTTTATGATTATTAGTAATTAATTATATCATTTTCTCATTGTAGACGAGCAGACAGGGAGCCAGATGAGAAAAGCAGAACATGCAGCTACCATTTTCCACATGGAAAAGAGAAAGGGCCAAGTGTATTTGAGTGGACAAAAGAGAAAGGGAGCTTAGCTGTTAATCAGTCCAGGGAACTGAAAACTACTAACTCCACTAACCCAATGAAAAACAGTTCGTAGAGATTTAAAGGCGTAGTTGTAGTTCAGTCCAACGTTTCATTTGGATTCATTTGACAACAGTCAACTATTTTCATAAAGAATATATATATTTTTCAAATTCAAAGTCAACTTTATTGTCAATCTTACTCAGTTTGTGTTTATAGACAGAGAGATCAAAAAGACGTTTCCAGCAATCCCAAATACGAAAAATAAAATTATATACTTTAAAGATATGTATACAAATATATATATATACACCATCATGTATAGTGATGGTGTATGATGTAGAAGGAAGTGTGGTAGATAACAACTAAATATAGAGTTACATACAGATCCATGTTACAGCAAAAGATGGAATAACTAAGAAGCACGCAGTATAATAATAATTACATGCAACTGTTAAACAATTAAATAACTGCTCAGCATCTCCACCACAATCCCAATCTGCTGTGTCCTGTTTTCCTCCCCTCTGCATAACACCCCATCACACATACGAAACACAACGCAGAGTCCGAGGGTGTTAAGAGTATGTTTATTTAAATGTCCTCCTCTCTACTGGCCAACACAGGGAGAATATGCTGGGTGTAGAATTGTTCCAGGAGGAGGAGATTTCCATGCCATGCAGGGTCTTTGGGGATGGTGATGATGATCGCCTCCTTCGTGTTCCAGAGTAGCAGAGACTCCTGTCTGTGATGTGCAGCTGTTATCTAATATACAATACATTTTTGAAAAACATTTGATCAACAAAAAAAAAGGATTTGGTCAGGATGTAGAGTCAGTGTGTAGTTTATTAATTAATAAATGCTCTCTACATTAGGAAAACACATACAAGTGTACCAGAGGGAGTCACACACAGCTGTGCCTAGATAACCAAACAAATTGACAAGATAACCAAAGTCATTGAATCTACACACAGCAAATAAACTCAAATGACACAACGAGATGTAAAAGGAGATCACACATATAGTCAATGTAAAACTGGCCGCTTCAATCTGAAGAGCAACTAAAACAAAACACAGGAGTGTATCTTGTTCTTGTGAACACAAATGTTATCCACAGCATACACAGAGACCACAAAGTTCTTAAGGAGAAAACTAGTTGCTAAAACAAAACACGTTAGTGTACCTTGTTAGCTAATGTTAGATAGCTGACATTAACTTAAACATTGCACTCATATTACTCACTGAAACCTTGTAAAGACGGTCCCGCATGCTGGCTCTTACAGAACCAACTAACTCCCCTTTTGTGTATGTACAGCTCTCAACATGCCCAGACTTGTAGTGATTTTCACCTCGTTTTATACTTTTTTTCGCCTCATTCTGAAAGAAACAGGTGAAATTTGATAACGTGACAGCCATCTTTGTGATGGTGACGCGTATTGTGCGAGACCAGAGACCTGTAGTTCACTGAGCGGTTTAACACAAAAAAATGTGTAACTTCACAGTTTTAAGACACATTTTAATTTTTTTGACTTGCAAAATGTTCTTTTAATTTGACAAACACCATATGTGTCATTTGTGGCACAATTCAAACTGGATCGAAAGATGACTTTTCTCTCTCCATTGACTTCAATGTATAATTTTCCGCTTCCGGGGTCCCATGGGTCGGAAGTAGATGGGCGGGACTTCGCCTCTCTATATGATTTATCTCGACCTCCCCAAAAAAAATAATATCTGACACGGTGTGAGATGTCTTTTTTTAGCTGTTCTGTCGTCATTTCCTGAGATCTTCTTCATGCTGTCAGTCAAAATGAAATAATGAATGGGCGTATCTTTGACTATTTATAGGCAAACATGGGCGTTACGTGAAGCCCGCAAAAGCTGCGCCGCATTTCGAGTTGATTGAGATTTATAAAGGGAAACCGGCGTAGGATGTGCCATACACAAGTCCTGTGCCGGTACGCAGTCATTTATGAATCGGAAAGTGTCGGTGCGTATTTATTTGCTTTGTCCTACGTAAACAACCTCTCTCTCTCTCTCTCTCTCTCTCTCTCTCTCTCGCTCTCTCGCTCTCTCTCTCTCTCGCTGCTGGCACTATTTTCTCCAAGTACATGTTGCATTTTATTCTGCTCAGACAGTGATTCAAAATCTTGGAGTTTACATGTTATCTTTGTAAAGAACTTTGTTCTAATGTCTTGGTATGTTTGACAGCGCAGCAGGAAGTGTTGTTCTGTCTCCACCTGTCTCTGTGGACAGAGCTGACACAGCCTGTCTTCTCTCTCTCTCACCTTTCTCTCTCTCACCTGTCTGTGGACAGAGCTGACAGCCAGGTCTGCCTGTGTGGGCCAGACTCTACGGCCAGGCTGTGGTCACTGAGTCTGTACATTGTTAATGTCTTCCTCAGTTTAGGATCAGTCACGGCGGTCAAATAGTTTGCCACCGTGTACTGTCTGTTTAGAGCCAAATAGCATTGAAGTTTGTTTTGGGTTTTCGTGGTACATGTCCAATAGTTGATGTCATTTTCTTTTCCTTTAGCTATGATTTGGTTGGGCCAGATTGTGTGAGGCCTGTCCTGAGGCCTTGTCCTGTTAGAGGAGGTGAGCCTCAGGACCAGCTGGTTGAGGGGACTCCTCTCTGTGGTCTCCTCTGGGCAATGGAGGGCTTTGTAATAGTAGGAGTTGGGATCACTGATTTTTAGGTGGTTGTTTGATTTGACTGCTCTTTTTTTGTATCCTAGGGGGAATTGGCCTAGCTCAGCATCCATTGTTGGGGGTGTTCCTGTGGACTCTCAGGATGCTCTTGCATATCTCCGCATGTAGGGTTTCTATTGGGTGTTCGTCCCATTTATCAAAGTCTTGATTTCCAAGAGGACCCTACACTTCGCTACCATACAGTATGATTGGTTCTATTATTGAATTGAATATTTTGAGCCAGATTCTATTCAGGTATATCTATATTTGAAGACTTTTTCATAGCATAGAAAGCCTTTCTTCCTTTGTCTCTGAGATCATTAATGGCCAGATTGAAATTTCCTGTCGAAGTAATTTTGAGTCCCAAATATGTGTAGCTGTGTGTGTGTTCTATGTCAGTGGAGCCCAGTAAGAAGCGGTGTGGGTTTCCCTGACCCCTGGGCAGGGATGCCGCCAGGGATTTTGGGCCCCATGAAAAGATAATAGCATTGGTACGATTTTTTTCTTAATGTTCTAAAATAGTTTGGGCCCCTGTCAGTCACGGGCCCTTAGAATCGTCCTAACTTTTCACCCCCTTACGGCGCCCTGCCCCTGGGTCGTTTATGGAAGACCATAATCCTGGTCTTTTCCAGATGAACTGTCAGGGCCCAGGTCTGACAGAAGGTTTCCAGATGAACTGTCAGGGCCCAGGTCTGACAGAAGGGTTCCAGAGGATCCATTTGCTGTTGTAATGCCTCCTTAGATGGAGCTAGCAATATTAGATCATCTGCAAACAGGAGGCATTTCATTTGTGTGTTCGAGAGGGTGAGTCCAGGGATATCGGATTGTTCTAATGATTTTGCAAATTGATCAATATAAATGTTAAATAGCTTGGGGCTGAGACTGCAGCCCTGTTTCACCCCTCTACTTTGGGGGAAGAAATCTGTTTCCATATTGCCAATTTTCACCGCACATTTATTATTGATATACATTGTTTTAATGATATCATATGTTTTCCCCCCTACACCGTTTTCAATCAACTTCAGGAACAGACCGTTATGCCAAATTGAATCGAATGCTTTTTTGAAATCTACAAAACAAGAGAAAATCTTCTTATTTTGGTGGACATGTTTATTAATGAGGGTGTGGAGGGTATATAGATGGTCTGTAGTCCGGTGGTGTGGTGTAAATCCAATCTGACTCTTGCTCAGGACAATATGTTCACTGAGGAAGTCTTGCAGTCGGCTGTTTAGGATGCTGCAGAATAACTTCCCCAGGTTGCTGCTGACACATATGCCTCGGTAATTGTTTGGGTCAAATTTATTTCCATTTTTAAATATTGGTGTGATGATTCCTTTGCTCCAGATGTCAGGGAAATGTCCAATGCCCAGGACGAGATTGAATAGTTTCAACATGGCAGTGTTGAATTTATGGCTGCTAAATTTCAGCATTTCATTAGGACCGCTGGCTTTCCTTGGTTGTAGGGCCTGGATTTTAGCCAGGAGCTCTTCCTCAGTAATGTTATAGTCTAAAGCAGTGGTCACCAACCTTTTTAAGCCCAAGATCAACGACATCGGCCTAGGTGAAAGGCGAGATCTACCTATTGCAGAATTGAGTGAAAAAGACGGCCCAGACAGTTCTTCCAATTTCAGGCCTTTTATATAGGCTAATTGCATCTGAATTACTGTTACAATGAAGGCTCCATAATCAGCTCACGGCATATAGGCATGGGTAAAGTGCTATTTTTTTATGAGTGGGAGGTGGACCTCACCTCCTCTAGGGGGGTCCTCACCTCCTCTAGGGGGGTCCGGGGGGATGCTCCCCCGGGAAGATTTTTTTTAAAATATTGAAGTTGAAAGCAACAATCTGGTGCACTTTGAGAGCAACATGGAGAGGTCTATGGATACCTCTCTCAGCACTCATATGAAACAGAACTATAAACCGATTTTCTTTATGGATATTTTACAAATCACTCCCCTTTTAAACTGTATTCTTGTTTTACTGCCATATAGTATTTCATACCTGTTTTTCATTTATTCTCTTACTGTTTGTATAACTATAATGATCATTTGAAGGTGTGCCGCGTAAATAATCTTTTGAAGCAGCTAGCTAACCAGATGCTAACATCACGTTCCCCGTTAGCACCGGCCCCTCTCTCTCCCTCTCTCTATCTATCACACT
This sequence comes from Notothenia rossii, assembly GCF_949606895.1. Lineage (NCBI taxonomy): Eukaryota > Metazoa > Chordata > Actinopteri > Perciformes > Nototheniidae > Notothenia > Notothenia rossii. Next base: position 40,209,911 of record NC_136908.1, on the reverse strand, counting down.
AAATGTGCTATTGCCACACACACACAGAGCCGAGCTTGAATGACACAAGCACACGTGTATTTCCATGCAACTCTCTGATTGGTCTGGTGACTTGCCTCTGTTGAACAAGGGAAATTATAGTCCTGCCGTCCTCTCTTGTGTCATGATGAGGTTCACGTAAAGCACGGTTAATGTATTATATTATTGAGGTGTCTCAAATATACGTCAATCAAGTGGTGCCTGCTAACGGGGTGGTGGATGATAGGTTTACATATAAAAACGTATCTTTCAAAAATTATTATTTTTATTTTCTTTTTCTTTCTTTTGTTACTTTTTTTTTTAACGGTCCGCCGGTCGATCGCGATCGACTGGTTGGCGACCACTGGTCTAAAGGGTTCTGGTTGTCTTTAACGACTGATTCTAGAATTTGTAGTTTGTTGAGGAGATCATTTTGGGCCGAATTCAGTGTAATGGCACTATAAAGGTTTTCAAAGTGTGTTTTCCAAATGTCCCCATTTTGAATAGACAGTTCTTCCTTGTGTGGTTTGCTGAAAGAGTGCCATTTCTTCCAGAAACGATTTGAGTAAATGGACTCTTCAATGATTTCAAGTTGGTGCTGCACATGTTTCTCCCTTTTAGTTCTGAGTGTTCTTCTGTATAGTTTCAGTGTTTCACAATATTGGAGGCAAAGCTCAGGATTGTCAGGTTGTCTGTGTTTTTGATTTGATAAACTTCTGAGGGTTTTTCTCAGATGTCTGCAGTCTGTATCAAACCACTTTTCATTGGCTGACTTTTTTGATTTATGATAGCGTTTTTTTCATATTGGATAAATCTGCCACATTGTCAAATATGCTATTAATGTCCCATAAAGCCTGATTCAGGCCATCACTACTGTGGGGATATGGGGTGGATAGAAAATGGTCTAATTGGGATTGAATTGTTTGATATCTGATTGCTTTCTGGTAGTCGTCCTTGCTATTGTTTGTCCATCTATAAGGTTGTTTGGTATAGTTAAGTTTACTGGGTTCTCCTGCGTGAGGGTCTTTTTAATGTAGAGTGTAATTTTACTATGATCAGATAAGGGTGTTAGGGGGCTGACTGTGAATGCCCTCAGACAGAAGGGGTCGAGGTCTGTGACGCTATAATCTAGTGAGCTATTGCCAAGAGGAGAGCTGTATGTGTAGTGACCATAGACTGTATATATAAACGGACGTAGGGTCCGTGACGTCACCCATAGGAATCTGCAGAGTTGCCGAGAAGCCCTTAGTAGGCGGAGTCGGCCACTAACGGCTCGACAGGACCTCCTGCCACCGAGCTGGAAGTTCCAGAGCGAGCTGAAGTTACCAAGCTAAGCTAACATGCTCCCCATCTGCACACTGCCGTCGCATTTTACGACGGCAGTGTTTCTAAGGTAAGCGGACGCAGATAAAGACAGAAAAAACAGATTTTTTTAACATAATGTGTATATATATATTTATAATAACACTTTTGCCTTATCAGAATGAAATGCCATGTATATTATTTAAGCTTTTAAATGTTTTGTTGTGCCTACTGTGTCACTGTTGACAGAACTTGAGAAATGAGGAAAAAAAGCCTATGGATACACCTGTTATTTGTTCATAAAATGTGTATATAGGTTCATGCCACCTCAATCAAACTTTCACATTATCATAGTGACATCCCATGTTTACATTTCCAGCTTTCAAATGGTTTCGTTGTGTATATTTATGTTACCTATATGAAAAATAATATCATTTTCAAAATCTGCTTTTACGTTTTTTTGTGATTTTGGGTCCAAAATGTTCATATAGTATCTCAAAATGAAATAAATAACTATCAGGTTGTATAGGTGAGGTTGTCCTTAAAAAAAAAAAGAAAAAAAAAAAGACATGCCAAACATTTCTTAATGGGGGTTAGTACAACAAATCAAAAGTATGTGAAAACGGCCAAATTAGCCCAGGACTCCAAAGGACTAAGTTCACCTTGTGGAGATCAGTACATGGCCTAAATGTACCATCTGGTTTCGTAACCAGCAAACAAGGAGAAGACTAGAAGCACACGGCTCAGCGATGTTATTCTCAAGCATATACTACCTAACTTCTGCCTCTAAATGCTCTCGTTTGTCCGGAGACATGCGGTAAAAACGCTGTCGTACCGGTTTAGCATTACCCACCTCTATATCGTGTTCTATAAGGTGGGTGCGAGAGGGAGTGTCTCCAAACAGGCAGGGATAGTTTTTAACTAGATCGACCAACTCTGTGCGCCGCGGTTCGGTTAAATGACCCAGCATTCCACCCAGATTAGCCAGTGACTCTGAATTCTTAAGCCGTCCTCTCAACAGACCATCATCTGGGGAATACTCCTCTTCAACCTTCACCCCTGCCCCCACATCCAGAGATGGTGATGGGTGACCCACTGTTACCACTGCAGCATCTGAGGAAACGGAACAAACCACACCTGGCACAGGTTTACGGGCAAAATACGGTTTTAGCAAGTTTATATGGCAAAACTGCACCGATTTCTTCCGGTCAGGGGTTGCTATGAAATAGTTGAGGTCTGACAACTTCTTGGACACTGTATAAGGGTCAGAGAACTTGGCCTGAAACGGGGAGCCAACTACAGGCAGCAGTGCTAAAACCTGATCCCAGGACTCAACTCACAATGTTCTGCACGTCGATCATCGAGGCTTTTCATTTTAGTTTGAGCAGACTGTAGCTTTTCTCTTGCCATTTGATTAGCCCGATACAAGCGGTGTTTGAAACCATGGACATAGTCTATCAAACTTGACGGGGCCTCCTTGGCTTGCCAATCCTCGTGTAGGGTGGCCAACGGGCCCCTTACATTGTGACCAAAGGTCATTAGGGCTAAAACCGAAACTCCCCTGCGAAACCTCCCTTGCCGCCAGCATCAACCAGGGTAACCCTTCTTCCCAGTCACGTTCCAACTTCAAGAATGGAGAAACTATTTTCACTATAATAAGGTGATTCTGATGGGGGGATATATGCTGTACACATGAATATGTCTTTATCCGTGGCGACCAAATCTCTCTTTTTATTTTGAGCCAAATTGAAAATTCGCTTTTTTTGATTAGTTCTATTGAGTGTACAAGTTTTTCCTTGTACCAAATTAGCATTCCTCCTGAATCCCTGCCCTGGGTCACTCCTTTGAGTTTGGTGGATGGGAACACTATCTCTCTATAGCCTAAGCGGGACAACCAGTGGAAAGATCTCCTCTACTCCAGGTCTCCTGGAAAACAATAACATCTGCATCTCCTAACTCTTTGGTGAAGTATGGGGTCCTGCTCTTAAGGCCAAAAGCAGAGGACCTCAGACCCTGGACATTCCAACATGAAATAACAAATGATCCAGATTGCATTAAAACAGAGAATTCATTCAAGCATTCAACATTAAAATGAGAAACTCCCAAATCGCTGGTTGTCAATAAATAGGTTGATTTAAGAACACATTAGATATATTGGATTTCTATATACGATAGATTTAATAATTTTACACAACAGTTTTTTGGCTTTTTTTTTGTCTACTGTAAGCAAGCAAGAAAACAAACAGTGACAACTGATTGTCTACTGTGGTACCTGACCTATCAGGTGGGAGCAGAGCAGGCTGAGCATCTGCTGGATGTCTTTCAGCTCGTCGTGTGGGGGGGTGTGGGTGGGTTCAGGGACATGGGTGGTGGTGGTAAGGGTTGGGCCTGCTGTTCTCTTCACTGCCTGAGCATAACTCAGTGGGTCAGGGTGTAGCTCCCGTCGCTGTGGTTGGGGTAGGACCCCTGGGGACAGGAGTGGTTCTGGCCTTGCTCGAGGGTAATCATAGCTGCCCTGGTGGGATCTTAGTGGGGCATGGTGTGGAAGAAGATGAGGATGATCTTGTCTCCATGGGTGTTGTCTTGGAGGTGGTCCAGTCGGGTGCCTTTCTGGTCTAAGGGGGTTTTGGGCCGGGCTGCTCCTTCTGCGGGGTGTGGATTGGTCTCTGTTGAGAGCGATGTCTTTCAGTGTCCGGGCGAAGATGGGGACTGTGTTTTTATACAGATGGACTTGGTCGTATAGACAGGTGATATCCAGGGTGGGGTGGTGGGCCAGGTGGAAGTTGGGCCTCAGGATACAGTCTCTGGACATGTTGCTGTTGATCCTGTGGATGGTGTCGGGGTGGAGGTCTTTCCTTGGTAGCAGGGTTGACATGACCACTCTGCTGTTGGGGAGGTGGTGGAGGCTTTCTCTATCACTCCTCTGAGTGACTGACACTCTCTCTTGCTGGCTCCTCAGGTTGTTGGAGCCAGTGTGGATTATGATGTGGCTTGGGGATCCCAGCTGCTCCTCTGACAGCAGGTCCATGGCATGCTGGGTGTTTGGACACCAGATTTTAGCCACTGTGTGGGTGGGGAAACGTTTATTTTCATCAATGAATTTGCCATTGGAGTCGGTGAGGATGTCTGGCTTCCCTCTCTGCTGTGCTGGTCTGGAAGGATGAGGGGTGGTGTTAGTCTGTGGGCTAGGGGTGGTGTTCATCTTTGTGATGGTTGGAGATCTGGGAGTTGGGTTAGCATGTGGGCTAGACATGGAGCTGGGGGTAGAGGGTGGCTACTGAGATGGAGGGTTATGGCTGCTCTCAATGGGGGTCACAGGGTTCTGGTTGTGGTCTGGGTGTGAGTCCAGCTGCCCTTTCAGGGCCTGTGTAACTATCTCTCTCTGTCCTGAAGCACCTCAGATAGAGTAGTCAGTTCTCTCCTGTAGCTCTGTCTCTCTTCTCTCAGCTCCCTCACCTTCTGTGTCAGAGCGGCCAGCCGTGCCATATGACTCTGTCTGTTCTGCTGCAGCTCTCGCACCTCAGTCCTCATGGTGGACAGCTTTCTCCTGTGGCTGTATCTGTCCTGCCTCAGCTTGGTGAGCTCTGTGCTGATGGCAGACGAGTCCCGCTGGACCGTGTTGTCCTGGGTTGGCTGATCAGCTCTCGCAACTGTGCGAGCTCTCTCTCCAACTCTGTGAACTTCACCTTCAGGTCAGTGATAGTGTGATTCAGCTGGGGGTAGTGGCGCCAGCAGGCGGGGGGCCAGGGGGGGCCATGGCCACCCTGATATATTTGTTGGCCCCCCCACTGGCCCCCCCACCACACACACCGCCAGTCACGTATGTGTAGTAGTTTATCTGATATTTAACAACAAATGCACAACCAGCGAGTCGCTTGATTTGAGCTTCCAACGCTCATACTGCAGCCCCTCCCTCTCCCTCTGCTACCATGGTAACACTCTGATACTCGGCGCACCACTCTGATACTCGCGCGCACCACTCTGTGAATCGCACAGACAGCAGCAGGTTGCAGCAAAACGTTTCTTTCTACTGACTTTTCTACTGACTTGACAAAAATCCACCGGACTTCTAGAAGGTAAGTCGTATGTTTGTTGCCTGTTAAGCCCCACAACACTTTAGGCTTTAGTGTGTTAGCTTTAGGTAGCAAAAAACGGAGATATGCTTACCTTTAGCTGTTATTCTGATCAAAATGTGTGTTCAATGCATACTTTCCAACCTTGAGACCACAGAAATCGGGAGCATTTCAAAATGCAAAATGGGGGGTGCTAGTGGATCGCCGGAGCTGTTAGAACTACAATAAGCATGTTAATGTTAATCTAAGTGCAATGCCTTGCAGCCTGTAACACTATCCTTGATGGAGCATATGTGTGGGCAGGAAAGGAGGGAGCAGAGAGTAGAGTAGTTGTCGATTCATGTTCTGTTTTCTGTGACTATCTGCCTCACCCTCAGACTTTCAGTTCCGCGCTACTAAAGAGACGTGTTACCATGGAAACCAAACAATGGTGTAGCTGTATTAAAGTCTGAGTGGAAACAGTCCTGAGTAAATCTGATTTTGTCAGAAATCGGGAGAAATGCGGGAGAAATATGACCCCGGGAGGAAACCGGGAGAGGTCAATGAAATCGGGAGGGTTGACAGGTATGGTTCAATGGCATTAAAACGACAAAAAAACGCTGGAAGACCTGGAAAACAGGCTCGGGACTCAGTAAAGGCTGGCTTGACTTCAGGTGTAATTCGTCTGTAAACACACTTTGGCGGCTATCCTAGTTAGCGTTAGTTTAGCTTACTAAGCTAACGTTAGCTGATGTCGGTATGCTGGGCTGGTGTAATGCAGGGCCGTTTCTAGCTATTTGGGGGCCCTATGCAAGATGCTGTTTGGGGGCCCTATTTTGTCAAACTACATTGGGAGGATTACAAAGCCTTTAAGATGATCTGTGGAGATGCATTAATCTGTTACACTTTAAGAGGAAAACAGGCTAAATTAAAGAAAACCTCTCTTAAATTCAAATTGAACATCTCAAGTTGACCCAAGCAATTGAAACTTACAGAAAATTATATTAAAAAAAGGTAAACAATGAGGCTCCGCTATGTCAATAAATGAAAGAGATGCAGCATTTTCTCAAAAATGTTTACTTTTTTCCTCCTCCTCCTCAAAACTTCTGCTTCCTTGCTTTTTTAGAAGCAAAGTCATCAATAATGTCATCATATGACAGCTGCTTGCCAATCTCGTGGTTGATGCTGATTATGGCAAGACCAGTGAGGCGATCCTGTCCCATGCATGACCTCAGGTAAGTTTTGATGAGCTTCAGCTTTGAGAAGGTCCTCTCTGCTGAGGCCACAGTCACATGAAGAGTGCAGGCGATTTGCAGGGCAATCCACAGATTGGGATACAGTTCATTCAGGTTTTTTTTGTGGATGAAAGAGAGGAGCTCCAGTGCAGTCATTTCACATGTAGGCAGGCTCGGCAGATTGGTAATTTCCAGTGCCAGCTCCTTTCCATCAATGTCACCTCCATCTCCAGTGCTTAATGTGCTGCAGAGCTTGTCACACTGGTTGCACAATTCCACACCATCCAGTTTTTTTAAGTTGAGCAGCACTCTAAATCTGCCTCTCACTTCACCCAGAGTTTCAAATCTATCCTTTAAGGCAGTGACCACCAACTGGCGGCCCGCGGGCCACATCCGGCCAGCAAGACATTCTCATCTGGCCCGCACGACGGGGGTGACTGTGGTGTTGGCAGAGTGGTTAGTGCGTTCGCCCCCCACACATTTTTTACAACGTCTCGTGAGTAAGGTGCAGTACCGGAGTCCAACAGAGAAGCAGCAGCTGCGGGACAGTAGACTGCGTACTGCGAAACCTTCCCTGCCTTGAAGAAGAAGTGATCCTTCGTTGTGAAGAGTCTGCTTTGTGCGCTCGGCACCACAGCAGCAGCCCCGCTGCGACAGAGTCCAACAGAGAGGCTGGAGCTGCGGGACAGTAGCCTAGAAGCAGGGTTGAGTTGTAGTTGCAACGGAATACATGTAACGGCGTTACGTAATCAGAATACAAAAATCAAGTAGGCTAACTGTATTCAGCTGGCGTTACATTTGAAAAACGAGTAATCTGATTACAGTTACTTTCATAAACCTGAAGTGAATACATTTTGGAATACTTATTGGAATTATTGGTGGAAAAGTTTCCTCACAAAATGTAATATTCATTACCGGCAGAACTGTGTGCACACTGCACAGCGCTGTAGCATGTCTGTGAGCGAGAGAGAGATGCAGCGTGTCTGTCAGGCCCCGCCCCCGCACGCAGATGAGAGGGAGAGAGATCTCTTTTAAAATATATTGAAAGTTAGAAACGGAGATGGTTCGATAAAATGTGTAAGATAACTTTTATATAGCATTTATTTATTGTCGAAATGATGACATTTCATAACGTGATCAAATCAAAGTGAATGGCCTGCTGCTGCTGAATGCATGGGGTAAGTGACTGGAAAACGTTTTAAAAGTTATTACATCGTTTCAGATAATAAATAATAATGATAATTCATTCTATTTAGGGGCGCCTTTCAAAGCACCCAAGGACACCTTACAATTCATAACATATTCCAAGGAAAGGTTTTAAGACAGGTGTGTGTGATGTTTTTTATGTGGGGTGCAGATGAGAGGGAGCTGTCCAGAATGACACCAAGATGTTGTTTTTGAGTTCTTGATAAGCCATTAAAACAGTAAAATAAGTGTCTCCTTTTCACCAAAACATACCCATCTGTTATGGAAAAAGAAAGTATGACAAAAGTATTCTAAAAGTAATCTGAATACGTTTCTTTTTTAAGACACGTAACTGTAACTGTATTCTGATTACTTTCAGAGCATGTATTCAGTATTCAGTAACTGATTACATTTACAAAATGTAATCCCTCCCCGGTCAACAACTTACAATTCTGGGCTATATAAAAATTGCTGGCGCACGATAGTGTCTATTGGATAAATGTTGGCCCTTGGACAAATGTAGTTGGTGATCCCTGCTTTAAGGATTCAATAGTCGTGTCAACAACTACATTGAAGAATGTCGTTTCTAGCCTCTTCATGGCATCTGCAATAGGCTCGTCTGGGGCTTCATAGGCAAAGTGTTTTTTTGTGCTTCTCAGTCTCTTCTCTTTCAGCACAGCCTCCACATTCATTTCCTCACACATGTCTTTAGCAGTGGCCTGAGCTGCAGCAAAGCCAGTGTCTCTATAACTAGTCAGAAACATGTTTGCCTTTGTAAGGAGCTTGCTAACATGGTTCACATGGTGAAGAATGTCATACCATACCACTGTGCACATGAGGAAGCGGTATGACCCAACCTCTTCTGCCAAACTCTGTGCTTCAACCTTGGTCAGGGGATCTGTCACTTTGTCCCTGACCTCCAACAATTCCTCCCTTATGTTAGGGGCCTGGTACCGCACTGCCTCTATGCTGTTGACACGACTCTCCCACCGTGTGTCACTCCAAGACTTAAGTGCAATAGTCATTTTAGGATTGCCCATCTTGGTGGGGCTGCTGAGAAAAGGGTGTACAGTTTCTGTACATTACCAAAGTAGCTGATGGCATCTGTCGACGCTTTTGCTGCATCAGCCACCACCAAGTTCAATGAATGTGACACACATGGAACATAAAGTGCACGTGGATTTTTCTGGAGCAGCCTTGCTTGAACCCCTCTGTTCCTCCACTTCATGTTGGCACCATTATCGTATGATTGACCTCTGCAATCATCAAATGGAATATTAAGCTCCTTAAGCCTGTTCAAAATCAAAGATGACAAACCAAGACCTGTTGTTTCGGAAGCCACAAGAAATCCTAGAAAGTGTTCCTTGATTGTGGGCGCTTCTTCCATTATGACCGTCCTTATGATGACTGACATCTGCTCTTGGTGGCTTACGTCAGGGGTACAATCCAAAATGATTGAATGATATTTGGACTGTTTAATCTCAGTCACCATTGTGTCCAACATTTTCCCACTGATTGAAGCAATCAGTTCATTTTGGATCAGATTTCCAAGATAGCTGGAACGACTGAACTGGCTACTTTCCACACGCTCAATGTGCTGCTTCATGACAGGATCTCATTTAGCTAGAAGCTCCACTTCTTTTAAGAAGTTTCCATTATGTTGCTGGTGTAATGTGTTTGCTGAACCTCTCAATGCAAGATTTCTCTCAGCCAAAGATTGCATTATAGAGATCAGGCGGGTTAGGACATATCTCCAGCGCCTCTTCTCAGCCTCTAAAAGTGTCCTTTCAGCTTGGTCTATGTTCTTTCTGGTTTGTAGACGCTGTTCAAAATCTTTCCAGGTTGCCATGAGGGTTGTGAACTCTGGACTACTTTCGTGACTTTTCAGAAGCATGCCTATGCCGCTCCAGTTTGATAGTCCCTCTGTCAATAATTTGTAGTCGTTCCTTGAAAATAACTTGCAGCAAAAGCAGTAAAGGCCATCGTTTTTTCTTGAGTAGATAAGCCAGGTCCGCTTTATCTTTTCGCTTTATCTTTTCCCCATTCACTAATGTTCTGTGGAAATAATGATGATGAAAGCAACCATCTTCTCTTGGAAAAGTGCATTTTTTATCAACCTGAAAAGGCCCTCTACCTACTAAATCGGTCCTAAAGGAATCGGGTAGAACTGATGGCAAATCAGCTGGATCTATTGGTGGACCAAAAGCTGGCTGCTCTGCTTGTATGTCTGCAGGAGGAGCAGATTTACCTGTGGCATGTGGCTCAGGACGTGATGAGGAGGATGGACCTGCATGTGGCTCAGGAGGTGATGAGGAGGATAAGGAGGATGGACCTGCATGTGGCTCAGGAGGTGATGAGGAGGATGAGGAGGATGGACCTGCATGTGGCTCAGGAGGTGATGAGGAGGATGAGGAGGATGGAACTGCATGTGGCTCAGGAGGTGATGAGGAGGATGGACCTGCATGTGGCTCAGGACATGATGAGGAGGATGGACCTGCATCATCTGGCTCTGCTTGCACAAAGTACTTGAGAATTGTCCCTGCAAAGAAAAATTCCTTAAATTAGCAAGCAAACTTTGTTGTTGTTTATTTTTAAACAGTCATCATACAAACATTAATCATGAACATATCACAATGTAAACTTATACAACAGTAATTAGTGACTGAAAAGGCTTTGGCAAAAAGCTTATATATGAATATCCTATATTCTTATAATTAAATCGAAAACAAAACAAATACATTATTCACATTTGTATCCCCCAAAAAAGCAATACAAACAATTTCTTGAAAACCAATAAAAAGGTACATTTTTAAATGTACATTGGCTTTGTTCCATAATTTATCCCCAAAAATAGATACATATTATATTGATTTCTTTATTAGCTTTTTGAAAAATAAACGTACAGATACCTCTTGAATCCTATTAAGTTTCCATTACATTACATTTAGCTGACACTTTTATCCAAAGCGACTTACAATAAGTGCATTCGATCAAGAAGATACAAACTTGAAGAAAACAGAATCATATAAGTACATCAGGTTTCATAGAGCTAAAACATGTGCTACTCAACTGGCTTTAGATAAGCCAGTCCTTTATTAGTATATAAGTGCTTTGTTAGCAATTTTATTGCTCGAAGTCGAGTCGAAAGAGATGAGTTTTAGGCTCTTGAAAAACAGACTGGGAGTGATGTTGACTTAGCCTGCTATACTCCAACACAGCAGGTGTCACTTCAGGCATTCACTCCCATAGCACAGTCCATTTTGCATGACAATTTAATTTTAGCCTTTTCGTAAAGCAAACACTGTATTAAAGTGGGTTTATTCGCCTACAAAGTACAAACAATCCTAGCCAACTAGCTCTTATCAATTAAGCTGAGGCTAATGGAGCTAGCATGACTTGCTCAAAAGTAGCAAACTTGCTCAAACATTGACTAACATTATAGCTACTCCCTCCACCCCACAAGTGAATTTACACCATGAACAAATGCCTTACCCTTATTCTCATCATGTGAGCGTTTTTCTTCTTCAGCTTTCTTCTTTTTTCTGAACCAGAGGGACATGTCCGTTTTGAAGCCATGATTATCCAATTACGCTCGCTACTCTACTGACGTGCCGCGGCTGAATCTGAACTTTTAGCTCGGGGGCCCCCTAGTGGCCGCCGGGGCCCTATGCAACCGCATAGTCCGCATATAGGAAGAAAAGGCCCTGTGCGTAGGCTACTATTAATCACTGCTGTGTGTATTTTCAATTTGCCGAAAATTAAGAGAAAGTCAACAAGCATCTCTTCTTATTTTAAGAAGAAGATGAGTAGGCCTAAAGGAGAGACCGAGCTGGCAGGCGAGCAGCAGCATAGGGCTAGTGAGGAGAGGGCCATGCTAGAAAGTACATGTGGAACTCTGCTTTGTAAAAGTGAAACTAAAACCTAAGTACAGTTTTATTAATATGATTGTGACCTTTGTAATCAGTTAAGTCTTCTACACACTTTAGGTCTGCAGCTCCTTCAAAATGAAACGAGAATCAATGCAGTTTTTCCTCTTCTGTGTTCTGAGGTTATGAGCCGACCATTAGTCAAGTTTGTTTTCATAATGTTCTGTATGCTAATTTAAAAAAAGGATAACCAGTTTGTTTATAAAGTATAAATATACATTTTCAAAACAAATGGAATACAAGCTATATGTATTACTCTCACCACAGTGGCCTAATCTAAAAAAAATAGAAACATGTTCTGTCACCTATTTTCTTTCTAATACTAAAAGGTGGTGTTTTGTATCATTTATAATGTTTTACATTTTCTATAAAGGTCAATAATACATGCTGTTTTTGTGTTCAATCACAGTATGTATTTACCATGTTATACCCCTTAAGTTTTTGGGTCCTGTTGAAATAGTCATGTTTTAAAACTTGATTTAATAAAGTCATGTCAATCATCTTTGATCCCAGTGTGACACAAACAGCTTTGTTCAGTCTAAAACCATTTATAACCTAGAGACATAATACAACTGAAGAACATGTTGTGTTGCTGTTGTGTATTGTATGTGTTGAGAATGCTGAACATTTTTGTGCCTTACAATAAAGGAACTTATTTAAATTAAGCTGTATTTGTCTTTTTAAAAAGGATAGAACATGTCAGGGTTAGGGAAAAATAGGACCCAAATGCAGATTGAGGAGGAAGCAGGTTTCAAAAGGAAACAAAAGGCAAGCTTTATTAAACAAAAGCTGAACAAAAACAAGAATCCAAGAACACGTACAAGGTAGCATCCAAACAAAGGTGACTGTGACCAACATGCAGGGGGCCATGCAAGGGGGCCATGAACGACAAATAATGAACCAACACTGAACACAGGAAGAGACAAGACTAAATACAGGGAGGGGTAATCACGAGACGAGAAACAGCCGGGCAGGGGAGGAGAAACACAAGGGCAACAGGTGAACACAATCAGACAATTAGACACACCAGGGAAACTAACGACAGGGAGGACAGAACAGCAAAAATAATCCCAAAACTAGACACACAAAAACTCAAACCCTGACAGAACAACTAGCATACTAAAAAACAAAACAATAAATCGCCAACACATGTATACATAACACAAAACAAGGTTCTTTTAAATGTTGTTTGAAATCAAGTGTTAACTATCCGTATTATATTCATTTCAGATGAATAGTATCAGAAAATGTAAAATAAGAAACCAAAGTATATCAGTAGGTGATTCTCTTTGCCATTGTTTTCATCTAGTCTATACTTTTACAACAATTAAATTATTGTTTTTGGTGGGCCACCCCAAGATTTTCAGTGGCCCTATGAAAAATGTCTGGAGGCACCACTGGCTGGGGGTCCTGGGCCTGTTCTGGGCCGGCGGGTTCTCTCTCCTCAGGGTCAGCAGTGGGGCAGCCAGAAGTGGGGGCAGTGTCCGGCTCTGGCAGGGTGTGGTTGTTGTCAGTGGGGGCAGATTTCTCTTGTTGGGCCCGTTCCTTTATAAGGAGAAAGTCCTGCTCAAATTGTGTGAGGTTCCCCTGCACCATGACAGTCCCGTTCTTATATATGTTGACTGTTGTCATGACAGTGTCTGGGTCTTCTACCTCTTTAATTTTGAGTTTCCAGCCATTGCAGATCCCCTCTTTCTTCAAAGAAGGGTAGTGGGCACTTATGGCAGCGTGCCATGCTAATGGCTGGTCTGTGAGGAAGATCAGAATGCTGACTTCTCCACTCTTGTACAGGTCAGCAAGCGTCTCTGGTCTATCCTTCAACAGTTTTAATTTGTATGCCTTCCTGGCACTGTCATTTTTGACCTCTTGTGGATATACAAGAGGAACAGCCTCTGTACAGGCTGTGGTTGAAGCCATGGGGCTGCTGAACTGCTGCTGTTGTTACTCCTGAATTCCTCTTCTTAGCTTGGTGTTAGTTAGCTAGCAGGACAGTTTGGCAGTTGGTTACATTCTCTGCTGGGATCTTCAGTTGAACAGTGTTGGTTAGCTAGCAGGACAGTTAGGCCAACCGTCAGTTTGGCAGTTAACTAATGCTGCATTCACACCGGACGCAATGCGAATATTCGCTTCGCTCTAATCGCTTCGCTCTAATCGCTCCTATCGCATCGATCTAGTCTAATACTGCGTTCACACTGGACGCGATGCGAATATTCGCTTTGCTCTAATCGCTCGAGTTTCACCGGGGCTGCATTGACTTTACATGTAATCGCGCCCCCACCAAACATCGCATTGCGTCTGGTGTGAATTCCTTCTAATTTGTTATTCTTTTCAAAATAACACACTGTTATTTACTCACCAATAACAAACAATTATCTTTGTTTTTATTTATTGGTTTAATCCCATAATCTCAGGCTGTTTTGGCGTCCGTCAGGAACTGAATTTCAAAATAAAAATAATCGGAAACAGACGGCCTCTAGGAGTTTAGGATGGCCGAAGACACTACACTACCCATAATTCCCAGCTATCGTTTAGGACTACAGTCCCCGTGATTAATCTTCAAGCTCTGGGATTTGGATGTTGGAGTTGCAGTGCGCCAAGGTTACGCCGAGCGTCAAACAGCTGTTTGAAATGGAACGAAACTACGCCAGACTATCCAAAACTGGAATCGAACGCCCCCCTCAGAACTACACATGATGGCTATTGTGTTTCGCAAAATGTTCAATGGGACGTCTCTACTGAACTTTTTCGTTTTTCCCACAATTAGAAGTTGCCAGTATTAAACACATTGGTGTTATCAAATGTAAAACATATCATTAATAAATGGGTGAAAATCGCTTGTGTCCATAATGCGCAGCATTAATATATACCCACATGACAGCTCATTGTTACTTTGTAATTCTACTCCACTACAATTCAGAGGTTAACCTGGTATTTTTACTAAACTACACTTATTTGAGTTACTTTGCAGATTCTGATTAATGATGTGAAATATAAACAACCCTTAAATCAGACTTTAGTTACACCTGAGTAAAATGCAGGTAAGGTGATTGTCAAGTGCCAACAATCAGGAGAGATATTTGATAGTGGGTGCTTGAGAAGACTAAACATTTATCTGCAATTGACATGAATGGAAACTAGTAATAAAGTATATTCATTACTCGTTATTCTCTACTAATAGTTAATTAAAGACTGTATATTATGGCTATTTTGCACATCCCTTTCAATATTTCAATATTTTCAAAGGTTTATTGACATATCATATACACAACTACGGTGTATGCAATGAATGAAAATCTTGGGTCACAGGTTCCTCAACAGTGCATTACAAGACATCTATCAATATGTGTGTACCTCCACCATTAAACTGTCATATTCTGTATATTATCTACATACATAAGAGTATAATTCATATGTATAATATCAGTTAAAATAAGTAGGGGTGCACCGAATGGGAAATTCTTGGCAGAAACCGATACCAAAAATAGGAAACAGTTGGCCGAAAACCAAATGCCGAAAGGCCGAAAATGATTAATAGAAATATATATATATATATATAATTAGGGCCGGGACTCGATTAAAAAAAAAAAATCTAATTAATTACAGGCTTTGTAATTAATTAATCGCAATTAATCGCATTTTTAATCACATATAAATATTTGACCTGAGAACAGTGAGAAGCAATTTTTTTCACATGGATTTTAGTATACCATTGAATAATGACTGAATACATAAGCTTAAGCAACAAAACATTGTTTATTTTTTTCAAGATGGTACTTAACCAAGACCTACAGAAAAGTGCAATTTTTGCCATAAAGTGTAGCAATAGCATATTTAGGAATATAGTACATTTCAGAGACTCAGGTAGCCTATAGGTAGGTAGACCTTCTGTAAACTATAACACTTTGTTTTTTAAGTAAAACAAAATACTTTCAAGTACATTCAGAAGATTGGAAACCCTGACTATTAGAAAACATCTCTCTGTTGCTTCAGAGGCCATAACAGACTTTGTTGATTTACCAACAGTTGATTTAAAAAATCTAATACATTTCAGTCCAACTCTCTCAATAACCTTGGCCAAAACAATAAACAGTTCAACATAAAGTGCCAGTTGCACCAACAACATAATAAATAGTTCAACATAAAGTGTACTGTACCATTTAAAATAAAATAAAAAAGTGCCAGTGATTGACCTCAATCCCTCCTATTCTTCCAATATCCTGATGAAAAATAAAATCTCTCTGTTGCATAGGCCACTGTTTGATCAACGCGAATTGGGTGTGGGTCCTTGTACTCCGAGTCGGGCTAACGTCCACGCTAGCTTCCATGCTAGCTGCTATAGGTTTTGCATTGAGGGGATACTTGAGGCTTGATGTGCTGCGGTGATATGCAAATTCCTTTTTGCATAATTTGCAAACAACCGTGCTCCTATCGACGCTTCCATGCGTCCGTTTTTTAAAACAAAAATGTCCCATCCACAGGGCCAACCAAAGCGGTCTCATCAGCTTCTTCGTTCATGTTTGACTATTGTTCACTGTGGTTTGTTGTTGTCTGAAGTCATGAACGTTAGTTGGTGCTCCAGTATAATCGGTACCCCTGAAACTCATCCAGTGAGAAACGTTCCGCGGTGCAAAAATAAGTGCGATTAAAATGCGTTAATTTTTTTAAAGCGTTAATTTTTGTGTAATTAATTAATCTTAATTAACGCGTTAAAGTCCCGGCCCTATATATAATGTATACATTTTTTACCAATGTTGTTCAGCTACCTGAATATGGAAAAAGACATGATTATGGCAAAACTTAACTTAAATAATAATCACTATTATGGGTCCATAAAACATTTATTCAGCACTTTTGAATGCATACAGTACATTAATTCCAAGTCAAGTGCATTTTCTTTTCTCTGTAGGATAACTACAACAAAGTGCATTCAGAACAAAGCCAAGGTGCTTTAAAACTGCATAAACATCTAGGCCAGTAGGCCTACAACAAAATAGTGTAAATAAAGACTGTAACAGCCAGGCCTTCAACAACAACAAATGCACCTATAAGTGCATGCATACAAATTTGCAAACTGCATAAATCCACATGAATGTAACTATTTACAAATGAAATTACAATTCAATTTCAAGAATCTGTAAATAAGGCTGTCTGTCCTCATAAGCAAAGTAGTAAACATTGTATAAAGATACATAAAGTGAAAACTGGATACAAAATCCACAATCAATTACAAATTAAATTACAATTTCAAGAATCTGCAAATAAGGTGGTCTGTCCCATAGGTCTGTCCTCATGAGCAATGTAAACAACATTGTATCATTTAGATACCGAAAGTACAATATATTGAACACTGTGCTGCTGTCATTTCCCCCTAATGATAACCTGAGATGGCGAATTATAACAAAAAATGAAAATTGTTCAGGAAAGTGGGTATAGAGTAGACATGTAGAACTAGATAAGCTTATGATAAGCCAGCCTTGTCTGCTTATTAAGGAAAAGTGGGAGGTTATTTTTAATGAACAGTAGCTTCTCTGCTTTATCAGCCATAAGTCTGTTCCTCTTCTCATCAAGCACATGAGAGGCAGCGCTGAACAGTCTCTCGCTTTCAGTTCTTGTGATTTGATCTTACTCCGCATATTTGTCCGGGTGTTTTGATTTCAAGTGGTGGAGTAATCCCGAAGTGGTGAAAGTCTTTGCAGTTACACCCCCTCGAGAAATGTCAGCTGAACACGTTTTACAAATCGCAATCCGCGCCTCTTTCTCTGATATTTTTAAATATCTCCAAGCGCCAGACATGTTGGCTATGAGCCAGCCGCGACCCTTTCGGCCGAAAGCCGAAAAGGCCTTTTTAACCATTTTTGGCCGATAATTTTCGGCGGCCGAATATTCGGTGCATCCCTAAAAATAAGTGCTTCAACATAGTTAACATTGCAGGAAAGCAATATATTAGACGTTAAGTACTTTGTCAGGCTTAATATTTATCTGTAGATAGATACCCCCAAAGTTTTTTTCTTATTTAAAAGAAGACCTTAATCTAAAGTATTATTTAATGTTTAAATAAAGGTTAACTCGTTTTTCTGTTTTGTACCTCCTCCTATTAATATCTTTGTACATCCTGCACTAAACTGTTTTATTGTAGAGATCACTTACAGTATCTTCTTGATTTTTAATATTCTATATTTCTATCACAGACCTTCTACTTTCCCCCTATGAAAGTATGTACTCTTAATATTTTTTAAATCAAATATAACACATAAAAACAATAATTCAATAACGTGCTTTAACCACTAGACGGTGCACACAAGGTACACATAGCCATAATAACTTTGTATTATTAGTGTAGGACACTTATGTATGTACAACATCTGAAGATGTGTAGTTTTATTCATGCTTTCACATTTTTTTACAGCATATTGCTATATTATTTCAGACACAGTATTAACATTCTTATATTCAAAGAAAATCAGTAATATCTTTAAAAATTGCAAGTCCTTTTATATCAGCTGTGCACCGTTATGGTGTAAATATAACCTATCTACGAATTAGATCAAATGTAAAAGTCAGCCGAATTAGTGTTGATACTGCAAGGAGACGTATTGTATGAAGAGAAATTGAAGATGTTGTTTAATTGTTGATATATTTATGATCCCTGTCAAGTATTCAGTTTCGGCGGCATTTCTTCCAGTTTTTCCAAAGGTCTTCCCATCAGGGCTCTATAAATAAAGAACTACGGCAGATCTGTAATATGTAATGCAGCCGAACCGTGTATTAATATGCCGTTATGTGATGACTTTCAAAGAGAAAAGCAAGAACACTCGGAATTAAGTATTATTTCATTCTTTTAAAATGTTTTTCCGATTTCATATCGTATAAACACCAAATCCCAGCATGCATTGCGGTTAAAACATCCAATCAGCGAGCTTAAACCATAGCTGAGGATCTTGGGTAATCGCTCGAAATGCCTACGTCTGTTTCCGGTTATTTTTATTTTTAAATTCAGTTCCTGACGGACGCCAAAAAAGCCCGAGATTATGGAATCAAACCAATAAATAAAAGCAAGGATAATTGTGTGTTATTGGTGAGTAAATAACAATGTGTTATTTTGAAAAGAATAACAAATTAGAAGGAAAAAAAGATTTAAAAAATACAGATTTCAGTATTCGGAGGCTCTGAGCCCCATTTATTTTCCTCACAGACGGCAACAAAAGCAATAATTGTGGCTTGATATTGAGTAAGAACATGTTTTTATGAACCACACAGCTTCTGATCTTCCACGACCCGACCGGAGAAGAAGACGTGCTGCAGGCAAGAAACACATTACCAGTAGAAATACATTGCTTTTAAAATAGTTATGTGTGACACGAAAAAAAGGGAATAATTGTGTTGGTGAACACGAATCAATAGATTACATTTCGTGACTATAACACGAAATGCCATGAGACTGGGTTGTATATATAGAGAGAGAGTGGCAGACTCTAAAGACTTTCAAAGTGGTAAATATGCTGCTGCTAGAGTACTGACTGGAAGTATTGCTGATATCATGTCTACCATCCTCTTAAAATACTCTGTCCAACAATATAAGTCTCAAGAAGAAAGATGTTTTAACCTTTATTCAAAATAGCAGAGAAACATGCCTTCTTACTCAGGAGGGAACATTGACAGAGGATTACTGGAAAACTACACAGCAAGTACTTCATAGTACTTGTGGGGGGAAGTTTGTAAAAACATCTGCCATTAGCACAAAAAATAGTTTACTTGTTTCAATAATGTCTTTTGTCATGCTATTATGCATCATTGTTGCTGCGAAAAACAATACCCCTGGTGTCGCTAATGCGTCTCAATAATTCTAGAATTATAGGATTGGTTGACACTGCTGAACTAACATATGATAAAATAATATTTCTCCAAACTGGAGGGAAAATATGAACTATTCTCACAGAGGGTGACATGCATGAGGGGCTGGTGCCCCTCACTCAAAATGAGATATTGCCTTACACACTACACTATAAATCAGTACAGTTACTCAAGAATAAATAAATAAAAACTGAAACTGTTGTAAAAACCCTACAACTTTTTCCTCCAAGCTCTCGATCAGTGTCATGTTATTTAATCTGCAGCTCATGCCTTAAAACAGATACTTCAGACCCATTATAAAATTGTGTTTATGAGAAATATGTAATCTGACTCCATAAATCACATAATTGTTTGACTAAAAACTATACTTCCACTAACAGTAAATGAAGTTCCCCTTTAAACACAGCCCCGGTCTTCTGACGGGGTCTATCTATGTACTGGCTGGAAAATGTTGGGCCAGTTTCTGTCGCTCCGTCACAGTTCTCCCACTAACAGTCACTCTCTAGTTCAGCTGGGTTCTTGTTGACTTCTTCACTGGTTTGAGACAAGCGACCCTATCGGAACACCTCCCTTTGTAGCCAGACTTCACCACAGCAGAATCGAGTTTCTGTTTTCAGGTCTGGACAGCTTCACGTCAGTTGTCTCTTCTGTTTAAACACGCTATTTATGGGACAAAATGGGACGCTATCAAAACACAATCAGAAGAATATCGTCTATCTAACGCACGAATGTCGCACTTCCTGCCGTAATCCACAACGCAATGTCTTTTTGAAAACAGAAATAAAGTAACCACTGAAAGCTTCAAACTCCTCAGGCCTTTTCCTTGAAAAATGACTTTTTTAAAACAGCCTCACACTGTTGTTAACACAAAACACTCACTCCAATAACCTTAGCTTCAAACTTTGGCTGTGTCTTTGCCTCAAGCAGTCCCGACTCCTTAATGGCCTAAAACCATTCACGTTAACTTAAAACGCAACAAAAGACACCTATAGAAGTGATTGGCCTCTAGCCGACATGTAATAACAGACAAACGAATAGCATGCAGGGTTAAATAGAACAAAAGAAATTGAACTCACCCTGCCTGTGACAAAGCAACGCCACGTGTGGTATGATACCAATGTTTATCAATTTAGGCTTGTTTTAACTTACATTTAGGCAGTCTTTCTCAGGAGTCCAACTTACCAGACAGACACACACTCCTATTGTTCAATATGTAATCTATTGAAGATTTTGAATAAACAGGTACTTCTTTACCTTTCTGTATGGGCCCGAGTGTATGTCTGCCAGCATTGTTCAAGCTCCTTTGAAAACTGCAACTTCTCTCCCGGTGAAAAAAGATCACGTCCGGGTCCCCAATTGTTAAATATGTTCTTTATTCTCGCGTCCAGGAGAGAAGCTTTAAAATGAGACTAAATGGAGTCTCTGAAAAGATTCAAATGGGATACTTTAATTAAAAAAGGCGCGGTAGTGTTACAGACAGAATATTGTTCCGGCAGAAAACAGCTGTGATCTGGCTCTCCTGAGCAAGAAGAGAAGCCCGAATCCCCCGTTCGGTGCCGTTATATACCCTCTGCTGGCTCCTCCCCGCCAGCCGGCTCGCCTCGCCTCTAATGTCCGTTGTTGCATTTAAACAGAGGATTGGTACTTTTCACCTTCAACATATGCTTAACACGCCTTTGCTCCTCATATTCTCTTTCATCACTTTTCATGTAACACATTCTAAACGCTGTAATCAATACTTTAAAACATACAGAAAATGCTTCACGGCTGGTTTGGTTTCCGGTCATTCCGGATGTTGTCACATGCTACTCTCGTCTGTAAACAATAGTGTATTCAAATAAACTGTACTTTCATTTAATAATCAGCATGGTAGTATCTCGACATCTATAGTTGTAGTGTTAAATCAGTAGGTTTCGGTTTTCACCACACCACGTCATTTCGCTACTAAATTCACCTCTTTAGGAAATCGTATATTAGCCACATGCTAAATGCTAACCGTAGATGAAGGATTTTCAGAATAAAAGCTTAACTGCTTGTGCACAAGAATTTCTGTTTTTTCAGTATAAAAGAGCATTTAACTTGACAGTATGTTTAAACTAAATGATACCATCAAAACATTGATTTTAAATTTCTAACACAACCCCCAATACAAGCTCCAACTCTAGGTGTTTTAGGAGGAGTATTGGAGTTGGACGGTCTCCCCACAGCTACACGTGTCAAAGACTTGGAGTATGAGGTAAGACTCCTATCTGGTGAGCTCAACAGAAGATTGGAAGAACTAGGCAGAAGAATGGAAGAGGAGCTCAACAGAAAGATGGAAGACCTCAGCAAACATATGGAAGCACAACTCAAGAGAAGAGAAGGCGAAGGTTCTCCAGACACCACAACCGTAACTGAAGCTGGAAGACTCAAGAACTGCTCAACACTCATGCTACCGGTGATAGCGGCTGGAGAAGGAGGATTGAAATACCAATCATGGATTCACAGAGACATGGAAGCATTAGTGGCAAAACTACCTCCACTCACACAAGGAGGTCAGAAGTGGGTGAATGATCTGGAGAAATACACAGTCCAAGACCACCTCTGCTTGGGAGACATGAGGGCACTGCTTGGACGGATAGAAGGAAGACTAGAGGCAAGAGCAGTGGATTCCAAGGCCAAATGCACCAACTCTCCAGATTACATTTCCTTCAACAAAGTCAGGTCGAGGTATTGGGCTGCCATTCGTCAAATCTACCCAACAACACAGAGTTTACATGCCCTCAACAGCCTGAGAAAAGAACTGGGGGAAGACATGTATGCCTTCCTGAAGAGATGTGAAGGAGTGTGGGAGGACTGCACTGGAGAAAGACATGACGTTTCGCCGTCTGTCGTAATGCTGTGGAAGAACGCGGTCATTAACGCCCTTCCCCAATCAGTGCAGGCAAGCCTGGGAGATGTGGTGGCATTAGACGCTATACCCATTGAGGAATGGAGACAACATCTCATTTACCACGATATGAAATACCAAGCAACCCAGAGATGTCAAAGACGTACAGGATTTCCAAACATGAACCAAATGCCACAGACAGCCTGGTATCAACCACAACAATGAGGAAGCTTAGAGGATCAGACCATCAGGTGATGCATCTTCAGCACTAGAGTATTTTGAAATCCAGCTACATAGAGCCACATATGTCACCACAGGAGGGAGAGGTTGAATGTTATTTAAAAGATAGTGAGTAGAATATTGCATTAACACATAGAGCATCCACAGATTAGAAGTAGCAGAGTAAAACATTTAGCAGACTATTTTTGTAATTATGAGAAGGAAAATACATTACGAGTGATGTTGTTCCCCCACACAGAAAACTATTGTGTCCACACAACTAGTGAGGTCAAGAAGACGGGCTTCCACCCAAAATATGCAAGGGGCGGCGATACACCTGATGTGAAGCTGTCCAGACCTGAAAACAGAAACTCGATTCTGCTGTGGTGAAGTCTCGCTACAAAGGGAGGTGTTCCAATAGGGTCGCTTGTCTCAAACCAGTGAAGAAGTCAACAAGAACCCAGCTGAACTAGAGAGTGACTGTTAGCGGGAGAACTGTGACGGAGAGACAGAGACTGGCCCAACATTTTCCAGCCAGTACATAGATAGACCCCGTCAGAAGACCGGGGCTGTGTTTAAAGGGGAACTTCATTTATTCTTAGCCAGAAGTGCAGTTTTTAATCAAACAATTATGTGATTTATGGAGTCAGATTACATTTTTCTCATAAACACAATTTTATAATGGGTCTGAAGTATCTGTTTTAAGGCATGAGCCGCAGATTAAATAACATAAAGCTTGGATGAAGAAGTTGTAGGGTTTTTACAACAGTTTCAAGAATCAGTCTTTATTTATTTATTCTTGAGTAACTTTACTGATTTATAGTGTAGTGCGTAAGGCAATATAATAATAATAATAATAATAATAATAATAATAATGGATTACATTTTTTATTAGAGCGCTTTTACAGGTGCTCAAAGCGCTTTACAAATACACATTACACATATTAGACATGTAAGAGTCATTACTGTGGACATTACCCACAGGAGCAAATGCGGGTAAAGTGTATTGCCCAAGGACACGGCCTGACGCAGTGGCGGCCGAGACGGGATTCGAACTGGAGCTCACCAACGCCCCTTGATCTGATGACCAACGCTCTAACCACTGCACCAAAATCACCCCAATATCTCATTTGAGTGAGGGGCACCAGCGCTTCATGCAGGTCACTCTCTGTGAGAATAGTTCATATTTTCCCTCCAGTTTGGAGAAAGATTATTTTATCATATGTTAGTTCAGCAGTGTCAACCAATCCTCTAATCCTAAAATTATTGAGACGCATTAGCGACACCAGGGGTATTGTTTTTCGCAGCAACGATGATGCATAATACCATGACAAAAGCCATTATTGAAACAAGTAAACTATTTTTGTGAATATGCATTTATACCATCAGAAAACCATAAATCATACGATATTTTTGTACCCCTTGTGGGTACACGGAGAAGTTATATTTATTTAATGCAACGTTGTGGGTTTTCCATGTCCTGTTCATAATACGGTAATCATTGCAATATTAATTGAGCATTTTATGCTCAAAGGAGGGAGTGTCATGATTATACAGATGTTGATTTCAGTGACGTTGTAGTTCATAAATAATAACATGTAGTCAACAATAGGTCTCATAACAACAAGAGGTACGCCAAAGCTTGGGCCTCCTCCAAGGAGGGAGTGGTCCAGTTTTAGATATTAGACAAATAGAAGTGGATGACTATGTCAGAACTCTGAGTAATATTATGCAAGTTTTGTCTACACAGCAGGCTAGGAAAACTACAGAGATACCAGACGAGACACCAGAAGAGACTCCTGTTCGGCCAGGTGATTGGGTGAGGGTGAAAGTTCACAAAAGACAGTGGGCTCATCCCCGGTGGACGGAAGCGTGAAAAGTTGTAACAAACTTCACACGCGCTCCGGTTTAAAGGTAAAGAAAAAGGAGCAAATTGACACCACCTCACACATTGTCACCCTTCACTGGCAACTTCCAGAACATTATTGGGAGTAAGGACTGATTTGGCAGAGCTGGAACAAAACAATAAATAGAAATAAGATAAAGATAGAAACAGCTCAAAAGACAAATAGTCTATAGATTTTTATTTATTGTACATTAATGTGAAAACCTATTTTTTGTTTTACATCTGAAAAAGAGTCCAATTTTTGGTATGTTATTTTTGTACTCATTATTTAAATTCTGTAACGGACACAACCAGGGATAAAATAGAGATGATGACAAGAACAAAGGCAAACCAATTGTGGGGTCCCCTAGGGATAAGAGGCAGAATAGCATTGTTGATTGTGCTCATTACACTTGGCACCTTTCTGGTTGGAAGGGGAGTACAATATCAAGTAAAACATGGAACCATTAGTTCACTCATAGAGAATGCCCACATCACTAACAAGACTCCAGCTGTGTTTCACAGACTTTCACTTATCCCCAGAGCCAAAAGATCAGCTGAGCAACAAGAGGAGGAGTTAGAAATACTCGGTCCCAAACAAGAGGCGGTTATAATCAAGATGATTCACCCCCCTATATGCAGTTCTTGTATCAAATGATGAGACATGTTTAAGTGATCGGGATATGTAATTGATGGGGATTTACAGATTAGGGGAATCTCTAAATACACTGGATCCATGTTTTAGTCTGTACCAGAAACACTCCCTGTTAAGCTATGAACAACCGACAGGTGACCTGAGCACAATTATTGAAAATGATTGTTAGACACAGGCTACTAACCCACAAGTACAGCTTTGTACGTACAAACTATATGAACAAGATTCCCCAGCAGATAGTGGCGACATTGCAGATATGTCCAGTCACAAAAGTTACTAAGGTTCTAAATAACAGTGGGATTAAAGTGATGGAGAAAATATGGAGGCGTTCTTTTATAGTGTGTGAAATATGTGGTGCTTGAAACATGTAGGTATTTAAATTTATAGAAGAAAATGGTTTCCTGAAAGAGTTAATTGGAGTAAACATGTTACAGTGGGTGAAAGCAATGTTTAGGGATATGGTAAAATTATTAGTAGACATGAATTGTGTTTTGATGACATTTAACAACTAAAATGGATAGTAAGATTAGGAAAATAGAGAGGAAAAGGTTGGATTTATTTTTACCTCAGTGTGTTAGAATTAACTATAGATAATGCGTCCCGAGATCTCTCTCTCTCTATCTATCCGCCTGTCAGAACGCTACGACCCCAACTTCCAAGCAGACAAAAGACCTCACCACGGAAGACTCCTCCTCCTCCATCGAACAGACAGAGAAGCAGAGCTGAACCATCTCCACCTGAGGAATCCAGAACTACAGGTGACATAAAAAGGCACACTCTCATCGGTCCCCCACAGGACATGAAGTTCCAAGCTGAGCCACAAGATTTGGGCACAAGAGCAGAGTGTGGGACATGAGAGCGGAATACTTCAAGGCTGGATTATTGTAACTCCTTATTATCAGGGTGTACCAAGAAGTCAGTCAAGTCGCTTCAGCTGATTCAAAATGCTGCAGCTCTTGTACTAACCAGAGTTAGGAAAAGGGACCACATTACTCCTGTTCTGGCTGCCTTACACTGGCTCCCTATAGAACACAGGATAGAATTTAAAATTCTTCTTCTCGCCTACAAAGCCCTTAATGGGCAGGCGCCATCTTACCTTAAAGAACTCATTATACCCTATTGTCCTACTAGGGCATTGCGTTCCAAGAATGCAGGGTTGTTGGTTGTTCCTAGAGTCTCTAAAAGTACAATGGGAGCCAGAGCCTTTTCTTATCAAGCTCCACTTTTGTGGAATCAGCTTCCAGTTTGTGTTCGGACGGCAGACACCCTATCCGTTTTTAAGAGTGCGCTTAAGACTTTCCTTTTTGATAAAGCTTATAGTTAGGGCTGATTAGATTCAGCCCCTAGTTTTGCTGATATAGGCTTAGTTTGTCGGGGGACATCTTACTTCTTCCTTCTCTCTGTCTATACCTTTGTACTCTCATGTTCCGATTAACCCAGCTTCCCCAAATTTCTTTCTTTTTGGTGTCTATATACGCCGGGATCCGGAGTCATGGATGATCCTGCGGTCCTGTGTCATGGATTGCGAGTCCTGGATCTTGAGTCGTGGCTGCGGTCCTGGATCATAAGTCCTGGAGGGATATCCTCGTGGATTCATCTTCTTATTATACACACATGCATTTCAAAACATTTGGACTACCTGTGTTGCAAATGTATTATCTTTTCAATTTACACACGGCATCTATTGCACGTCTGTCCGTCCTGGGAGAGGGATCCCTCCTCTGCTGCTCTCCCTGAGGTTTCTCCCATTTTTCCCTTTAAACTGTGGGGTTTTCTCTGGAAGTTTTTCCTTGTACGATGTGAGGGTCTAAGGACAGAGGGTGTCGTATTGTCATACTGATATTCTGTACAAACTGTGAAGTCCACTGAGACAAATGTAACATTTGTGATATTGGGCTATATAAATAAACATTGATTGATTGATTGATTGATTGAATACGCCCTCCATGCAACCAGTAGAGACTGTAAAGGAGGAGATGAAATGCAAAGCAGATGGGACACTGAAAAGAGTTACAGCGGAAGGATCTAAGAGCAGATGGACTGAGGAGAAGGTGGACGGAGGAGAGGAAAGGACGGAGGAGTTGGCATGGTCCGGCAGAACGTGAGGGGGTCGTGGCTTGACAACCAGAGGGGGAGAGAAG
Organism: Notothenia rossii; assembly: GCF_949606895.1. Taxonomy (NCBI): domain Eukaryota; kingdom Metazoa; phylum Chordata; class Actinopteri; order Perciformes; family Nototheniidae; genus Notothenia; species Notothenia rossii. The sequence goes on along the minus strand of NC_136908.1, from coordinate 40,182,594 downwards.
GAAAACGGGAGTGAGTGAGTTTACACATAAACACACTTATTCACCAACGAGAAATACGTAAAGAAAAATATTTATTAGCCATGAATTAATCAATCGGTGAATTTATAAAGAAAAAAAGAGGAAACTATTAAATAACCCTAAAAACACACTGAGGGTAGAACATATTATTCAATCTTTTCATCATATGAACAAATTATTAGAGATGTCCCGATCCGATCACGTGATCGGGGATCGGAGCCGATCACGTGATTTTCAAAAGATCGGAATAGGGAGGAAAAAAATTGTGGATCGGGATTTCTTTTTTTTTTTAAATACTTAAAAAAAAAAAAAATGTATTCAATGTTAGAAAAACAAAAATGACCATGTTCAAGTCTTAAAGTCATCCTGAGGCCTTAGTTTTGGTTTCAAATTACAGAACATCATTAATGTGTTGCTTCTTTGGGGCTTGTTTTCATAGACCTGGTTGCTTATTTCTCTCAAATCTGGCAACAGAGTGGGCAGGGTGCAGTGTCTAATTGTAGCAGTAAGCTAACGAGTACTGATAAGCTTTATTTTGTTTTGATCCAATGCTGCACAACTGAACTGATCCAATGCTGCTGTGAAAGAAAGAAGCTATATCCATGTTGGATAGAATATCCAATTTAAATAAAAAAATAACCTTAAAGGACAACTTGAATGCTTTTTTTTCTCTTAATGCATTGCATAAAGATCGGATCGGGAAAAATCGGTATCGGCAAATTGTCAAAATCAAATGATCGGAATCGGATCGGGAGCAAAAAAAGGTGATCGGGACATCCCTACAAATTATTCTTTAAGAGTTTTATTCATGTGTGAATTTGGGGAAGATTTAATTTGTTACAGTATAGATCTACAGTTTAAAGGGATGGTTTTAGTAACCACTCTATAAAAGCAGACAAATCTTTATTTGTATGGAAAATGTTAAAGGTAGAGCTAGTACCAAGCCAAAGATAGTATTCCAATCTAGATTATTGATTTCTCCATTGTAGCATGGTTATTACCTCAGGAGGGAAGATTAAGGTCGAAATAACATTTGTTTTTCGTCCAAGATGTAGAGTTTTAAAAAGACACTGGGCAAAGAGAGATTGCATATTTTAATTTAAAAAAACTAATATAATTGGGAGTAATACATGGGGGGCCTTGGATCACTCATTGTGATGGTGCATATTGGTTACAAAAAAAAATATCGTTCAGGGAGAAGGGGTCGCTCGATCCACCCTGCAGATGTTTTAAATCTTACTTGCAGCTTCACAGGGAGCGCACAGCACCAGAGTATGAGTTTTAAAAGACAAGAGCCACCAGCTCCTAATGGTCATCCATTCACAAGATGACCTGACATTTAGAGATGTTATTTAAAAGGAGAAACATATCTGCCATAAGTGTAAATTCCTGAATTAAACTACAAACCATTAATGAAATGACTTCTGTCTTTAAAATCCTTGTTAAAGGAGGAAGTAATTATCACATGCTCGGGCACCCAAGGTTCCACACACTGTTAAAGGGGTTAGCATAGCTATTTAAGTAGACCAGAATTGAAAATAAATTAGTATAATGAGTTATTGATATTCCACCGGTTCTCACACCATTTCAGGGACTTTATCACTGCATTAGAACAGACCACCCAAAATTACTGAGTAGGAACTTTTAAGTGATGAAATTCTACAACTGTTGTAACTGACCAAAATCTTCTCCCAGAAATGACTGTCTAGAATGCCGTACCCCAGAGTAGAACGCACAACGGCCCCTTCTAGAGAACATATTACTTTCATACCTTAAATGGTATGAAAGGAGGGAGGGTAAATTTCTCATGAGGAGACAGTTACAAATGCTAGCAGAACAAGACGACCAACCCCCGTATACAGATGTTGATGACAGATGAGTTAGTTTAAATGATATGGATGTTCGGAGATGAGATTGATCAATGAATGTCCAGCCGATGTGATTCTTTAAATGATATCATGTGAAGAAGTGAGCAAAATTAAAATGCTAAAATGGAATGAATCCATTTCAATTTAATTCATACTATTCCAAGGTAGTTTATTTTTATTATTCCAATTAATTTTACACTATTCTAAGATAGTCCATTTTATTTGACTTTATTATTTTATACTATTCTAATATGGTAGATTTCATGTTGTATAAATCATTGCTAGTCTAAAATGGTTTGTTTCTTTTCACTTTGTAAAAACAAGTGCCTTAACACTGAGCGTGGTATGAGAACGGTTTCTGTGAAAGGAGGGAAGAAATGTTCTGATACCAAGCCATTGCTGCTATTTTGAAGAATGATATTGAATGCAAACACTAGAAGTTATACACAAGGGAACATTTTTATGTTTGAGCACAGGCAAATAATTTATTTTGTATTTCTGTAAAGTTAAGCCTGTTGAACCATTCCATTTAGATTGGATGTTTGTAATATGAGATATGTACTATGCGAAGTTCAGATGAAGAACTCATTGATTTCAGTATTATACACACCTTTTAGGTGTGTAAGGAGGGACTGTTAGAAATGTAAAATCAATGGTTTGATGGTATAATGTAGTTTAAACATACTGTCAGTTTAAACGCTCTTTTATACTGAAAAAACAGAAATTCTTGTGCACAAGCAGTTAAGCTTTTATTCTGAAAATCCTTCATCTACGGTTAGCATTTAGCATTTGGCTAATATACCATTTCCTAAAGAGGTGAATTTAGTAGCGAAATGACGTGGTGTGGTGAAAACCGAAACCTACTGATTTAACACTACAACTATAGATGTCGAGATACTACCAAATAATAAATAATATCCTATGTCATCCGAACGTTAAATCTTGTTTTTTTAAGTTTTTTTAAGTTAAAGATTATTTATTAGGGCCGGGACTCAATTAAAAAAAATAATCTAATTAATTAGAGGCTTTGTAATTAATTAATCGAAATTAATCGCATTTTTAATCACATATAAATATTTGACCTGAGAACAGTGAGAAGCAATTTTTTTCACATGGATTTCAGTATACCATTGAATAATGACTGAATACATAAGCTTAAGCAACAAAACATTGTTTATTTTTTTCAAGGATGTACTTAACCAAGACCAAGAGAAAAGTGCAATTTTTGCCATAAAGTGTAGCAATAGCATATTTAGGAATATAGTACATTTCAGAGATTCAGGTAGCCTATAGGTAGGTAGACCTTCTGTAAACTATAACACTTTGTTTTTTAAGTAAAACAAAATACTTTCAAGTACATTCAGAAGATTGGAAACCCTGACTATTAGAAAACATCTCTCTGTTGCTTCAGAGGCCATAACAGACTTTGTTGATTTACCAACAGTTGATTTAAAAAATCTAATACATTTCAGTCCAACTCTCTCAATAACCTTCGCCAAAACAATAAACAGTTCAACATAAAGTGCCAGTTGCACCAACAACATAATAAATAGTTCAACATAAAGTGTACCATTTAAAATAAAAAAGTGCCAGTGATTGACCTCAATCCCTCCTATTCTTCCAATATCCTGATGAAAAATAAAATCTCTGTTGCATAGGCCACTGTTTGATCAACGTGAATTGGGTGTGGGTCCTTGTACTCCGAGTCGGGCTAACGTCCACGCTAGCCTCCACGCTAGCTGCTATATGTTTTGCATTGAGGTGATACTTGAGGCTTGATGTGCTGCGGTGATATGCGAATTCCTTTTTGCATAATTTGCAAACAACCGTGCTCCTATCGACGCTTCCATGCGTCCGTTTTTTAAAACAAAATGTCCCATCCACAGGGCCAACCAAAGCGGTCTCATCAGCTTCTTCGTTCATGTTTGACTATTGTTCACTGTGGTTTGTTGTTGTCTGAAGTCATGAACGTTAGTTGGTGCTCCAGTATAATCGGTACCCCTGAAACTCATCCAGTGAGAAACGTTCCGCGGTGCAAAAATAAGTGCGATTAAAATGCGTTAATTTTTTTAACGCGTTAATTTTTGTGTAATTAATCTTAATTAACGCGTTAAAGTCCCGGCCCTATTATTTATAGCCTATATATTATGTTTTTAAAAGTTTTTTTTGTATTTAAGTTTTTTTTAAAGTTAATAAATTTAATTAAAAGATACAAATTATGCACATGTGAAAAATTAGTACATTTAAGGCGAGACACGGCAGGCAAAAACATCTTTTTTCATGCCCATGTCAATTTTGAGATTTTGTGCTATTTTGATTCAATAAGATGTTTTCTTTCAGGCTTTTGGAAGGAAAACGTACAAAATACACATTTAGGTGTTTATTTTACTATAGTTTGTCTATTTCCGTCGGTAGATTTCTCCTAAATTCACCAAAAGTTAGCAATCTAACGTAACATAAAGTGCCGTGACCGCTGTTTGCTCCATGTCATGAGAGGTACCGTTGGAAAGCTCAGGTTCTCCTGCACAATCTCATCGGATCCAAATATGGTCATTTCCTTTGTATCAGCAACCAATCGTGAAAGTACAAAGGGGTCATCTGACCAAAGAACGGAATCTTATTGGCTGGTGTCAATTTCTGACAACGTGATTCGTTCAGATGCGTCACGTGGTGCGCCATGACACTTCCTTGTTTATATTTGCGCTGAAAATTTTAATCTCAAAATGCCGAAACATCCGCGAAAAAATCATTCAAAGAGAAGAGGACAACAATTGTCACTTGCACGTAGCAAGGTAGAAGACAAAACAAATGACCCCGAACCTGAAAAACCTTCACTTAGTGCGTCAATGCGCAAGCTGTCACCCAAAGAGCAGGAGGGTTTAGATAGCGCCACACAGCAGTGGCTGATAATACATGTAGCGCGGCTGAATGAACTGCTCAGTGGGTTGATTTGCCCAAATTGCGCAGGGACAGGGCTCAAAGTTAACATCGATCCGCAAAACCATGGTTTCTGTAGCAGCTTAATTTTAGAGTGCAGTCTGTGTGATGGTGGGTACCGCAAAAGTGTGTACACATCTACACGTCTTCAAGACGAAACCAGGAAGGATGTTGCTTTTGATGTGAATGTGAGAATGGTGCTCTTAGCGCACAAGTTAGGCTTGGGCTATGCAGCTCTGAAGAAAATAAGCAAAGTGTTGGGGATTCCTGCACTTCATCTCAAAACCTATCAGAGACATGACAAGAGAGTGACAGGTATAGAAACAGGATTGAGACCAAGAAAACTTGAACTATTGAATTCAGAGTATAACTTATCAGGACATTCAGTTGACTTATTTTTTTCTCTTATTAGTGGCAGAAATAGAGAGAGGCCTGGAGTCACTTCACAGGACAAGGGAGCAGGTCAGGCAGGCTTATGCAGATGTGGACCCAGATGTTGCAGAGTTGCTGAGGGAGGATGCAGAGGCAGTTATAAACATCAGCGTGTCATTTGATGGCACATGGCAAAAGCGAGGCTTCACATCCCATTATGGGATCGGTGTGTGCATTGACATCCTTACTGGATTGGTGATAGACTATGAAATCCTATCATCCTATTGCCATGATAGACTATGAAATCCTATCATCCTATTGCCATGCTTATGCTCTAAAGGGAAATGCCAAGCAAGAGCAAAAGATTACAGAAGAGGAGTATGACAGTTGGCGACAGACACATAGTGATTGTGCAAGAAACGTTGCAGGGTCAAGCAAGGCAATGGAGCAGGAGTCAGCCAAGAGGATGTGGGCCAGGTCTGTGAATCGCCACCAGGTGCGGTACATAGAGATGTTATCAGATGGGGATAGCGCAGCATTTAGGGAGGTGGTTGCACTGAACCCATACCCTGGGCATGAAGTGGTGAAATTAGAGTGCATTAATCATGCCCACAAGCGAATGGGTACAGCACTCAGAAAAATGAGTTCACAGAAAAAGTTAGGAGGGAAGGGTGTAGGGAAGCTGACTGCAAAGAAATGCAAAACTTTGCAAAATTATTACAGGGGGGCAATTCTCAACAACCAGGGTTCAATCGATAAAATGAAGGGAGAAATATGGGCAGGTCTCCTCCACGGCATGTCTACTGATGACAGCCCCTTACACACCAGGTGCAATCCCTCCTGGTGTTGGTATAGGAAAGCAGAGGATAATGGGGAAACACCTGGTAGCCACAAAGAACATGCTGGAAACTTTTTAAAGCGAGAGGTGGGGGAGAAGCTTATCCCTGTGTACCACCGCATGTCAAGTGACAGCCTGCTCCAGAGAATGCAGCATGGAGGTACTCAAAATGCCAATGAGTGCCTCAACTCTGTGATATGGGCGCGGTGTCCAAAAACGGTCTTTGTGGGGAAAAGCAGGGTTGAGGCAGCTGCAAGTATGGCCATCTCCACCTTTAATGAAGGTGCCTCTGCCATGCTGGCTGTTATGGAGAAGTTGTGGCTCCAGAGCACAGCTGTTACTGTCAGCGCAATGAGACAAAGTGATTTGCTGAGAATTTCAAAAGTTGAGGCCATTACATCTGCTAGTTTGAAATATAGGCGCAAGAGTCTAAGCACAGCAAAAAAGGTGAAAAGACATCAGCAGGAGATGCAGGAGGGGCCTACTTATGGAGCAGGCATGGACTAGAGTGGCAGTTCTGCAGTGCGTGTGTTACTGTGGTCGTAGTGTGTGTGTGTTACTGTGGTTTTGTTCATCAGGTACATACTGTGTTACTCAGTTTTCAGTTGTATTGTGTTTTATATGTTCTATATTGTTGTTGTAAGTATTAGATTAGATATTGTGTCTGAAAATAGTGTCTTCCAATAAAAAAAATATGGAATTTGACAATAAATATCTTTAAAGGTCGTTTTCTCAAAATGAGTTTTTTCTCCTACTCTGAGCACAAAATGTCCACTTCAGTAGCACGTAGACACACCAAACCTTCCAGTTATATTCCTATCCATATTCTGAAGGCTTTCACAGAAGGGTTTGTTCATTTATCATTCATAGCCTGAATTATATAACATTTTATACCTAAAAACATGGCGAAAATTGATATTTTAGGGCTGTTGACAGTATTTTCTGATTTATTTAGTGATAAAAAGAGATATAAAAAATCCCTTCTGTAAAAGCCTTCAATTCTAATATGACAACAAAATGAAACAAGAATTTTGAACCTGGCTTTATCCAATAAAAAAAATTCGTTTCCTGAAATGTGTTAAAATATGCGCATATTTAATGAGATTATGGCTAATTTGCATATTTAAACATGCTATTTCTGAAAACTTGTAATACAAAAAACAATTGCCTTATTGTAAGTAATTAACTGGAGAAATTTCTAGCTGATATCTTTAAGTTAAAAAAATTACCCTATTCACCTGTAGTGTCTCGCCTTAATTAAAAGATACAAATTATGCAAATTTTAAATTTAGAAATGTTAAAAAAAAAAAAATTGTACAGTGTATGGTTTTTGACTTTGAAATATGAAAATCGAAATCTGCTGAAAATCGAAATCTACTGTGTACAGTGCATACCGAAGTGTATGGAATTATGCAAATGTCTCAACTTGTGTTAGCTTCAATAAAGTGGTGTTTGAATATTCTACAGTCTAGGTTATGTTATTTATGTAAAGTTTCTCATCTTATAATTAGAAACCACTTTGCAATTCTATTCTGGCAATACCTGTGTTTGTTTATACACTTTAGAATTAAACTTCAGTATGTTAATGTATCTTTTCCGAAGAGGTGTTCCCTCTATCTGTGTAATAATTCTGTATTACCAGCATTACTGTATTACCTGTTGTAATTTCCAGCTCAATCCACTCGGGAATAACTGTTGCTAAACTGACTTATTTTTAACAAGAAGAAGCTTATTTTCCTTAAAAATATCTTAAAAATGGGAAGAAAAATACACTATGGTTAAACAACATCGCACATAACCACCAAAACACATTTGCAAACTAGAACATTCAAAAAAACGCCAATACACAGTTGCAAACAAGAATATCTCAAAAACCGCCAATACACACTTGCGAGCAGAAATACTTCCAAAATCAGATACAATATTCCTTCCCTCCAAATACCAAACTTCCAACAGTAAGGTAGCCTGACTATTTTCTAGTTTCAACTCTGACAAGAAGTATGCTGTTTTTTACAAAATGGTATGCCTAGTAAAATGCCTCATCTCCTGCCACCAACTGCATAAGCACAAACAAAGGATTGCTTTGAATTTGCATTTCACAAAATGGCGACTGCCCTGTGTTTGTTAATCAACATGTGAGGTGTAAACAAGATGGCACCCGTTTATTTCGAACTCTGACCTGTAGACAAAGAGATTTGAAAATAGCCTATGTGGCTCTCAGAGAGGAGTTTAAACAATGGCTAGTTGATCTTTAAACGAACCAACAAAGTAAACCACTGGTGTGGTATTATAAACCCTGAAATCCAAGCCAAAACAAAACTTAGTTTAAAATAATAACATTTCATATCTAGTTTACTATGAAAAATGGGCTTTATCTTATTGATATCATCACTTAAAGTTAGGAACCCTTACGCACAAGCTATAAACCTGTCTACGTAATAATTGACTTTATAGTCTACTATTGGTTAACTGTTGCTATTTAGACACGCTAGACGGGACCAATATGGAGACCTATCAGCAACTATTAACAGACCGTCATCATATTAATGCACTGCTGTTGTAATTCCGATTACCGTAACCCACCTGCAATATCTTGTTTAAAAACAGAACAGTTTTAACCACTGATAAAGGCTTAGACCTTAACCAAGCCTTTTCTCGAAAAGGACTTCCTCTCTGAAGAACCAGCACCTTACCGTGGTAGAGAGGTTTGTGTGCCCTGATGAACCTGGGGGCTGTGTTGTCTGGAACCTTGTGTTCCTGGTAGGGTCTCCCATGGCAAATTGGTCTCAGGCAAGGGGCCAGACTAAGATTGGTTCAAAAGACCTCATGAAAGACGACACACGAAGTGAGGATACCCGGCCCGGAGGAAGCCCGGGGTCCCCTTCTGGAGCCAGGCCCAGAAGGAGGACTCGTCGGCGAGCGTCTGGTGGCCGGGCTTGCCACGGAGCCCGGCCGGGCACAGCCCGAAAAGGCGACGTGGGCAACACCTCTGCTTCTCCGTCCCGCGGGCCCACCACCTACGGGAAACAGCGATGGGGTCGGGTGCGCTGCCAGAAGGGTGGCAGTGAAGGCAGAGGGTCTCGACGGACCAGACCCGGGCGACAGAAGCTGGCTTTGGGGACGTGGAACGTCACCTCTCTGGGGGGGAAGGAGTCGGAGCTTGTGCGGGAGGTGGAGCGTTACCAGTTGGATCTGGTTGGGCTCACCTCTACGCACAGCGTCGGCTCTGGAACCTTACTTCTGGATAGGGGTTGGACTCTATTCTTCTCCGGAGTTGCTCAAGGTGTGAGGCGCCGGGCGGGTGTGGGGATACTCACAAGTCCCCGGTTGGGTGCTTCGTTGTTGGAGTCTACCCCAGTGGACGAGAGGGTTGCCTCCCTACGCCTGCGGGTTATGGGGGGGAAAACTCTGACTGTTGTGTGTGCTTATGCACCCAACAGCAGTTCAGAGTATACAGCCTTCTTGGAGACCCTGGAAAGAGTCCTGTATGGGGCTCCTGAAGGGGACTCTTTAATCTTGCTGGGAGACTTCAACGCACATGTGGGCAATGATGGAGACACTTGGAGGGGAGTGATTGGGAGGAACGGCCCCCCTGATCTGAACCGGAGTGGTGGTTTGTTACTGGACTTCTGTGCTAGTCATGGATTGGCCATAACAAACACCATGTTCGAACATAAGGATGCTCATAAGTGTACGTGGTACCAGAGCACCCTAGGCAGAAGGTCCATGATCGATTTGGTTATCGTATCATCGGACCTGAGGCCGTATGTTTTGGACACTCGGGTAAAGAGAGGGGCGGAGTTGTCAACTGATCACCATCTGGTGGTGAGTTGGGTCGAGTGGCGGGGGAAGCCTCTGGATAGAGCTGGTAAGCCCAAACGTGTAGTTCGGGTGAACTGGGAACGTCTGGAGGAGGCCCAAGTTCAGGAGGCCTTCAACTCACACCTCCGGCGGAGCTTTTCGGGCATTCCTGTGGAGGTTGGGGACATTGAACCAGAGTGGTCGGTGTTCAAAGCCTCTATTGCCGAAGCCGCGGCGGGGAGCTGTGGTCTCAAGGTCCTAGGTGCCTCAAGGGGCGGTAACCCTCGAACCTCCTGGTGGACACCGGTGGTCAGGGAAGCCGTCCGACTGAAGAAGGAGGCCTTCAGGGATTTGTTATCTCGGGGGACTCCCGAGGCAGTTGCAAGGTACCGACAGGCCCGAAGGGCAGCAGCCTCAGCCGTGGCCGAGGCAAAGCAGCGGGTGTGGGAGAAGTTCGGAGAAGACATGGAAAAAGACTTTCGGGCGGCACCAAAGTTGTTCTGGAAAACTGTCCGACACCTCAGGAGGGGGAAGCAGGGAACCATCCAAGCTGTGTACAGTAAGGATGGGACGTTGTTGACCTCAACTGATGGAGTGTTAGGGCGTTGGAAGGAGCACTTTGAGGAACTCCTGAACCCGACAACTCCGCCCTCTATGTTAGAGGCAGAGCTGGAGTATGAAGGGGGATCGACACCAATCTCCCGGGGGGAGGTCACTGAGGTCGTCAAACAACTTCACAGTGGCAAAGCCCCGGGGGTGGATGAGATCCGCCCAGAAATGCTGAAGGCTCTGGGTGTTGAGGGACTGTCATGGTTGACACGTCTCATCAACGTTGCGTGGAAGTCGGAAACAGTACCGAAGGAGTGGCAGACCGGAGTGGTGGTTCCCCTTTTCAAAAAGGGGGATCAGAGGGTGTGTGCCAATTACCGAGGCATCACACTACTCAGCCTCCCCGGGAAAGTTTACTCTAAGGTACTCGAAAGGAGGGTCAGGCCGATTGTCGAACCTCAGATTGAGGAGGAACAATGCGGATTCCGTCCTGGTCGTGGAACGACGGATCAGCTTTTTACTCTCGCAAGGATCCTGGAGGGGGCCTGGGAGTATGCTTATCCAGTCTACATGTGTTTTGTAGACTTGGAGAAGGCGTATGACCGGGTTCCCAGGGAGTCACTGTGGGAGGTGCTGCGGGAGTATGGGGTGAGGGGGTCTCTACTCAGGGCCATCCAATCTCTGTACTCCCAAAGCGAGAGCTGTGTCCGGGTCCTCGGCAGTAAGTCGGACCCATTTCAGGTGAGGGTTGGCCTCCGCCAGGGCTGCGCTTTGTCACCAATCCTGTTTGTAATATACATGGATCGGATTTCGAGGCGTAGTCGTGGGGGAGGGGGTCTGCAGTTCGGTGGACTAAGGATTGCACCACTGCTTTTTGCAGATGATGTGGTTCTGATGGCTTCATCGGTCTGCGACCTTCAGCACTCACTGGATCGGTTCGCAACCGAGTGTGAAGCGGCTGGGATGAGGATCAGCACCTCCAAATCTGAGGCCATGGTTCTCAGCAGGAAACCGATGGACTGTCCACTCCAAGTAGGGAATGAGTCCTTACCCCAAGTGAAGGAGTTCAAGTATCTCGGGGTCTTGTTCTCGAGTGAGGGAACAATGGAGCGTGAGATGGGTCGGAGAATCGGAGCAGCGGGAGCGGTACTGCAGTCTCTTTACCGCACCGTTGTGACGAAAAGGGAGCTGAGCCAGAAGGCAAAGCTCTCTGTCTACCGGGCCATTTTCGTTCCTACCCTCACCTATGGTCATGAAGGATGGGTCATGACCGAAAGAACGAGATCGCGGGTACAAGCGGCCGAGATGGGTTTTCTCCGCAGGGTGGCTGGTGTCTCCCTTAGGGATAAGGTGAGAAGTTCGGTCATCCGGGAGGGACTCGGAGTTGAACCGCTCCTCCTTCGCGTCGAAAGGAGCCAGTTGAGGTGGTTCGGGCACCTAGTTAGGATGCCACCTGGGCGCCTCCCTAGGGAGGTGTTCCAGGCACGTCCAGCTGGGAAGAGACCAAGGGGTAGACCTAGAACCAGATGGAGGGATTATATCTCTTCTCTGGCCTGGGAGCGCCTTGGGATCCCCCAGTCAGAGCTGGTTGATGTGGCCAGGGAAAAGAAAGTTTGGGGCTCTCTGCTGGAACTGCTACCTCCGCGACCCGACCACGGATAAGCGGGAGAAGATGGATGGATGGATGGACTTTCTTTAAAAAACAGTTCTCAACTGTTTTCGACTAGCACTGACTTCGGTTACTTAACCCTGAGTTAATTCGCTATGCCTTGTTGGTTTTCACTTACTCGGTCCTTAAAGGCCCAGTGAAGTGCATGTTTTTGCACCAAAATGAAATGGCAGTTTCATTCCTTACATATCATTGTGCCTGTTCATGGCTAAAATAATTTTTAATAATTCATAATTAATGAATTAATGAATTATTAATTTTGCCGTCTGAGCCTAACGGAAGTTGCAGACGATAGTGGCTGTGACGTCACAAGATGTACCCAGTTGCGATTGTAAACATGGCGGAGACTCTGGAAAGTGATACTAGTGTGAGAGAAATGATTGATTTGGACAGCTTTTCGGACAGGATAGATGAGGAAAGTGATCAATCTGGTGCACTTTGAGGGCAACATTAAGAGATTTATGGATACAGCTCTCAACACTCATATGAAACATATATTTCAATAATCAAAAAACATTGGAAGGATTTCTTAACCTATTTTATACAACTAATATTACATAGATGGAAATATTTGTTTACATAGATGACCAAACCCACTGAGATAACTTAGGCTACAGTTTACCTCCCTGAGCTGACGTTATCTCTCTCAGTCCCACAGGAGAGCACTCTCCCTCTCCTTATTGTTGAAACAGCTAATCTCCGTTAGCTCCGAGCTAGCACCAGATGCTAACAACAACCCTGTAACTCTCTCAGTCTCTCTTTCTCTCTCTCGAATCGACCAGTGGCCTTTATTTATCATGATCAATCAAATAATCTACGAAACAATGACACCAGCCAGGCTCACCTTCATCTTTTGGGAACAGAAACATCGCCACTTCGGCAGACTTGCCATTACTACAGCCAGCGGCAATGCATCGTTTCCCCTGTGTTTTTCATCCCTCTTTCTTCACTGTCGCCTCCATTGTCAGGTTTTCTCGATTGGCAATCACTTCCAGTCGACTCCGACACACTTTCCAGGAAAATACTAGCTCAAAAACGTTGAGAAATTCGACTTTGAAAAAGAGAAAAAACGAACGGTGGTGAATGTAAACAGTGCAGCGGTGTCCATCTCGTGACGTAACGCAGTAGATCGCAAGCCACGCCCACGAAGGCGAAGGTCGACTGCAGATTTCCCCGGAAAATTCAAAACTCGTCAAATTTGTTGCTATTCCAACATTTTTTGATATGGGTTCCAATGGACAATTTTGGTCATTACTATACGTATTAGCATAACAGATCATGCACAGGTGCACACTTCACTGGGCCTTTAACCGATTCGCTATGTCTCCAGATCTTAACAAAAATCGTCAAATGGGCTATATACTCTCACGTCATAGGCTAACTAATTACTAACGTAACAAGAGACACCTACGTGAAAAAGGATGCTATCCGAAGTAAAATGTCCACACACATTTATATTTAAAATACAACACACACATGGTTAATAGCATGCAGGGTTAAATAGAAGAACAAAATAAAGTGTGAACTCACCCTGCTTGTGATAAAGCAACGCCACATGTTTGGTTAACTATGTTTATGAATTTAGGCTGTTTTAACATTAAATCCACAGCTATTTTCAGGATCCGCTGGCCGCCATCAAACACACAAATCTAACATTGCCTAGTTTAATTAGTGAAGAGTCTTTGTCATAACAGGCATCTTCTTACCGATTGATTTGAGCTCTTGTGTGTCGAATGGCTGCAAGCGTCTCTAGGAAACAGCCGGATGGTTTTCCCTCCTCGGTCCGCGGGATCACGCGTCTGGGTCACCAGATTGTAAACTGTGTTCGTTATTCTCCCGTCCAGGAGAGAAGCTTTAAAAGGAGACTAAATGGAGTCTCTGTGAAAGTTCAATTGGGTACTTTAATGAAAAAAGGCACGGGTTTGTCACAAGCATGATATTGTTCAGTCAGACAAACAGCTGTGATCCGCTCCTCGTTAGGGAAGAGAAGAGAGTGAACCCCTGGTTTCCAGCTGCTAGATCTCCTCTGCTGGCTCCTCCTTGTCAGCCGGTTGGCGCAGCTGGAGGCCGGTCCTCCACGTCTTAACTGTCCGTTATTGCGTTTAAACAGAGGATTCAGACCTTTTACATTCAACATGTACATAAACACGCCTCTCCTCCTCATATTCTCTTTCATCACTTTTCATTTAACACATTTTACCGGCTGTAAATCGTGTTTTCCGTAAAGCCTGAAGTCAAGCTACTGTTGTTTTTTTGGAGATCCTTTCCGGAATAGCTTTTCAAATTAAACTCTAATCACAAGCGGAAACTAACCGGAAGTATTTTCACAATAAAAGCTTGACATCAGACATTGTGCGCGAAAACTTCTGTTTTTTCAGTATAAATCAGCATTTTAACTGATGGCATGTTTAAACTAAATTATGCCATAAAACATTGATTTTAATTTCTAAAAAGTTTCACTAGTACTGATTCCAACAGGATCAATCTCACGAATAACTAATGGAAACAAAAAATAATTCCCTCATCAAACTTAGCAGAAGTGGCTTGATTTTCTTTTGGAGTATTTATCAAAAAATACACTGTAAAAGTAGCCTACTTCAATGTAATGTTAGTAGAAGACTTACTAATAAAAAGTAAAACAGTATCAATTTCATTAAGAACTAATGGTAAAATTGTATTTTTATCATTCATCAAATATAGCAGAAAAACATGCATTATCGAGGGGACTTTGACAGAGGATTACTCACAAAGTACACAGTAAAGGTGATTCATTTTATTTCTGGTAGAAGTCAAACTAGAACCGAGTCCAACAGTGTCAGTTTCTTTAAGAACTTGAGGTACCAAATATTTGTATCACTCGTCAAATATAGCAGGAAAAATGAAGAGCAGCTGATTTGAAAAAACGAAGAAAGAGGCGCCGCTGAGTTGACCCCAGTGCAGAATCGCTGTATAGTTTAAATCTCCTAACAATGTTATGTTACTTATTATATTTACAGCCCTTAATAACATAAATTTTCTGGGCTCAATTTGTGTGTTGGCCGTTTTCTTTGTGATTGCTAAATTCCCCTTGTTTATAATATTATCCCCATTCCAAGTGTGAGTGCTTTTGTTTTGAAATGACTTCCGTGAGTTTCGCCCCGCCCCTTGCTCCAAGGACCATTTGACCATTTAGTAAGGTAAAAAAGCAAAAACTCCTAGCAGACGCTCTTCCGTTTACTTGTTTAATACAGAAAAACAAATGGACCGTAGATACACGGATTCTGACCTATCTGCGCTCTTATTTTGTAAGGTAACTTCCGGTAACAGAATATGAAAAAACTGTAGTTTTTTTGTTTCTGTTTTCTAGTGATTTTTGTTTTTGTTTTGAGAAGTAGAAAATGAAAATAATCCCGTTTTTTAAGTTTAGTAAATCCCTTTTTGACCATGATAAAGAAAAACGCCCTTGTATTTCAATTTTGGTTTTTCAATTTTAAAACGAAAATTAAATATCCAGTCGTTTTTGGTTTTTGAATATTAATTTGTGAAAAGAAAATCCAATGACCAAAACATACACTGACCAACAGGCCATATCCAAATCTGTATCTATCAAAGATTTCGAGCAAGGAACCCGGCAATTTATCGAGGTCAGAAAAGTTATCGAGTTCATTTTTATTTATCGTACCATAAGTCAATTCATTGCTTATCGCGACAGGCCTACCTATAATGCCATTAATGCTAATAAATGCAACTTGTGCTATTTGTGCACATTTCATTCAGTCAAGTCCAGGTTATTCTTCAGATACACAGGTACCCAGGTATTTGTAAGATGTTCTCGATGTTCACTGGTGTTGGGGGAGTCTGTTGGCGCCGTATGAAATCCACCACCAGCTCTATGCTAGTTATGCTAACTATCGCATAGATACCTGCAGTTTCTATGTGATGGGTCCTGTACTATTCTAACATAAAACTTTGGGGTACTGTGCTGGCAACTAGACCATAAAGAGGTCGTAGAGATAGAAACTGTCATTATGGTATATTTGTGATCTGCCAATAAAGCTCCATTTATGTAATGTAATTACTCTCTTTCACTGAATCCTTACAGTGATCATTTTATTATTATGATATTAATTTACAGCATTAAGAGTGTAGATATTTTTACGTAGCCACAAGGCTCAGGGGAGTGATGCTTCATTCTCCGTTTCTCCGGGCTCCAAAGCAATCCGTGCTCTTACTGGAGATCTGCCAGCCTCTAATTAACACACATTCCTCCAGTTTTAAAGAAGCCGCATGTGCAGTTCTTAAGTCTTCAAGCAGAACCAATCAGCCAAACACAACTTAATCAGTGAGAAAAATTAGCTAATATTTTAACTGTAATGTTGTGCATAGAGCTGTGAGCCGGTCCCCTCAGATTACGCCTCAGCAGATCATTTTGGACGGTTTGTTGAGGCGGTATCCAGACAGGCCGGAGCAGAGAGCCACTCTGAGGGGGCTGATCACAGGGATCAGCGGTGTGGAGCAAGTCGTTTAATCCATCCATGCTCCCCTGATAAATTGTACTAAAGTTTTTGTTGCACTTGGTCGGCACCTTCTCCTCTACTCCTATCAAATCCATACCATGGCTACAGGGTTTAAAAGAAAACTGAGCTCGCTACAGGGTGACCAGGGGCATTCACCTACATCCTCCAAAACAAAAATCTGATGCACCTGAACTCTATATTGGCATTTTAAGACGTGAAAAGCATTTATGAAAGCTATGATACACTAATAGCCAGAAATAGCTAATTATTTGCATTACATAGATTTTACATTTAGAGATTGAGTGATATTTTAAAAGTAGCACATTTTGTCAAAATCCGTAGTATGCTTGAACATTTGAACATTGACATTCGAACAACTGAAAGATTATGTTAAAGTGGTTTGAATGTTAATGTTTAAAAATTATCAAAAATAACTTTGTTTAAAACAAAGTTAAAGTGCTTCTGTGATATTTTGTGATCTACTAGTGTGTGTTTGTCTTAATCATATTGTATCAGTGTTAGCGTTCTCTTAATACATCCATGGGTATTACACTTTGACTTGAGGAAAAGTTGTCGCTGATGAAACGCCATTTTTACTCTTGTGATATTTTCTCCCCATCTGAAAGGGGTGTAAAAAGTGCACTGATGATCCCCTCTACAATCTGGAATTACAGAAGAAGTGACAATATAGAATCATTGAAGTGAAAGTCTCACCCCCTCTCAGGCTCTTTCTTCACTGCCTGTCCCTATCTCTGTGACTCACCCTTTTCTCTCCTGTCAGTGTATTGGACATTTTTTAGTACAATTATATACCTTTATTCAGTGCTTGAATTGGAATAAAAAAGGTGCCAGTACTCTAAATCAGCAACTGTGTCAAGTCAATTGTGACCCGCTCTATCGAAATCAGTCGGGAGTCGCAACGGCTCATTTCAAAATAAACGTGGATTTGCGTAAAAAAATATTTTTTCGGGGTTCGGGTGTTTTGTTTGATTTTAAACAAACAAAGACTTGGCTTTCAGAATATGAAACTTTTATTTCCAAACTCACACGATAAATACATTCTTTAAGCTTGTAAAGGGAAGATGACAGGCAATCTGCTCTTCCGCAGCGCCGCCCCCCCTCCCTCCGACTGACATTATAAATGTAAGTGTAGAGTAATCATAAATAACACGGCAGGGTCCGTTACAGTTTGTTTTCATCTGATTTCAAATAAACAAAGTCTTGTCTTTCAGAATATTAAAATCGTTTCGGCAAATTCTGATGATAAATACAACTTTGAAGCTTGTAACGGCATAATTACAAGCGGAGAACGGAGTAATGTAACGTCACAGCAGGCATAACAACAGCCGGTGTTTCTTGTGAGGGTTTCCCCGGGAAACAAACGCAATACACACAAACACAAAAAGACACAAACGCAAAAAGACACAAACACACACACTCGCGAGCTTCCCCCAGACCAGTAATCCAAACGAAAATATCTTCCCTCCGTAGTATTTTGATCATTTTTTCCGCTAATAATGTATCAGATCGATGGCCTTTTTCTCAAAATGATGACTCGGTGACAGTCATTATATAAATGTGACATATTTCACTTAATATTTGGAGTACAACAACAATCCTGATATCATTAGAAAGCTATGAATATCCTCTTTCCAGCAGTGTATACAACTCAAAATGTGTCTTCGGGTCAATGCGACTGATTTCGATAGAGCAGATCACAATTTATTTATACAGCCCAAAACAAGTATTTGGCTCAAAGTCATATAGTATATCCTATAATTCTGGTGGGTTTGTCTCTTTTCTGTCTATTTTAGAAAGGCTCATTGTACTTAAACAAAATGACTCAGGGTGCATCTGAGATTAGAGGGGGTGCAGTGTTAAAGTGCTATTTTTTATAAGTGGGGAGTGGACCTGACACCCTCTAGGGGGGTCCGGG
Organism: Notothenia rossii; assembly: GCF_949606895.1. Lineage (NCBI taxonomy): Eukaryota > Metazoa > Chordata > Actinopteri > Perciformes > Nototheniidae > Notothenia > Notothenia rossii. The sequence goes on along the minus strand of NC_136908.1, from coordinate 40,164,110 downwards.
GGCATGGTCCCCCAGGAATAATAATTTTTTTTAAATATTGAAGTTAGATGCATCAATCTGGTGCACTTAGAGAGCAAAATGAAGAGATATATGGATACCTCTCAACATCCATATGAAACAACTGTAAACAGATTTACTATTTCTTTATGGATATAAAAGAAAGTAAAGCCTGACTATTACTGGTGGCCGGTTAAATGACTCCTCGTCCCTGAGTACACTCACCATCTTTCAGCAGGAAAGGAGAGAGGGAATCCTTGTCCGGCGACAAGCGCCGTCTTTTCGCACTATTATTAAGCCACGCTAACATTTTCGAAATGCAAACGTTATGTGATGTCTTTTCTGCTCTAGTCTATTGCTGGGGCGCGTCATAGATGTGTCATGAGATGTCGACGGCCGGCGGTGGCTGAGTACCGGTATTTTAGTAAGAAGTGCCGGTACCACATGGGTAAAAATCAGAAGTGCCGGTACTGCGTACCGGTGAGTACCGGCCCAATTCAAGCACTGCCTTTATTAGTGTGAATGCTGTGCAACAGCATTCCACTATTGTTCTTCTGTTTCTTTAATCTTCTTCTTATTATTATTATTATTTAGTGTGAATGCTGTGCAACACGTTGCGGCAATTAGCTAACATTAGCTGCAAAGTGGCGGTAAGAATGGATGCATGGTTAGGCAGGGATAAACATACAGCTACAGGTACTGTCGCTGTGGAACCGGCTTTGCAAGAGCCCAGTTAAAGAAACGGAAAAGCTTCCAGGATCAAACACCAGCAGATCAGTCAGAAATACATTTCTTGGATACTTGTTCATCTGAGGATGCACCGCAGCCGCAGTGGTCTTTTTTTGTCATGAGCACTGCGGTGTATTTATCTACACTATGGAATCTTCAAACAGAGAGAATTTTAGCTGGCTCTGGCAGAGTTTCTGTCAGCATGATGTATTTCTCTTTCAGTGTTTTAACACAATTAGTTCCCCAGCTGGTAAATGTGTTAGGGCCTAAAACTTGGGTGTCTGCATAGTTTGCTTTGAATGCCTTGTTAATGTAACAGAATATTCATTGTTCAATAAAGTCAAAGATAAAGACTCAGTTAAAAAAGAATTGTAGGTATCAGTGCGACATTACATAAATCATATTAAGGATTACTAGTAATGATTTTAATCATTTTTGTCCAAATACAAACGATTATACAACATAAGTGAACAAAGTGTCATGATGACTTATGCAATTATGATTTGTGGAACCAGCTTGACTGTAGCCGTTTCTGTTAATGAACTTTCCATAGTCTTATCAAGCATCAATTTCTTATGCAATAAGGTTTAAATAAGCAGCAGCACCAACTCATATTGCCATCTCATTGCCTCTCTCTGCCAGTCCGCTGACATACATTATAAGCTGAATGAAGCCTGCTAGGAGCTGGTCCATGGAGGTTATAATCAACACGTTCTCACTCCCAACCCGTCACATATTGACGGACGGTCAGGGCCCCTCCCCGTCACTCCATTACGTACAGCATCCCTATTCAACTAGCGGCCCACGGGCCGAATAAGGCCCTTCAGAACTGTTTTCTGGCCCACAAGAGGCTGCCTGCAAATCAAAATGGCATATGTGTGATAGCATAATTAAAACTAATGTCTGATCACATTCAATTCGACGATGCGGCAAAAATGCTGTTTTTTTCATTCATTTTAGTTATTTTGCTCATTAAAAAAAACCGCAATGTGTCCGCACTTGCCATTGGCTCAGTCAAACTCACGTTACACACTAGGTTCGCGGGCCACAGATAAAGTACTTTAGTTAACAACATATTCAAGATGTCTCTCTCCAAACCCAAGAAACGTAAAGTTGATTCGGAAAATCGCCAATTTCAGAATGAATGGACGGACAAATATGTATTTACTTTGCCAGCCGCAACAAGTAATAAACCGGTGTGTTTATTGTGCAATGAAAGTATATCCGTGATGAAAGAATACAACGTAAAGCAACACTACAACTCAAATCACGGCTCGTTTTCTGCCAGTTTTCCCTTGGGCTCAGATGAACGGAGAAGGAAAGTACAGGGACTGCTAGCATAATTTGAACGGAGTCAAGTGGCTTTTAGTCGCTTTTACACGGAACAAGAGAGAGCCACGATAGCATCCCTGTGAGTAGCGAGGACACTAGCCAGACAGAAGAGGCCCTTTACCGACTGTCATCGATGAAGTGGTTATTGACTAAAAAGTAAAAGACAGAGGTCACTTCCGCCATTAAAAAAGTACCTCTCTCAGACACAACAACACTTCGCATAGTGGAACTACTTTCAAAGGATTTGTCGGGGAAGCTTTTGGAAAACCTTCGAAAAGCAGAGTTTATATCAATCGCTGTGGACGAATCAACTGACTGTACTGATATGGCTCAACTGTGCATCTATGTGAGGTTTTTCGATGGAGTTCGCTTAAGGGAAGAACTTCTGGGGCTTATTCCGTTGGAGGAACACACTACAGGTGAGGTTATCTTTCAAAAGATAGTCTCGTTTTTTAACGAACGTCAACTGGATTTAAAAAAAGTATGCCTGTTGGTCACTGATGGTGCTCCAGCTATGATCGGTAGAGTGCAGGGGCTGGCGGCGCGTCTATCTGCCATCGCCCCAAAAATGCATTATTTATATATTCATGTAATTCAACAATCTGTGTTGTGTGCAAAGCTCAGTGGTGATTTGAAAAACACAATGGACCTCCAGCCTACAACACCGCCTGTTCCGTTAGCAGCTTGCTGACACGTTTGCTGAACACACGGACTTACTCGTCAATAACGATGTCCGATGGCTCAGCAAAGGAAAGGTCCTGGATCGTTTCTGTGAAGTCAGCCAGGAGATTGTGTCTTTCCTTCGCACGTGTAAGCACAAACAAGCTACAAACCTCTTGGAGCGGATGTTAGATGAACAGTTTATGGCAGAAGTTTACTTTGTGTGACATTTTTGGACAATTGAACACTTTGAATTCCGAACTGTAGGGTCGCGAAAAGTCTATCGCTGATTTGGTTGAAAGACTTTGTGCCTTCAAGACAAAGCTAACGATCTTCAAAACAGACTGTTACGTCCCTCTCTAGGGAAGAGAAGAATAACATGGACCAGTATGGAATTGGTATAATATTGGTATTTATTTTGTACATACAATAGCGGTAGGAAAATAATAAGGCATGCAGCCTGGCATAAACAAAAGCCAAAAGGAGCGCAAGGCTAAATGAAGATCAACAAAAGGAGCATTGTTAAATACAAGGAGATATAAACTTAACAAAACAACCCTCATGGTCAAAAGGGTACAAGATAACAAAAGAGGCTGTTTAGAAAGCACAGCTAATCTATGGATCAAACAGTCAACATAATGCTAATCTAACCTAAACACAGTACCAAACAAAACACACAAGTTAACCACCGTTAATCGAATTATCTAGCAAGCGCAGAAATGTGAGGCATCTGATTCACACAGCAGACCCTCCTGAATGTCCACAGCTTTTTGTAGTCGTCCCCCAGAAGTTGTGTGCCGGATGTGTGCAGGGATTGGAGGACGTTGGGTCCATCAGCTCCAATCGCAGTCTTCAGGGGCGGACCAGAAGATGGACAGCCAATGACGTCAGGGCTACTGCACAGCTCATTTACATATCACACACACAGTTGAAAACACTCACAGACAGATTAATGAGCAGATAGAAGGCGGAGACCGTAACACAGACCTAATGACAACAAAACTGCTGCACTTCCCAAAACTCTGTGCATTTATGAGCACATCACCTGGAACAAATATAACGCCAGTCATGACAGACTTCATGACAAAATTGACTGACAGATTCCAAGGCTTCAGCATTCCAATTGAGGTATTGCAGTTTGCTCGTGACCCGTTTTCCATCAAGCCTGATGCAGACTTCTGTGTAAAAGTAAAAGAGGTAATCTCTTTCATTGATGAGAGCCTCTTTTAGATGGAGCTGTCTTCAGTCTTCCTTTGCTTTAAAACAGCTCCTGTAGTCTGAGGGTGTAGTGGACTTTTGGTCTAACCATGTTAGCCAGTATCAGTACCCCACAATGAGGTAGGTGGCCCTGCTTATACTGACAATGTTTGGATCTACCTATACTTGTGAGTCTAGCTTTTCTCATATGAATGCCATCAAAACAAGGGCACGTTGCTCCATAACCAATGAGAAGCTGCATGAGTGTCTCAGGATTGCTCTTACCACTTATGAGCCAAACTATGCTGAAATAGCTAAATCAAGGCCGTGTAATTTCTCTCACTGACTCAAACAGGCTAAACATGACAGAAGTCTGATGCATGGTATGTATGCAGATCTGTTTTTATGGTCGTTCATTTTATGGTCATTCAAACAAGCCTACTTACTGTTTTGCAAATTGTAAAAATGTTTCCAAGATATGAATGTTATTGTGAGTATTGTATTCTATTTGCATTTAGTATTACATTTTATGGATGTGTTGTCTTCAAAGCACCTTATGTATGCTTGGAAATGTTGAGGATATTATAAACAGGGCTACTTACTGTTAATGTGATGAATACTGTTTTATTATATTCATCTTGTTTTGTACATTAGTGGACATGGAACTGTTGGGGGAAAAAACCTCATGTCTCCTTAGTTTTAAAGATGCAATAATTTGCACTTTTGTGTCAAGCCTTGTAACTGAAGCTCTCCTACTTTTTTATGGACTGGTTGCTTTCTGTAATGATTTCTGTTGATACAATTTAAAGCAAAAAAAAGGCATGCACCTGACTAGTTCAGTATTATTAACACTACTGTAAGCAAGAGTTATTTAGTGATTCCTTGAAAAAGTATTGTGTGGCCCACAAACCCCCAGTGATTTTCCTATTTGGCCCACTTGCTAATGAAGTTGAATAGCCCTGCATTAAATGATAGTGAGGATGATGATTTAAAAATAGTTTGTTTGAGCCGGTCTGCATTTCCTGATGAGAAAACAAACCGATGCTTTTTGTAGTTGTAGTACACCAACATGGATTAAACGTGTTTTTTGTTTTTACCACAATGTTGGGGAAATTAATGGATAAAATGCACAGATTATTATTATTATTCCCACTCCGATCGGGACACTAGGTCCACCATTTCCCCGCAGCGAGGCTCCCCCCGTTGACAGTTTACGTGGGCTGGGCTGGGTGCAGTGGCGGACTGGCCATTGGGACGAATCCTGATGGGCTGGTACCGAAGTGGGCCGGTCGGATGAGTCACTAGCACATCCCCCCCTCCCCCCGTTGACGATTTACTGGCGGTACCGAAATGGGCCGGTCGAGAGTCCCGGGATGATTTTTAGTCCCAGTCCACCACTGGCTACATGACCGTATGATTGCCCATATTGACGAACCTAATTCCTAAACTTCTAACAAATACAACATAAACCGATCCTTCAGCCTCATATGAGCTCTCAGACACGTTCAAAATTAAACTTCATCGCTGTCTGAGCTTGCTGCTGTGTGCGCCATTGTGCGTTTACATGCAGATGCTGGGATCCTGAATGGTGCAGCTGGAGCGCTGTGCCCGCAATGACGTCACACATAATTTGGCGGGACTTGAAGAATCCCCGAGAAGATCCAGAAAATTGTCAACATTGAAGGGCAGATTAATGGTTATCAAAGTACAAATATCCAAAATCAGTTGAGTAACGGTTTTCAAGGGGACAATATTTACTCAAATTGATGGGTTTGGATGATGGGGGAAACTCGTGTCACAGGCTCTTTAAGGGTTTTTTATATTTCACATCATTAATCCAAATCTGTAAAGTAACTCAAATAAATGTAGTGGAGTAAAAATACCAGGTTAACCTTAACCTGTTAAGCCCTGTGTTTCAGGGCTTCTTAACATTTAAAAACCTATTAATGTGCCATACTCACTTAATGGGAAGAAACTCAGCTAACCGACGATACAAACTATTTTTACCGAAACAAAGCACAAGTCACACAAGAAGCGTCTAAATGAGCCCTGAGCGAAAAAATCCTAACATACTTAAAAACGCTGCCGAAGGTTAATCCATAGGTTAATCCAATGTGTCTGTGTCACTTTGAAATGATTCCTGATAATCCATCATTCCATTTTTATGTCAATAACGGAGATTTAATATTAGCTGCTACAATAGCTACTAGAGTGTATGACAGCTTCCGGTTACGGGGCATTTTGGCTACGCATCACTCATTCACCAATGGGTAATGTTTAGATGGATTTTAGAAACTTACCCTCGGTTATATTGGCTCTAGTGGTTAAAAAGAGATGTCAATCATCAAAATCGAACGAGGTGGGCCAAAGACATGGAAAATGCACCCAAATGACCCCAGAAGTGGGTTTTATTTTCTAAATCTCTTTGAAAAGGTCAAATTTAACTTGTTTTGCATCAATCTTAATACAGGGTACTTATTATATGTTATAGTTTGGATTCCTAAAGCTTTTAGTCTACTATCCCATCATTCAAGGGTGGTTTTCACTATAAGTAAAAAAAAAATTACATTTCTTTTACTATGTTCAATCTGAATTTACATTACAATTAAAAAATCTATATTGATTCTGACATTTTTACATCTAACTCACAGGTTTATCATTGCTTTTATTCGCCCCTTTTAGAAGGGAAGATATAGTAATTTGTTCTGGGAATGTCATTTTCGAGCCTGAGACCTGAAAAACAGGCTCAGGGTTTAACAGGTTAATAAATATTGTTAAACTTGCGAAAAGCTTCCTGGTCTACTTTAGACCAACTCTTGGTCTCCAAAACAAAAATGCCTAGCCTGGACAACTCAACAAGGAGTACGTGGAACTGCAGCATCGGATGATACTTCTTCCAGGGTTTAGTGCCATACAACAACACACACGTCATTATTTTCAATAAGTATACTGTAAAAAAATTCAAGCAGCTTTAACTGCAGCAGCGGATCATATTTCTCCGAGGGTTTGGAGTGTTTAATATTATTTTTCGTTTGGTATAACTTGGTGAATAAAAGATTCAAGCGGCTTTAACACTATAACCGCCAACGGGGTCAATTTGACCCAGAGCTGTTTTATATTGTATCTAACTTTTTTTCAATAAAATATTAAAGTTTCCCAGTCCGTGACTTTTCCTGAAAGTGTGTTATGTAGCACACTATATTGTTAAAAATTGCCAATATGAAGTCAGATTGAAGAAATCGCCAAAAAACTTGCCATTTATACCTATTTCCGCCAAGCGGGTCATATTGACCCCACCCCTTTTCACGCTATTGATTTTGTGTGTAAACAAACATGACGTGTTGCTATTGCAACGCCTTTTGTCTACTGCGGTTCCTTATAGATTAAGATATAGATTGAGAGAGAGAGAGAAATAGATAGATAGATATATTGAGTCTGTAGTGAAGGAGCGCGCTCCCGCTCACGGGAGACTGCTCGCGCTGCACTCCGCAGCAACCAGCTGTTTGCTTGTCACCCAACAATGACAACCGCCTCACTAAACGCTATGTTGTAGCGTTAATAAACGAAACAATTTAACAAAATTGCTTTTCAAAATATCAATACCACAGGACCATTTTTCTTTTTAAAACAATACTTTTACCTTAAAAATCAATGCATTCCGTCGCATCCGTCATCCGTCATATCCGTCATATTGTACGGCAACTCAAGAGGGCCATCATACACGGTCAAATTCCGAACATTTAAACATAGCCTACACTTCATTCTTTACTTTGTCCGTTATTATTTGTAGAAGATATTACCATTTCTCCGTCATGTTGTTTCCATAGCAACAACTTCAAACAGGCATAGCCTACACTTCATTTTTTACTTTGTGCATTATTATATGTAGAAGATACGACTTTTTTTCCGTCATGTTGACTCCATAGCAACAACTTCAAACAGGAACTTAACCTAAATTACATTTAAGACACTGCAACGAAAGTAACAAAAACAATGTAAAATCCTTTTCCGTTTCACAGAACACAAATTGGGTTATTTACATAAATATGTTTACACTGTCGATTGTTATTTTTCAACATTCAAACTAACTAACAAAATAACAACTAACCGCGAGCCCGCAAAGCTAGCATCACAGCCACTGCTCCGTTTTCTGAGACTTTGCACAAGTTTTTCACACGCTTGGCCAGGGCTATTCAACTAAACATTCAGTTGGGCCAGATTTTATAACTACAAAATTCAGCTGGGCCAGACATTCAGCGGCCTGTAAAAAGCGGGTAGTGACACATTTTAAACCAACACATATTACTGCGATGAAAAACATGCCATTTTTATTCATTGTTCATCTAACAGAGGGTAGGTCAAAACGTGCATAAAAACACAACAAATTAGCATTAATTTAACAGAATCTGAAAAAAAGTGCACAGTTCTAGCATTACATTTGTTTGCTTTTGAAGTCAAATATTCAGGTTATGTTTTTTGAACCAGGCACATCCCAAAGTGCATTTACTGAATACAATAATAGCAGTCTTAATAAATGTCCTCATATACAAAAAAGACAGCTAAAGAGCTCCAATGCAACACAAAGAGGTAGTACTCTAGCAATACTATTTTTTCACTTTTCAAGTAATAGCAAAAAAATCATACGTTTTGGTCACATTTGACCCAGACACATTACAAAATTAGACCATCCAGAAAAACGCGGGCAAAAATCCTTGATTATGCGGACTAAATTCCTTTATTATGCGGGCTAAAATCCTTGATTATGCGATTAAACATGCGGGGTTTTATGTGATTTTATGCGGTGAAACTGCGGGAAGTTGCGAAATATGCGGGAAAAAATTATCGATTTTTTTTTAACTATTGGGCTGTCTTATTTATTCTCTCTCACACACAACCTGCCACTAACGTTAAACCCCTTTACTATTCAATTAAACACATTCAATGTTTATTTATTGTAAAAGCAATTGCGCTATTTTAATCACACACACACACACACACACACACACACACACACACACACACACACACACACACACACACACACACACACACTTCTCCGCCTCATTCTGTTTTCATTTACTCGTTCGTTATCTGCAGCTTCAATCTTGTAGGCTACTCACCTCGTTTCTTGTAGCCATCGAAAGGGTTTTGGAAGTTGATGCCTCGTGAACGTGAGTTGTTTGGCTTTCTTGTCCGCAGCAGCAGAAAGCATTTTCAAATGTTTGAATGAATCAAAGTGGGTCGTCACCGTCGATGTTCTCTTATGCTCCAACACACAGTCGCACGGGGTGCAGAATAGTTTCCCCCCACTTTTTGCCCGGTCTTTAGTAGAAATGTTCGTCGGTAAATGAGATGGATTAGATATTTTCATCTTGATGTTTTCTCTATCGTGTGAGCTCCACACGTTCACTCTATACACAAGTTATTGAGCCGTTTCCGCTCTACATCCTGAACTCCTCCCTTCGATGCAATGCACTTCCGTTTTGGCGGACTGGGTTTGTTTTGCTAGCTAGCTCCGTTGTGCCGACAAAGCACTGATATCGCAGAGACAAAGAGGATATAACAATTACAACATGAAGAAAAGTGGTTCAGGAACTACGTGTGCGGTAGTTGGTTGCAATCACTCGAGAAAGCACCTGAACGAGTGGTTAGATAGAGAGTGCTACGACCACAAACCAGCTACGAAGAGGCAATGTCCATGCGCTCCATTGTTGACATTTTTTCGCAAGCCTGATCCCGACTCGGAATCAAGGACCTGGCTGAAGGCATTGAATTTAAAGAAACCACCCCGCAACGTTTTTGTTTGTTCCTATCACTTTGTTGACCAAAAACCAACCAAGGATAATCCTTTCCCAGCGTTGTGGTTGGGGTACAATCGCCCTCCCCAGCCAAAGAGACGTCAACTCACCCAGCGGACCACTGCCTCCCCCCAGATAAAGAAACGCAGACTTGAAGCTGAGGGTAAGTTCAGCAACTTTAGCTATGAAGCTGACAATACTGTTAATTATGAATAAGTTGTCATACACTAACATTGCTACCGGTATTTTGCTAAGGCAGTTGATTGTTTTGGAGATGGGACAAACAATGCCCAGGACGGCTACTTCATTAATTGTGTGTGTGTGTGTGTGTGTGTGTGTGTGTGTGTGTGTGTGTGTGTGTGTGTGTGTGTGTGTGTGTGTGTGTGTGTGTGTGTGTGTGTGTGTGTGTGTGTGTGTGTGTGTGTGTGTGTGTGTGTGTGTGTGTGTGTGTGTGTGTGTGTGTGCGCCTGCGTGTAGATAGATAGATAGATAGATAGATACTTTATTGATCCCCAAATGCCTGCCTGGACTCTATGCCTGCATTAATTTAGCTCCATCCATGTTTTCTCTTCCCCTTTTTAGATGCTCCTGAAACCTGTCAGCCTGCCTGTGAGACTGAGCCTGCTACACCAACATTTCAAGATGCCCAGACCCAATGGGAGGATCCGTCACATATTGACCACACATACTCTTCAACAACACAGTCTGTTAAAATAGACAAGGCCACACAGTGCGAGGCAGAAATGGGTCCTACTGTGACTAGCACCACGGTCATTGATGATGCTAGGTCCCGGCTGTACAGGAGTGCGTATGGTTCAATTTTTCACCCTGGTGACGGTGTTGTTGCCTTTCAGTAAGCCATCAATTACCCTCCCTGTTGTTGACCAAATCCTGATGACCTTGATGAAGCTAAAACTAAACCTAATATTAGGAGATATTGCTCACCGCTTCAATGTGTCTACATCAATGGCAAGCATTGTGATTAGTCACTGGATTGACGTGATGGGTGAACAGTTCAAAGTCCTGATCCCCTGGCTTCCAAGAGAGACAATTCGTGCCACCATGCCCTTGTCGTTTCAGAGGAACTACCCTCGAACCACCTGCATCATTGACTGTGCCGAAAGTGCCATGCAGAGAGCCACAAACCACGACTCAAGGAGTGACACTTTCAGCCAGTACAAATCACGCAACACTGTGAAATATCTTGTCACTGTGGCCCCTAATGGGCTAATCATGTTTATATCTGACGCCTATGCTGGCAGAAGCAGCGATAAGTTTATCACCATGGACAGTGGGTTTCTAGACTATCTGAGGGCTGGTGATGAGGTCATGGCGGACTGTGGGTTCACCATTCGAGACTTGCTTGATGAGAGAAGGGTCAGTTTGAACATCCCTGCTTTCACCTACAGGCGCAATCAGTTGACCAATGAGGAGACGACACGCACCAGGCGAGTAGCCAATGTCCGCATACACGTGGAAAGAGCAATCCAGAGACTGAAGGTCTTTAAGATTTTATCCCAGACCGTTCCCATCAGCATGGCACCGAAACTGGACAACATCTTAACCATCTGTGCTGGCCTAGTTAACCTGAAGAGTCCACTGATCAGAGTGCCTCGTGAGGTTTAGAATCTTGCCTCGTGTCCCTGTCTACCAACACCCAGCCATGTTGTTCATTAAATACAGATAAACACAACAAATACTGCATGCATTGTATTTTTTAATATTATATATGAATATTTTCATAGTGATGTAATTGTGTGGGCTGCTTTTATATTTTAATTTGTAATACCTGTTAGGATTAAACATGTGATCTTTCTTGTTGAAGCCATTTCTTTAGTTTCCTCTCAACAATTAATTAATTCAGTGTTATTTATGTACAGTATGAGCTTAATATGAATGATGAACTGTGTTAAAAGAAATTGTAGCACTCTAAGGAACATATGAAATGCAATAATGCAATAACAGTGCAATAATGAAATGAAATTACATCAAACTTTATTTTCACTCAAACAGTACAGGCACATATGATATATTGCACAGCATAAAGAGATCATGTAAATTGTGCATTATGTAAACAACAGACAACTGTTGGCTCCTGTGGGCATGACCTAAATAAGGCAGTTTATTTTGGTTTTAAAATGCTGAGATATTTACTGCAGAACTGTAACCTTCCCTCAACAAAATCGTCAACAATTTTCGGGAGCATGTGGGCAAAGTAGAATGTGCGCAGCCTTATGATATGCCTTCAGACTGTCCATTGCTTTTCCATCTATTGCCATGGATTGAACGAAGTAGGAGCACATTTTGCTGTACGTTATGCTGGGCCACGTCGTCATGTTATCCTCCCAGTTTTGCACTGAATTCGGGTGGGGGAGAGTAACGCCATCTCCAGTCAAAGAAGTAGAATCGTGTTCCCAAGCTAGCATCACTGTTAGCATCGAAATCGCTGTGTTTACACCAGTGCCCGTCTGACTGTTTACACCGGTTTACACCGACAGACGCTGTGCAAAAGACTTCCGGCGGAAATGAAGTGCATTTGTGTAGGGTTATGGCGCTACCCGTGGTTTGTCGCGTAAACTTGTCTATACAGTGTTGTTTACATTCTGTGATGCGCGAGCTGATGACGTCAAGACGAGTTAACTTTTTTTTCTTCTCAATTTTGCGTGGAAAAATGCGGGGATTATGCAGCCTTTTGATAAATATGCGGCCTTTTAGAAATCTGCGCCATTTTGCTGATTATGTGGTAAATTCTGCGATCGCAGAATCGCGTTTTTCTGGACGGTCTACAAAGTGCATTTAAATGAATACAGAAAGAACTGTCAAACCCTTCAGTGCACAAACCCATAACAAGGGATACGGGTAACTATATGAATGAATACTACACTACACGCCTACTATAGTAAACTAGGTGCTTACTATCACCTCATTTGTGATTTGTCATCGCTGACTTTCTCAATGGGAGAAGGGACATTTTTTGTTTTGAACAAGAGCAGTGATTTTTGGCTCATAGGATGTCAATGCAATCCTAAGACATTGGTGAAGAGTGCTGTCAGTCAGGGAGCAGCGAGTGCTACTTTTGATTGAGTTTGTGTGAAAAGCTTGATTCACATGTGTATGTTGATCCAAACATACTGAGCACACAGATCGCTACTTTCTGAACGTTAGGGAACTGCTGTTTTTTGACATCACTCCAAAACTTCGATGGCCCGTTAGTGCGCTGCATGTCAATAAGTTCCAGTGTATATTTCCCCTTGTCGATGCAGGGGACCCCTTCCTTTGCTCGGGTTGATACGTCCCCCTCTATTGCAACAGTGAAGGGGTCTCTGGCAAAGCCCATCATCACCTCTGTGGGCAGAGCAAGTCCATCCAATCGACCGGCAAAGTTCTCTTTCAACCTCGCAATGAAATCTGTCATCACATCCGTGATTTGTGCCGGAGATGTGATGTGTTTGGGGAGCGTCGGAAAATGCAGCATCCGACCCGTGCTCAAGTCGGTCGCGAAAAGGTCCAGCTTGACTTGGATCTGCTCCACAAGATCAATGACCGTTTTGTCTCTGTTTACGCTTCAGAGTTGAGAGAGACATGTTTTAGAGTTGCTATCATAGGACCACCGTTACTAGCACCACTAGATGCACTTTCAAAAAACGTGCTACGTTGTGGTTTGGTGGTTTCTATGAAACGCGGAGTGTTGCGTTCAAGGTCTGTACTAGTGTAGGAATTTGGCTACGGGAGGCTGACGTCTCAGAGAGTAGATGATCAGTGGGGCCTTGTTTTTACTGAATGATGTGTTTTTTTTATGGGGAATTCAAATATGAGCTTATTTTTAAGATAACTCTAACCTACATCGTTTTGTATTTCTAAATAGGCCACTTTACCCTTTCGAACCTCTATATAAGATAGTAAAAGATATAAGGGAAATAATTTATTGACAAAGCCAAATCATTTTAAAATATTTATTCACAGGTGAACTGCATAGGATTACCGATTTTGTAAAACGTGTAAACTGCCTTGCAATGTTTTGCTATCTAAAGTGAGATGCATGATCCTGGCTCCCTAACAGATCAATCCATTCCAAACAGTGTAGACCTGATTCAAAGGTTATTTGTAACCTGGTCTGAATTGAAAGAGCGTTAGTGTTATCATCTCCCTATTGATCAAAGGAGGTGATGAAACACAATACAATAGGGAGAGTTCACAACAAGCTTGGAAGAAATGCCAAAAAGTTTCATTTTTAAACATAAGGTATTATCGTTTTTGTTGCAAACCTGACCGTGGCTTAATGATAGTACATAAACACTACTACAACAGAAACTGGTCAAATGTGACTCTTTGTTTGCTCTTGTTAAAATAATTGTTTTAACCCATTTGTGGGTAAAGACGTACAGACATACGATGCTACTGTGTAAACAGATCACCTTGTATTGTTTTTGTTTCCGTGCAGCAATAATACGACAGCTGTTTTGTAAATCCTGGTGGTTTGTGCCAACTGAATGTAAACGTAGCTACTAATAGCACACCCTGTGTCCAGTCTCTAGTGATGATGATGTATCTGTAGGAACATTTTTGAAATATCCAATTCTCAAATAAAACTGGATGTTAACAAAAGATTGATGCTTGTTTATTATCTCAATGTTTTTACCCCTTTACCTCTGAATGTCCTCTGTTTGTATATGTGGAGTTACATTTGGCATTAGATGAAAACTAGAGTTAAACAAATAAACTATCTACATTATGTTCAGTGTGGTCTTCAAGGATTCTTAACATCCAAAAAAACACATCCATTGTGTCATTATTTAAATTTTAAAATAAATAAACACATTGTTGGAGTTTTAAAGAATTCCCTTTTAATTGAGAAAAAATACTAAAAGGTAAATAAAACATTAAACATAATGACAAAATAACGACCTGAAAGATATGTATTCTATCTACACATTTCGTAATTATCTAATCTAGTGGCCTTGTAAAAGTGTTGGCTAAAGTAACACAGAATATATATTTTTTTTAATTGTAAATAATTAGAAACATTATTTATGTGCACAAGTACATAAATATAAAAAAGGTCCAAATGTGGGAATAAGTATAAAGAGTGAATGTGTAAATAAATACATGCAAAAATATGAAAAAATAAATGAATAGGGAAAGTAAATGAGATATACTGACAAACAAATAGCTACAGTTCAAGAAATAAAAATGTGTACATAAATGTGTCATACTTAAACTAGTATTAATTTCTATTGTATTTCACTGTTCCTATTATTATTATTATTAGTAGTATTAGTATTATTATTATTATTTATTTCTTTTAAATCTATTTCCCGTGTCAGTTTTGGGACCCCACACATAACAAGCTGTCTTTGTTCAGGTAGAACACACATGGCATGTAATGAGATCTGCTGACCAGAGGAGGGCGCTCCGTCCCAGCGCTGGGAGCAGAGGGAGGTGAGTTGCCGTACAATATGACGGATATGAAGGATGACGGATGCGACGGAAATACATCCGAGCAGATATGGTACCCCGAGCAGACCTACACCGGGTCAATTTGACCCCGGTGGCGGTTTTAGGTATAAAACATCTCTGGCGGTTCTAGTGTTAAAGCAAATGATAAAACCGCTCAGTTTTATCATTAAAGACACTTTTATCAGAGCGGTTATAAAAAGATCTTCTTATCTTGAGATACATTAATTCAAATGAACTCACATCCACATGTATGTAAGATTCCTTATAGATCTGATCAACGCCTGTTATTCACTCACACACAATTTGTTCTATAGTATCGAAGCTATTCAGTGACAGCAAGAATAAGAGAATAATGATTCACCTTTTACCTCTTCCTTTATCCGCCTGTTCTTTTCCCATGATGGGAACTCAGGCTACCACACATTTACTGACAAATTGAGTTAAGAAAAATATATGCAAGACTGTCTTCATTTATTTAAAAATACAATAATGCAGCAAGTATAAAAGCTGAGTGAAAAAATGTGGGCTTCACTGTAGCCACACCACTAATCCACAAAGCCTGAATGATGACCTTCCAGAACTCCCACTGCGGATTCAATTTCACTGCGGAGAATGGCAATGCCATAAGAGAAAAAAGAGAATGCATGAAAATTCAACTCACATCACACACATGAGTATTGCGCAGTGCTCTCTCTTGGGAAGGGAGGCAGTTCCACTTTAGGGAGCTTTGAAGGCCGGCTCCACAGGGGGAGTTCTGAACAGAGGGGGGGCGGCTGCATACAGATCACTGC
This sequence comes from Notothenia rossii, assembly GCF_949606895.1. NCBI lineage: Eukaryota > Metazoa > Chordata > Actinopteri > Perciformes > Nototheniidae > Notothenia > Notothenia rossii. The sequence continues at coordinate 40,148,149 of NC_136908.1, read as the reverse complement.
TGCTGGACAGGTGTGTGGGCAGAGAGGCTGCTGGACAGGTGTGTGTGCATAGAGGCTGCTGTACAGAGAGGCTGCTGTACAGGTGTGCGTGTTAGTGTAAAGGGAAGAACATGCTAGTGCACCACAGATATTGTTTTCAGAGGGAAGACCTGCAAGCTCCATAACACAACACATATCCAGAAATGGCAAAAGTTCACAGATCCTTCACTCAAGTACAGATACTCATGTTTAGAAATACCTGAGGTGGGAGACGTTCTCAGATATTGTATATAAAGTAGAAGTACCAGAGTTTAGGAATACCCTGTTACATGTAAAACAATCTGCAATCAAAATGTTAAGTAAGTAGTATGAGCATCAAAATAGTTTTGTAGTCATTGTTGTCAAAGTGTCATTGTGCAGAATAATATTTCAGTCAGACAACTCACGTGTTTCTTAATATGTTTATTAGAAGCAGCATATAGTTTGAGTTTGTTGCTAAGCTCGGGCCTCATCACTCCACAGATTTACAGAGAAAATTGAGTGATGATTAGATAACTATCCCCCGAGCCTACAGGTGTGAGCTGGGGTGGAAGCTGGGGTGGTGGTGGGGGCAGGCGAGCAGCAGCAACATGAAACACAGCAGCAGGAACATGAACGCAGCAATAGCAAGTGAACACAGCAGTGGCAGCAGCAGCTTAGTGCGGCAGAGGCAGGAAGACCTGGCAGCTTAAATAGAGCGGGATGTTTAGGAGAATGTGTTTGTTTGGTTGGTTGGAAGAGGGACGAGGTTCGTCACGTTTTAATGTATCATTGGTGCTCGGGTTGACTGCCTGAACTAGCTCGCAGGCTTCGCCCCATTTCAGTCAGTCAACTCACGTGTTTCTTAATATGTTTATTAGAAGCAGCATATAGTTTGAGTTTGGCTTTTAGGCTCGGGCCTCATCACTCCACAGTTTTACAAAGAACATTGAGTGATGATTAGATAACTCTCCCCCACCACGGCATGGAGATTACATACCTATCCCCCAAAACTGGGGGGACTGAGAGCCTGACGCTGGTGCAGAGGTTGTGCTAGACGGGCAGGACCGTAACATTTCCGTCAAAATCCATTATTACCCGTCGGCCTGTACACAACTCTGCCGGGAGGGGGGAGGGGGGGACGGACTGTTAGCGCCGTGTTATGCATGTCCACTGTACCTCGCGGGAGCGCGCACAGCGTAAAGCAAATACTCACAGACATTTCAATGATCTGTACGGCAAAGTTAGGTTTGGAAACTATCATTTCCTTTTGGGCGGGCATGCATAACACGGCATAACACTGGAGCCTCGCTGCGGGGAAACTGTGGCGCTGTTCTGAGTTTGTTCTAATCTGTCAAAATGACGGACGGCTTTCAGATTTTTCCGTCATTGTTAAAAAAAATCCGTCATAGACGGAAAATATTCGGTTAACGCAACCTCTGCGCTGGTGATATTAGTCTGATAAGTAGAGGGCCTGGCGAAACTGCCACGTGGCCATCCCCCCTACTCCGTGGCTTTGCGGGGAATATACTACCTAGTGATTGCTATGTGAAGGCCCGGGAACAGCCCGAAAAGCCATCCCCCTTAAGCACCGTGGCTTTGAGGGGAATATACTACCTGCTGAGACTTCTATGTCTGAGTCTGGAAGCAGCAACAATGAGCTTTTCCCGAGTGCACAGCGGCTACGAGGGTGAAACACTTTGAGCTAATTGATAAATAATCTAAACCAGCAACCACCTGATATGCAATCTCAGAATTCTACCGGTATACATCTTTGAACATTTAGTCATTCGCCAAGTTGTACAAGAGCTCATGGTTGTTGTGCTGAAAGGTTCTCATTATTGTGAAGCATGACATAGCACTGGTAGGCAGAAGATGACCGATAGCCCAGGACTCCTGGGTTGAGGTAGCAGATAGGGCGCTGCGGTTGCGCACATCTTAAACAGTGATGGGAATAGCGATCTGGGGCAGGCCGCAGCTTGGCAGAGATCACACAGCCTGGAGGAGAAACTTTGATCTCATCAGGGGTTTGCAGCCATCGAATAAACATGGGTGCCAACCAACAAGTCCTCCAACTCATACGACCAAATATGTAGTTTGTTCAAGCGCTTAATACGTCCTGCTCCCGTTGAATGCAAACGTTACAGATGGTGGTTTATTCACAAATAACCCTCTCTGGAAAATCCTAAATTGTAGGATAGTTTGGCCATTAAAATGCTTTTTGATTAGATTTCTAGCGAGAAGTGTACATTGTACTTTTAGAATCCACGTCCAGTCGACATGTAGGATATATAGTTTGATGGATATTACGAAGATGATTTGAGGTATGCGGCAGCCTCCATGTAAAGTTATGGGTTGAAAACAGTATTTCCGGTCTCAACGTTTTCATCATCACAGCGCACAAAACCTATTAACGCCGCATATGGACCAAAAAAGGAAGCTTTTGAAAAAAAAGGGGCGGGTCCGCTCAGTGAAACGATAACAACGAAACATGGAGGAACAGAAGTCTGTGTTTAAATTGTGTGTGTGTGTGTGTGTGTGTGTGTGTGTGTGTGTGTGTGTGTGTGTGTGTGTGTGTGTGTGTGTGTGTGTGTGTGTGGAGGTGTGTGTGTGGAGGTGTGTGTGTGTGTGTGTGTAGAGGTGTGTGTGGTTAAAACACATCAGCCTGCGGTCGCTATTAGCCTTTCTAATGATTCTGAAGGTAAACACAGTGAAGGCGGTGCGTGAAAGACACTGCGCTCTCCTCTTCTCAGAGGCTGAGTTAACCCTCCTGCTGCCTCCTGGTGCCTCCTGGTGCTGCAGAGATTTCATGAAGTGAAGGAGGTTTTCCTTCTATAAAACAGCTGTGGGCAGCATATACTGTGAGTGTCACGGACATGAATACATAGATCAAGGCAGACTGGTGCACACACTCTCCTGTTTTGACAATCCGGTGGTAAAACAAATATAGCTCTAAACCCCTGGCCGAAATGTCCTTAAAATGAAGTCCGAGTTCAACATTTTAATTAATTCTTTAATTCAATACCTTTCCAACTCCTCATGCAGTTGACTGTTACAGGTCTATACAGGTTCATGGTACAATGCATAAGCTTCAAATCGAGAGACTGAAACTGTATTTTCCTTTAGCGTTCTGTTTTAATTTCAGAATAAAGTTAATAGTCATATTATGTTTGATATTATTATGTTTTATTAACTACACCACTGTTTTTTTAACCCGCACCACCTAGTAGTTAAAGCACGTTATTGAATTTTGTTGTTGAATAAGTTTTATTTGATGAAAACATTTAAATATTAAGAGTAGCCTACATACAAAGTTGAAAATATCAAGAAGATACTGTAGTGATCTCTACAATAAAACAGTTTAGTGCAGGACGTCCAAAGATATTAACAGGAGGATGTACAAAACTGACCAAATAATAAGGCTTTATTCAAACATTAAAGATTACTTTAAGTTAAGGTCTTCTTTTGAATAAGAAAAAAACTTTGGGGTTATCCACAGATAAATCAATATATGGCATAGTTTATTTTGGCACTTGACAATCACCTTCCCTGAATTTGAGTCAGGTGTAACTAAAGTCTGATTTAAGGGTTGTTTATATTTCACATCATTAACCAGAATCTGCAAAGTAACTAAAATAAATGTAGTGGAGTAAAAATACCAGGTTAACCTCTGAATTGTAGTGGAGTAGAACAAAGTAGTATGCTAATGTAACAAAAACATTTCCCAGCTTGGGATCAATAAAGTATATCTTATCTTAAGATGATCGATGGCTCCTGCCACTTTTGCAAAATATGCCTCTGAATCTTGACAAGTGCATGTTTTAGGCTTATCAAATACAACAGGAGGTGTCACAGACATAAGACCAGCTGTTAAATAAAGCTCTTCTGACCTTAGGTGTCATGTGGGTATATTAATTCACCCATTTATTAATTATATGTTTTAAATTTGATGACACCACTGTGTTTCGTATCCCCTAAACCTCCAGGGTGTACACAGTTTAATACTGGCAACTTCTAATTGTGGGAAATACGAAAACGTCTTATAAAGAGACGTGCCATAGAACATGTTGCGAAACACACAAAAGCCAGCATGTGTAGTTCTGGGGGGGAGGGGGGGGGGGGGGTCTGTAGCCGGGGGCTGGACCCATCCAATTCCAGTTTTGGAAGAGAGTTGTTGACGCTCAGCGTAACCTTGTCGCAATGCCACTCCAACATCCAATCATCGGGCTTGATGACTAATCACGGGGTTTGTAAAGCAAGGTGGGTGTTGTAGTCCCAAACGATAACTGGGGATTCTGGGTAGTGTAGTGTCTTCGTAAAATGTAGTGTCTAAACTCCTAAAAAACTATTTGTTTATCTGAATCGAATGTTAAAAACACAAAAGCACTGTATGCAATTTAAACCAATCAATATTGTGTAATTAGGATAAAGGATAAACTGATGTTTTTTAGTGGATGAATAATGCAGATATCAATGTGTAATCATTTGACAGTGAGGGGAATATATCCGGTTTTATTATGAAAACTTAGAGACCGGAAAAACTGTTTTCACCCTCGCTAACTTTACATGGAAGCTGCCGCATATACACGTTATCTTGGCGAGACCTCAAATCATCTTCGTAATATCTATCAAACTATAGATCCTACACATCCACTGGATGTGGATTCTAAAAGTACAATATACACTTCTCGCTAGAAATATAATCAAAAAGTATTTTAATGGCCAAACTATTCTAAAATTTCGGATTTTCCAGAGAGGGTTATTTGTGAATAAACGGGAGCATGTTGTTTCTTACACGACCACTAGAGGTGCTACACTTTAAAATATGGCTATGGGTCGTAATCTAAGGTGCTTAAACAATCAACCTATTTGGTAGTTTTTTGTAGGAGGACAGGCTGGTGCCAACCCATGTTTCAGAGTGCAAAGATGCAGGGCGTTCAGCATGGAAGATAAAGCACAAAGAAAACAGTGTTAGTCTTAGAGATGATTTTTCAAGTTCCTTAAACAAAGGTATCAGACTTTTAATGTTTCGGCTTTCAAACGTCGGCTACTACAGTAACCAAATGTAAATGTATCTGAGTGTAAAACCTTAAACGCCATTAACGTCACATATGTATGCCACAGAAAGTCTCTTTGATATCTGCTTTCCCTAGCCATGCACATACCCCTATAGAGCTCCTGCGGTCACGTGACTTTTGGTTATCAGCCACCATTTTGGCAGTAAACATGACGACCGGCGCCAGCGTTTTCCTACCGTGCGAGTATACATCTCATTTTAATTCAAGTGAAATTCGGCTTTATAGTACAAAATTAGAAAGATTAAATATAAGCGACCCATAGAATGCACCCGGTGTGCTTTTCAAGAGCATAACCTCCTGCTCTGAAGACGATGTACCCGACTTGCGCTACGCGGACATCCACAGCTATCTTGTAAGCTTTCCATCAGTGTACTCAGGAGACTCCCTCAGAGCTTACAAAAGCTTGGAGGCTTACAAATGGTGTCAGTCCGGCTTCGTAAACAACATTCAACTGTGGAGTCTTACATCCAAAAACTTCGGCATCATCACTGCAAGGGTAAGTATTAAATTATTCCAGTTTGATAGGCAGTGTCACGTTAGCATTGTTTGTTTATTAGCTTGTCTAGCTACGGCAGTGTCACGTTAGCATGTTTGTTTATTAGCTTGGATAGCTACTGCAGTGCGTCTGAAACTAGTTTGTATTTTTGCTTTTTGAAAACTTTTTGTAGCATTGTACTGTATTCCTTCACCCACCTGATATGAAGTGATCACTGCATAAGCGAAAGCAAACGGCCGGGGGGTCCCATCTTTCAGTCTTGTTCAGACGGCTCCTGGCTCTTTTAATCGCTGCGATCCACTTTTCCCTCCTCTCCGCGTCTTTTGGAATGCGATAATAAGATACACCTTTCTTCTTCCCACGCCTATTTGTGCAACCTGGTGCACAGCAGTTATCCACCATCCTCGACAGTCTGCCAGTGCCTGCCAATGAATTTACTGACGCGATTACTGCCAAAATGGCTGCCCCCTTCGTTTCTCGTCACGTGACCAGCATATGTGACATCATCCGCAGGAGCTCTATAGACTTAATCGTCTGCCGGCTTCATCCACATAAGCTTGGAAACAGGAAAGCTCTTCAGGAGTTAAGCTATTAACACTCTTGACGGAAGAATCGTGAGGAGTAGAATATTCCTTGTTGCGCTTGGGCGCCTATCATGTTTCTAAACTCTTTAATAGCAGCACATCTAATAATCCTGGCTCCTTCAGCGCAACTCAGTCTTCAGTGAAGGTTTTAACAGACATAGGTCCCTTTGGGAACCAGCAAACCTGCTAGCAAACCTTGATTTAGCCTGGTGATAAGGTAATTGACGATCGTCTGTTAGGGTGAAAAAGCTTTGGAGAGCTGGCACATCACTGGAGTAAATTTTGCAGCGTGAAGCCTCCTTAGGCACACCAAGCATGGGCGGCCATCTCTGTAAAAACTACACACGCGTGTAAATTACAATTAAGATAGAGGTACACACATCCAGAATTATAGCATATAGAAGGCTTGAATCCTGTGTCATCTTTGTGACGACCCCTGCCTCACTATCTCTGGTGGTGGGTGTGTGCTTGTGTGGCCCTTTAATGACTCTTCCTCTGTTTGTGCTCACGGGGATTGAGGACACCTGGCGGCTGGAGCTAGCTGGATAAAGGACTGGGCCGGATCTCGCTCTCACACTCTCTCTGGCAGGAGGACGCAACACGAAGAGCAGCCACGACCAGCTGACCTCTTGTTTCGTCATTTGTTTCGCCTGCTTGTGTCCTTCAGCAGCAGTGAATAAACTCTCTTTTTCTATTCACGCCCTCGTTTCCGTCGCGCGTTTGTTGTGGCTGAGAGCCAAGCCATGACAGCTGGGGGCTCGTCCATTCTGGTAAGGTAAGCTTGTGTTGGGAGTTAGTTCATGATTTGTGCGGAGTTTCCCCTGGTAGGTTGTAACGACGGTTCCCTTGGGATCGTTGGGCGGGGTGTTTAATGTTGTGGTGAAAGTGGCTGAAGCCTCGGCTTGGGGGCAGGGCCGTGGTCGCAGTATTGTTGCTAGCTTGCTAGTCGCTTTGCTGGGCCAGCGGTCTCCAGTGCATAAGTACCCGCCGCAAGTAACTACATGAAGACTAGGGAGGAGATGAGTTAGCGGGTGTAATAGTTAGTGAGGGAACTCCAATCATTTCTTTTTGCTTTCGTCTCAGTGTAAGCTCCGGTGTTGTGTGGTAGTATGGCGGATGTAGACGCATTTATCAGGGCTCCGTCTGAGGAAGCCCTTGGCAATTTCTCAATGGAGCAGCTGCTCGTTATGGCTGAACATTTCTCGGTGGAAATTGTCGGCGATAAGAGACTAAAAAGCACTATAAAAGATTCTATTGTGTCGGCATTAGGTGAAACGGGAGTGTTTCCGGCAGCGAAAGGAGGGGTGGTGTTAAAACCGCTATTGCAGGCTAGTTCACTGTCCTTTGAGCAGCAGAAGGAGATGTTATTGTTGCAGCTGAGTCATGTATGATATGGAGTTTGAAAAGGAAATTGCAGTGGAGCGGATGCGGCAGGAGACTGAGAAAGCTAAACTGGATATGGAAGGACAACGTCTTTCTATGGTCAGAGATGGTGCGGTGTTAGGTGAGCGGCACGGTGAACAGGTGCCCAGGTGCCCAGGTCTCCTCATTAGTCCGATGCTAACAACTTGCGCTTGTTACCGCAATTTAATGAAAGTGATCCTGACACTTTTTTTTTGCTTTTTGAACAGGTAGCTAAGGCTAGGGATTGGCTGGATGCAGACTGTGCCCTGATGCTTCAGTGTGTGCTCACAGGAAGAGCACAGTCCGCATATTCCGCGTTATGTGCGGAGGATAGCTCTAGCTATGTTAAAATAAAATTGCCGGTGCTTAGAGCATATTATGAACTCGTTCCTGAGGCTTATTGGCAGCGTTTTAGGTCCTTGGAGAAAAAACAGGGACAAACATATGTGGAAATGGCGAGGGATTTGTCTGTTCATTTTAAACGTTGGTTAGCTGCTCTGGACATAACTTCTTTTGACAATTTGGGTGAACTCATGATTTTGGAACAGTTCAAAAACATTCTTCCTGACAACATTGCTACTTATATAATAGAAAACAGGGTAACTTCGGCGTCCGAAGCTGCGGTGGCAGCGGATGAGTTTGTGTTACTTCATAAGGGCAGGTTCGGAGGGCGTGCTGGAGCTCTACCTGTTTTTGAAGGAAGTAGAAGGGCTGTTGATGTTGGTTCATTGGGGATGGATCCAAAGAAAGTGGCTTGGGAAAAATCTGAGGTAATTGTAACTATTGTCGTAAGAAAGGACATTGGAAACCAGAATATCTGGTGCTTAGAGCAAAATCCAAGGGAGGAACATTTGTGGGTAAACCAGTTGCATTAGCTGTTCCTGTGAAAGCTGCTGTGTTGACGAGGTGCTTACGGACCATTTATGGGGTTCAGAGGTTTTGGCGTCCTATGCTCCTTTTATAAGAGAAGGCTTGGTGTCATTGGTAGGTAGCAATGTCAGAGTTTCAATTAATATTTTGAGGGGTACAGGTGCATTTGACTCCTTTATCGTTGACTCTGTTCTGCCTTTGTCTGAGGAAAGTGACACTGGTGACACGGTTCGGAGTCGGGGGATGGGATTAACGATTTTCCCTGTTCCTGTTCATAAGATGTATCTCGACTGTGACCTTGTTAAAGGGGAGGTAGCTATTGGTGTATGTCCAGCTTTTCCAATCAAGGGGATACATTTCATTCTGGGTAACGATTTGGCAGGTGGTAGAGTCTGGGCTGATGTTCCCTCTGTGTTGTTAGTCACTGGTGGTCTGATTGAGTCAGGATCTGAGAAGCGCTCTACAGTGGTGCCAGACGTCACGGCCTCGTGTGTGATCACACGTGCTAGGGCCAAAAGGGATCATGACTTGCTACCAGATGGAAAGTCAACTGACACAGTGGAGGTTCCATCTTTGTCTTAGTTTTCGGTAGTACTTACACACCATGGGAGGGAGAGGAGCAACGTCAGGATTCTTCGTTGAAAGACCTTTTTGACTGTGTTGCGCCAGTTGCAGAGGGGGAAAACGCTTCAAGTGGATACATGTTGCATAATGACTTGTTGTTTAGAAGATGGGTTCCTGTGGTTGTTGCTGGTGGTGCCAACTAAGTATCGTCCTCTTGTCCTGAAAGTCGCACAAGATGAGTGTGGACACTTTGGGGTTCGGAAAACATATTTGAACATTCTGAAACACTACCTTTGGCCACGTCTAAAGAGAGATGTGTCGCAGTATATTAGAACATGTCATGTGTGTCAGCTAACAAGGAAACCAAACCAGAAGATCAAACCAGCACCACTACAGCCGATACAAGTGGTAAGTGAACCGTTTACACATCTCATTGTGGATTGTGTGGGCCCTTTACCATGTTCAAAGTCTGGTTGCAAATATCTGCTGACTGTGATGTTTCAAACCACTAGGTAGCCAGCGGCTTATACTTTGAAGTTGATTACAACTAAGGCTGTGGTTAAGGCTTTGTCGCAGTTTATTTCAGTATTTGGTATTCCTAAGGTCGTCCAGAGTGATCAAGGCTCCAATTTTTCGTCTCACATGTTTGCTCAGGTGTTGAAGCTTTTAAAGATTAAGAAGAACCAGTCAACAACTTACCACGCTCAAAGCCAGGGTGCCTTGGAAAGGTTTCACCAGACATTGAAATCCTTGTTACGTGCTTACTGTACTGAGCTAGATGGAGACTGGAGGAAGGTCTTCCTTGGTTGATGTTGGCTGCAAGGGAGGCGGTACATGAAGGTACGGGGTTTAGCCCTAATGAGTTGGTTTTCGGACATGCTGTACGGCAGGGATCACCAACTACATTTGTCCAAGGGCCAAAATGTATCTAATAGACACTATCGCGGGCCAGCGATTTTTATATAGTCCACAATGCTAGTGGAGCACACTCAGGTACTGCGGACCGCATAAAGCTTAGCAGACTCTTAACGCTAACAAAGGATCACTTCTAGGCAGGGTTGGGAGGGTTACTTTGTAAAAGTAATCAGTTACTGAATACTGAAAACATGCTCTGAAAGTAATCAGAATACAGTTAGTTACGTATTCAGATTACTTTTAGAATAATTTTGGAATACTTTCTTTTTCCATAACAGATGGGTATGTTTTGGTGAACAGGAGACACTTATTTTACTGTTTTAATGGCTTATCAAGAACTCAAACACAACATCTTGGTGTCATTCTAGACAGCTCCCTCTCATCTGCACCCCACATAAAAAACATCAACCGGACTGCATTCTTTGTACTGTCTTAAAACATTTCCTTGGAATATGTTATGAATTGTAAGGTGTCCTTGGGTGCTTTGAAAGGCGCCCATAAATAGAATGAATTATCATTATTATTTATTATTATTATCTGAAACGATGTAATAACTTTTAAAACTGTTTCCAGTTACTTGCCCCATGCATTCAACAGCAGCAGGGCATTCACTTTGATTTGATCCCGTTATGAAATGTCATCATTTCGACAATAGATAAATGCTACATAAACGTTATCTTGCACATTTTATCTAACCATCTCCGTTTCTAACTTTCAATATATTTTAAAAGAGATCTCTCTCTCATCTGCGTGCGGGGGCGGGGCCTCACAGACACACTGCATCTCTCTCGCTCACAGACATGCTGCAGCGCTGTGCAGTGTGCCCACAGTTCTGCCGGTAATGAATATTACATTTTGTGAGGAAACTTTTCCACCAATAACTCCAATAAGTATTCCAAAATGTATTCACTTCAGGTTTACGAAAGTAACTTTAATCAGATTACTCGTTTTTCAAATGTAACGCCAGCTGAATACAGTTAGCCTACTTGATTTTTGTATTCTGATTACGTAACTCCGTTACATATATTCCTTTACAACCCAACCCTGCTTCCAGGCTACTCTCCCGCCGCTTCTGCCTCTCTGTCGCAGCAGGGCTGCTGCTGTGGAGCGCACAAAGAAGACTGTTCACAACGAAGGATAACTTCTTCTTCAAGGCAGGGAAGGTTTCGCAGTAGGCAGTCTACTGTCCCGCAGCGGCTGCCTCTCTGTTGGACTCTGGTACTGCACCTTACTCACGAGACGTTGTAAAAGAAAAATGGGCGGGGGGCGAACATAGTAACCACTCCGCCAACATCACATTCACCCAAGTCGCGCGGGCCGGATGAGAATGTCTGGCGGGCCGAATGTGGCCCGCGGGCCGCCAGTTGGCGGTCACTACTGTACGGGGTCCCTTGGCAGTGCTGAAAGAGGGTTGTGTTGACACTGAGCCACCACGGAGCTTGGTGGATTATGTGAATGGCTTCAGACATCGTTTGGTTGTTGCTTTGAGTATGGCACGGGAAAAGCTGTCAGTGTCTCAAAGTAAAATGAAGAAGTTTTATGACCGTCGTTCGGCACGATAGGAGTTTAATCCAGGTGACCAGGTTCTATCACTTATGCCTATTGTTAGTTCCCCATTTCAGGCTAAGTATTCAGGTCCGTACACTATCATTGAGAAAACTTCTGACTTACAATATGTTGTGGCAACACCAGAACGAAGGAAGACCAAACGCCTCTGTCATGTAAATCTTCTGAAACCCTACCACAAGCGGGAGGTTAACACAGACACAGAGGTGGAGAAGGATAAAGTGCAGCCGGCTGTTGTGGTGCCACATGTTTTGACGCATGAGGGAGATATAGTGCCCGAACCTGATGATAGTTTGCTCTGTGGTCGTTTGAGAAATTCGGAATCGCTAGGTAATTTAGACGGGTTGTTGTCTCATTTGGCGGAATCAAGACGTGAGGAACTCTCAGCATTGGTACAGAAATATCTGTGTCTGTTTGGAGACACTCCTTCGCAAACTGACTGGGCTGAGCATGATATTGATGTTGGAGACGCTCAGCCGATTAAGCAACATTTTTATCGCATGCCACAAGTTAAGTGCAATCGGTTGGATGCAGAGATTAATTACATGTTGGAGAATAAAATTGCTGTTCCATCGGTATCTAGTTGGGCGTCTCCATGTATTTTGGTGCCAAAGCAGGATGGGACACCTAGATTCTGTACTGATCTAAGAAAAGTGAATGCGGTGACAAAATCTGACTCTTTTCCTTTGCCACGGATGGATGACTGTATAGATCAGGTGGGGTCTGCAAAGTATGTTAGCAAATTTGATTTGCTTAAAGGATATTGGCAGGTCCCCTTGTCCAAGCGGGAACAGGACATAGCGGCATTTATCACACCATCTGGACTTTATTCATATAAGGTAATGCCGTTTGGGTTAAAAAATGCTCTTGCTACATTCCAACGTTTGATGAATCGCGTGGTGTCGGGTTTAGAGGGCTGTACGGTGTATCTAGACCAGAGGTGCCCAGTACGTCGACCGCGGTCGACCAGTCGACCGCAGGGGCAATGCTGGTAGATCGTGAGTCATTCATAAAAACAAAAATCCAGCTCCGTTAAAATAGACAAAACAGGTTTTGATCCCTCCTCCCTTGGCCTCCCTGCCACTTAATTCAGGAGTTTACTTGATTGACAGAAAAAGCGACCTATCACTTTCCAGTCTGTTAACCCAGAATGCAAAGCGATACAAAATCAGTCAAGTGCCGGGAAAACTCAAATTAAGTTAAAGAGATAAACAAGATAAAAACAACAAAATGAGTGCGGGACCGAGGAAAAAGCTAAAAACATACCACTTCCATCCAGAATGGGAGGAAGAATATTTTTTTGTGATGTCACATTCAAAGGTTATTTGCCTTATTTGTAAAGCAAGTGTCGCTCTGCCAAAGAAAGCTAACGTGGAGAGGCATTATCGGAGTGTTCACAAGGCATATGACAGCGACTTCCCTCCGAGTAGCGAGTTAAGAAAGAGAAAGGTGAGGGAACTTAAATCACAATTAGCTGGACAGCAGTCACTTTTCTTAAAGCCGACATCCACCGCAAAGGCAGCCACTGAAGCATCTCTACGAGTGAGTCACACTATAATCAAACACAAAAAATCCTTTCAAGATGGAGAGATGGTGAAAGAAGCCTTCGTAGAAGCAGCAGACGCCTTGTTTCGGGATTACACAAACAAAACAGAAATAGTAAACGCTATCAAGGCCGTCCAATTATCACGGAGCACAGTCACACGTCGCTGTGAAGTCATGGCTAAGGATTTGACCCAGCAACTCAGGAAGGACATAGAAGACTGCGAGTGTTTCTCACTCCAACTAGACGAGTCCACTGACGTGAGCGATACAGCGCAATTGTGCGTTTTTATCCGGATGGTGTTCACAGACATGACGGCGAAAGAGGAATTGCTGACAATTCTGCCAATGAAGGAACACACTCGGGGCGAGGACATTTTTCAGACATTTAAAAACTTTGTTGACAACACTAAACTCCCCATGTCTAAGTTGAGTTCCATCACAACGGATGGTGCGCCTGCGATGGTGGGCCGTTGTAATGGCTTCATCGCAAAATGCAGAGAGGATGACACATTCCCTGACTTTCTGAATTATCACTGCATCATACACCAGCACGCACTTTGTGCAAAAATGCTGAACATGAAAGAGGTCATGGATGTGTCACTTAAAGTGGCCTGTTCTATTCGGGCAAGACCTCTTCAAAGACGGCTGTTTCGTGCATATCTGGAGGATGCCGACTGTGTTCACACTGACCTCTTACTACACACCGACGTAAGATGGCTGAGCAGGGGCAATTTTCTCCAGAGATTTCGAGTGCTTCTACCGGAGATAAAGGAATTTCTCCAGGGCACCAAGCTCGCGGAGTACGCACGTCTAGATGACGAGGAGTGGCTGTTAGATCTGGCGTTTTTAACAGACATTACACACATGTTAAATGAGCTAAACTTGGAGCTACAAGGGAAAGACAGAACTGTGGTTGACATGATCAGCTCAGTTAATGCCTTCAAACGAAGACTGCATCTGCTGTGTTCAAAGCTGCAGCGCAAAGATTTGGCCAACTTCAAAAACATCGCCTCTGAGCTGGAGAAGCAAGGGAAGGACAGCGCGCTCCTTGACAGTGTGCGCTACACAGAGCAAGTCAATAATATTACATCTGACTTCGAGAAACGCTTCCGAGACTTCGCTTTGCTCGAGCCAATCGCCACATTCATGTGCTATCCGTTTAGTGAAGACCATGATATTGATTCGCTGGCCCAAAACATCGGAGCAGTGTTTCATCTGAACCCGTCTGCGCTGGAGGATGAGATGTTGTCGCTGCAGGCCGACATTCAGTTAAAGGCGCGTGCCCATGCCGGACAGTTTTGGAACTTATTCAGGGTTGAAAAGTATCCAAACGTCAGAAAATGTGCCACCTCACTGACCTCACTCTTCGGCTCAACTTATTTATGCGAGTCAGCCTTCTCCCAAATGAAGATAGTGAAGTCGAAATACCGTTCCCAATTAACTGATGAACATTTGGAGGCCTGTCTGAGACTAGCCATCAGCAGTTACTGTCCTGATTATGCAACATTGACGGACTCCATTCAGTGCAAGTCATCAGAATATGGTAGGGACCCACCTAAATATATTGAATTGTGTTTTGCAGCATTATATCAGGACCATGGAGAGAGGTTTCTTACCCTGCTTGTTTTTATGTGTTTCTTAACAGGGAAATGAAGGGACAGTCAGCAAGAGAAGGAGAGAGAGAGAGAGAGAGAGAGAGAGGGAGAGAGAGATATAGAAATAGAGAGAGGAGAGAGAGAAATAGAGAGAAAGATAGAGAAATAGAGAGAGAGAGATAGAGAAATAGAGAGAGAGAGAGACAAATAGAGAGATAGAGAAATAGAGAGAGAGATAGAGAAATAGAGAGAGAGAGAGAGGTTAACATGCCTTTTTGTTTTATGTATTCATGTATTTGTTTCTGTTCAAGAACCCAAATAGAGTTGTTGTAGTTATCCCAAGTATAAATAAAACGTGTTATTCAGCCCCTTGCAATTTGGGATTTTATTTTTGGTTGGTAGACCTCCGTGAGCTGGTCATTTCAAAAGTAGCTCACCGGCCAAAAAAGTGTGGGCACCCCTGATCTAGACGATTTGGTAATTTGCAGTGATACTTGGACTGCTCATGTTCAGCGCATCGAGATGTTGTTTGAAAGGTTGGCGGAGGCACATCTGACTATTAATTTGGCCAAATGTGCCTTTGCAAAGGCCAAAGTGACATACCTTGGCCATGTGGTGGGTCAGGGTTGTGTGGCTCCAGTTCTGGCCAAGGTCAGGGCAATATCTGAATACCCACAGCCCACAACCAAAAAGGAACTCCAGAGATTTTTGGGTATGGTGGGTTACTACAGGAGGTTCCTCTGACTGAACTCCTTAGGGCTAAGGTAAAATATACTTGGTCGGTCGACTGTCAGAGAGCGTTTGATAGTGTTAAGTCTCTGCTGTGCTCCTCTCAGGCGTTAGCGGCTCCATGTTTTGATCGTCCTTTTAGTCTCCAAGTAGATGCAAGCCAGGTGGGAGTCGGTGCGGTTCTGCTCCAGGTTGACAAGGGGGGGGGGGGGTGGAGAGACCCTGACCTTTTTGCATTCAATGAAGTGTCCCAACCAAAGGCTGACGAGGTGGTCTTTGTTTCTTCAGGCTTATAACCTTGATGTTAGGCACATTAGGGGATCCGACAATGTTATTGCTGACGCGCTGTCACGTGCTCCATGGCACTAAGTAGTCGTTAGTTTGACCTTGATTTATATATATTGACTGTCATACTGTGATAAATCTTTCTCGCTCTGCCCATTTTTTTTAAAGTGCTTCTCAGATACTGGTGTTGCTAAAGGTGTGGCTGGGTGCTGAAGGCGAGGATTGCTGTGTGAAGATGGTGTATTTCATTGGGGTTCTGGGGGAATGCCATATGTGTGGTTTTGTTTTCCATGACTTTTTGCTTTGGTTTGGGATGGGGTTGGTTTGTGGTGCCAGTGGTCCTGGGGACACCGACTTTAAGGAGGGGGGGGTGTGACGACCCCTGCCTCACTAACTCTGGTGGTGGGTGTGTGCGTGTGTGGCCCTTTAATGACTCTTCCTCTGTTTGTGCTCACGGGGATTGAGGACACCTGGCGGCTGGAGCTAGCCGGATAAAGGACTGGGCCGGATCTCGCTCTCACACTCTCTCTGGCAGGAGGACGCAACACGAAGAGCAGCCACGACCAGCTGACCTCTTGTTTTGTTGTTTGTTTCGCCTGCTTGTGTCCTTCAGCAACAGTGAATAAACTCTCTTTTTCTATTCACGCCCTCGTTTCTGTCGCGCGTTTGTTGTGGCTGAGAGTCAAGCCAGGACATCTTTGATTCTCCTGGCTGCGAATCAAAGCTCCTGGCTTTGATTCACAGCCAGGAGAGAGTTAAAAAGAGACTAATGGAGTCTCTGAAAGTTCAAATGAGTAATTTGATAAAGTATCGTTGGTTGGAACAAAGCCTGAGACCTGACAAACAGGCTCAGGGCTTAACAGGTTAATACATAGTTAAACTTAGAAGTTGTTTGTCTTTCCTGGAATTAAAGAACACAACATTATCAAAGCTGGTAAAGCTGTATCAATTGCACTTGTTTTACTATCATTTCCTAAAAGGGAAGATCATTGCGTTACATCTATCCTGTGTGTTGTAAACCTTTTCAGACAACTTATTTTTTTTATTTTGGTGACGATACGACCTCCTGAGGCAACTGCATTCACAGAGTGCTCAACATGCTGCATCTCTTTGTTATCTTCAAACTGCATCCACCGAACAATATGAATAATTGGCCCAGGCTCTCGTCATCTCACGCCTAGACTACTTCAACTCCCTCCTGGCTGGTCTGCCTGCATGTGCCACCCAACGTCTGCAGCTCATCCAGAATGCAGCGGCTCGCCTGGTCTTCAACCTTCCGAAATGTTCCCACACCACTCCTCCGCTCCCTTCACTGGCTTCCGGTAACTGCTAGAATTCACTTCAAGACACTGGTACTTGCGTACCATGCTGCGAATGGATATGGCCCTTCCTACATCCAGGACATGGTTAAATCATACACCCCAGCACGTGCACTCCGCTCTGCATCAGCCAAATGGCTCGCTGCACCCGCACTGCGAGGGGGACCCAAGTTCCCATCAGCAAAAACACGTGGGTTTGCTATCCTGGCTCCAAAATGGTGGAATGAGCTCCCCATTGACATCAGGACAGCAGAAAGCTTACACATCTTCCGGCGCAGACTGAAAACTCATGTCTTTCGACTCTACTTCGAGCGATAGATTTACTAACAAAGAATTACTAACAAAGCACTTACAGTATATACTAATAAAGGGCTAGCTTATCTAAAGCCAGTTGAGTAGCACTTGAAATGTTTGGCTCTATGAAACCTGATGTACTTATATGATTCTGTTTTCTTCAAGTTTGTATCTTCCTGGTCGAATGCACTTATTGTAAGTCACTTTGGATAAAAGCGTCAGCTAAATGCAATGTAATGTAATGTAATGTGATGTCTCCACCTCCCCAACAAGAACCCAAATCTGACACAGTGTGAAAGGTCTTTTTTAGCTGTTCTGTCGACATTTCCTACGATCCTCGTCAGGCAGTCAGCCTAAATGAATATTTATACGGGGCGTTTCTTTGACTATTTATAGGCAAACATGGGCGTTTCCTGAATCCTACGGAAATATTTATAAATGAGGCCCAAAGCCACTAGGGTGACCAAATGTCCTGCTTTGAGCGGGACTGCACATCATTTTCACGACTTGGGGTGCGTCCCGCAAATTGAGACGATGTCCCGCATATTTCATTTTGATTGGCTAAAACGCTTTTCTAAAATCGTATTTATCCAATGGCTGTTGAGAAAGCAGGGAAGGCTATCATCACGGGGGTGTGTTTGCTGTCAATCAAACTGTAACAAACGGCGGGTGCTGGTCAAGTGTTAACCAATGAGAGTAACTCACTCACACCCCCCACCCCCCCCCCCCCCGCGGCCCCGCCAAACAACAACAACGAAAGTCAGTCAATAACGCAGGCGACGCAGCAGGTTATGGAAAATGGAGGAAACTGAAACTACAGCTAAGAAGAAGCCAGTGGGTGAAGCCAGTGCAGGGCATCTTAGCAAGAGTCATTTTTCAATTTCACATGGCGGTGAATACGACGTCAAAACAAGACACCGAGAATACGATTCTCACAAGAAACGTGTCGCTCAAAAAGAGACATCCCACTCCATGGAGACATTCCTACTCAAACCAAAAAATGATGGCCACTCAGACAAGGTAACAGCAGCAGAAATAACCAGTGTTTACCATACAGTGCAACACTCTCAATCATACCGGTCAAATGACTGTGGTAACAAGCTAGCGCCGACCATTTTTCCAGACTCTGAGATAGTAAAGAAAATGTCATGTGGTCGTACAAAATCAGCGTCCATAATAACAGATGTGCTTGCCCCTGCCTCTGTGGAGAGTTGTTTGACAGAGTTAAAGACACCAGTGGTTCTAGGTGACAAAATACCCCACACACGGTGGGGGGGCCCACCTGTTGTTGCTGTGATGGAGAAGACTGAAAGCTATTTTATTTAAGGTATTATTATGTTTTTGTTCCCTCCTGGCCAGTTTTGATTTGTACTTGCCTACTTTTACAGGCAATACACTAGTTGAATTAGGAAGATGCATTTCTAAACACTTGAAGAGAATAATGCCTACTGCCTTGGTTAGCCTTAGTTTACTTTTCTTTATTAAGATACTAATTTGTTACTGCGCATTGGCGGGGGGGGGGAGCTGTTGAGAGGGTGTCCCACATTGTCCCACACAAACATACTCCTTGTCCCACATTTGGTTTGTTGGGACCTGGTCACCCTATAAGCCACTGATTGCAGATTAACACTAAAGTAACCGGTATATTTTGAAAATGTCAGACGTAGACAGTACAGGTATTTGTGTTAGGTGTAAGGAGTAAAAGTCTTGTCTGAAAAATAAATAGTGGAGTAAAGTAAAGTAACAAAATATTTGTACTTTACTGCTTCGGTGAATTTTCAGGTAGAGTTTAGGTTTTTCA
This sequence comes from Notothenia rossii, assembly GCF_949606895.1. NCBI lineage: Eukaryota > Metazoa > Chordata > Actinopteri > Perciformes > Nototheniidae > Notothenia > Notothenia rossii. The sequence goes on along the minus strand of NC_136908.1, from coordinate 40,129,107 downwards.
AAATGCATGTTGCTTCCTAAAAATCACTTTGTCCTTAATTGCTATCAGGTGTGCCATAAAGTTGCTTACTAGCAACGGAAGTTAGTACTAGGCAGTAGCAAGTAGATATAAATAATACATTGCAATAATTAGAAATGAATTTGTTTGTTTATCATGACTACCTGCACACATACTGTACACACCAGTGTGTTTCATTAACAGCTGATCTATTGGAGGCTCTGATGTGAAAACATTGTATTTCTTTTTATTATTTTGTGAAAATATTCCTAAATAGGTAAAAGAGTCCATATTGGCCTTTAATGCAGAATATGTATGCATTATTGAGCATGTTTGGTGTTATGTTATCAACAATCTTTTTAAATACAGAGAGATAGTGTGAATCACACCACTCACCCTGGATTATGCACTAAAGGACCACAGACCAGCTGATATTGTCAGTTGTATCACTGGCTAACAGAGAGCTCAATATACTGCAGTTTTCTGCATTTTTATCATACATTAAGAAGCAGCCTGTTTGGATTGAGGACTATGTCACTTAAACTGTGGTTGAATTAATGTTTGAAAATGTTCTGCATATTGTGATATGTGAAGTTATTATCATTACAGATGGTTTCATGGTTACTACGTAAGTGTCTGTTTAAAATGCTAATGTTATGCATGCTGTTCAAGGGGAGAAGTAACTCTTTTTAAGAAGGGGGGAAATGTTGTGTTCTAATATACTCCTGCCAATAGGGGGCGCAGTGTAACCAGAGTATACATACAATGTTGAGAGAAGAAGAGTAAGCCCGGGAGTTGATGCTGTGGCAGTTAAGCATGACGAACAGTAAAGAGTTGAGTACCCGTATCCTCTGTCCCTTGTTTCATTAATTTCTTTCTACTAATACACAACAGAGTGTACATGTTTGTACTTACTTCCATACATTTCTGCCCCGCATGTTTGGCAGTGTTGTGGATGATATGACAGGGGCATCCATGGATGTAAATACGGCCATTTTCCTTCAACATTCTGGCTGATATTGAATTCCTGGCACCTTTATTTACAGGGGCATTGTCAATAGAGAGACCTACACAATTTCTCCAAGGGATGTCATTTTCCTGCAAGGTGTCATTGATTTTTGTGTAGATCACTTCAGCGGTGCCACAGCTCCGCCCACTGGTGGTGCACATATCAAGGAACCTGTGCACAACTTTGTTGGTGTCAAAAATTCTGACAGTGAGAGGATTCATCTTCTCTAGACCTGTAACAATAAGGACCATAACTAAAACAATATGTTGATCAAATTGTATGAGTGCATGTAGAAATGGATAAAAAATAAGTACTAATTACTGATAGAAGTTGTTAAGCACATACCAGTATCATTCGAGCCATCTGTGACAAGAATGAAGGGATTCTCTCTCATCTTCATCACCAGTTCCTTCTTAAAATTAGGTGCCACTGCTTCATTTATGAGGCACGTTGTTTTTGTGCTTGCGCTCTTAAAGCCCTGAGCTGTAGGAGAGTCTCTAAAACATTCTTTGTACAAGGGGCTGAAATGGTCAGCAACGGTAAAGGGAACATTGTGCTGCACCATTGCAACAGCAACCTTCAGCTCAGCCCTCCTGGTCTGCAACAGAAACACCTGATTACATACCTCATAACCTTAAATACGTTTTCAAGGTAATATGACCATCAATTTGAAGATAAATGTAATTCATCAAACATTGCCGCCAGCTTTTTAGTTTTCCTGTGCTACACTGTACTGTATGTACCTTGGCCTCTTGTACACTCATGCCTCCAACAGAAGTTTCTGGCACGTAGAACTGTGCAATACTGCTGACTGAGTTTAGAGACTGTTCTTTGGCCCGATGTGCCTTGCCTTCCACATGCCTGCTTATGTCCCTCACGCCTTGATGAGCACAGGAGTTCTCTTGTCTGCACACTGAGCACCAGTAAAAGGAGCTGGTGGTTCCCATTGTGATGAATGGCCATCGAGTTGACCACTCCTTCTTAAAGGAACACCTATATGTGGCTTCTCCACATAATCCTCTCCTTTTCTCTGTTTCCAATGGGTTCTCCCGAGTCTCCTCCACTGCCTCCTCTACCTCCTCCACAGTCTCCTCTACTGCCTCCTCTACTACCTCCTCTACAGTGTCCTCTGACCTGGCCACCTTTTTAGGGAACTGATTGTTTTTGAAAGCATGAAAGAATGCTTTGTTGCCTCTTTCCTGACATCTTTGAAAGACAAATGCAATAATTATTAATACGCTTTGTTTTCTGATAAAATATACACACACTCACGCCAGGGATGGAAATGAACACCAACCATCAGCCAAATGCTGGTAAAACATAAGAGTGGCTAGTAGATTTTAAATACATAATACAAATGTACCATTGGTTTACTACTGAATGGCTGGTAGATTTTCCCCAGTGGCTGGTAAATGTTCAGGTGTTGTGTAAATATTCAAATGTTTTTCAAAAATTAATTTCCAGCCCTGGCGCGCACAAACCGGGAAAATAGGAGACACAGGGACAGTCCAACAAGGGAGCAAATAGTATCGTTATCGTTATAGAATCGTTCCCCGGAAGTTCATGTGAATGCATTGATAACAGGAGATAGAACTTCGACTTTTGGTAATTATTAGTGAATAAAGGTTTTGATTTGCAATATTTATACAACAAATCGATATGTGTATGTATTTACATCAATATGTTTTAAAAAATAAAATAGAATTTGCTAATATTAAGTGATAATATTAGGATTAGTGTGAACAACTAGTTTACATGTTAGGCTAACAGTTCCTTGGTTAAAGAGCCTGTTGCTGTTTATTTATAGCTTTGAATTCTTTCAAACCAATATTATCTTCTTAAACTTGTATAGTAGTCAGGAGCATCACTTTCTAATGTTTATTGATATATTTAGAGGGAGGGGATCTAAAGGAATGCTTCAAAATTCAGATTAGATTAATTTCTACCATTTTCTTAAATTCATGGTAGTTTCAGTAATCCCATGGTAATTGAGGACACAAGTTATCTAAATGACTAATGTCATCTTTATGGCTTTCAGAAAGGACAGGAGACCGACAGGTGACTATCAAAGGACTAGCAGCAGCAGCAGCAGCAGCAGCATGATGATGATAATGATGTTAAATGTGTTGTTTTAGGAACATCCATTGCAAATACATGGAATTCAATAAACATTGAATAGCATATCATGCAGTTTGTCTGTGCCTTTTCCTCCGTGTTGTCCTGGTTTGCTGTGATGCCTCCTAGTCGCCACCATGGTTTGCTGTGCTGCCTGGGGATGCTCAAATCGCTCTGAGAAAGGAGTACGAATTTACGGCTTCCCCACTGACACAGAGCGGAGGAAAAAATGGCTGGCACAAGTCAGGAGCAATTTCATGACCAACAGCAAAAAAATATGTGAGGTTAGGTTATTGTATACAAACACTGCATTTGCACTTTTTCACAAAACGAAAACCACACCATTGGGAAAGCTTAATGTTTTGTTTAATACAAAAAAACAGGGAAAGGCTTGAAAAACACAGAGTTGAGACTCAGGGTGCAGGGTGAGGGTCTCAGTGCAGGTATTCAGGCTCCATTGAATCCCCCTCTGGTTCTTGTGCTGAAAGAGGGAGTAACAGACAGGAGAAAGGGTTATACACACCTATATAGCACACCTATTGGATGGGAAATTGCCTTGGGGAGATAAGGTGTGGTCTTTGTTCCCAACTGAAGTTATGGAACTTTATTATTTGTGAGTTTAACAAAGTATGACAAATGGCATCAGTAACAGATGTGATATGAATTTCTATAAAGTTGTCTCACATTCTTGGTCATATTTTATATACAGTATATAATGAGTATAACATGTCCAGTAAGTATAAAGTGTTTCCTAATACTGTGTATTCAACCACTATGGTATAGTGCAGGGGTCGGCAACCTTTTTGATATGAAGTGCCATTTTAAAAAATAATTGTTATCAGTGTGCCAACGATCGAGTATTATCAACGGGGGGGGGGGGGGGGGGTTGAGGAGCTTGACGCTCTTCAACTATCAGCAGGAGGGCGGGGGAGCCTCGCTGCGGGGAAGCAGTGTGTGGACCTGTCAGCGCAACTCCCATGATGCCGAATTTAACAAACACATTTAAATAATTGGTTTAAACGGCATAATAATAAGGACGATCCTCCGTTCTGTGATTCTCCAGAGCACACATGCTATGATATTAGGGTCATGCAGAGTGAGATGAGATCGCTGTCCCTTTAAGAGAGAGAGAGAGGGGTGCGGCTTGTGCGTGTGTTTGTGGATGGTAGAGCGACAGTGAGAGAACCTATGGAGAGAACGTGTGTATGTTTCTGGAAGTGAAACGAGGAAGCAGAAAAACAGAGGTCTGTGATGTATTTTGTGAAACAGAAGAACAGCTAAATAAATGCAACGGCCTCCCAAGAAGAGCTCGCCTCTCTCTAAAGTGGGTTATCGAACCTGAAGCTTGTTGCTTCTGCCCTCCTCGACTACGGTCTGGGAGCCGACAGGAAAGTTCAACACACAGATGGCCAGTCCGCCCCTTTGTAGCATATTATGTCGATCAGAGATGAGCAGATCGCCACTGGGCTTTCAACTAAATACACAGCCACGCAAAAACTGCGGCATTTGTACAGCTCCTTATGGGTACTGCAATTAGTGAAGTGCTTTCCTCCGTGGTGAAACGATCAGCACTGCACCACGGAGGAAAGCGGCAGAATGTCACCTGGAGATAAAGAGAGCGGGGCTGCGTTGCGTACATGGCTTCTTTCTGCAGGTAACGGGGAGACGCGCTCTGGCGGCGGTCTCGTTCAGGATCCGAAAATACAATTTAAATATTTTTGCACACTTATTCCACTTATTCCTAGTGTGCCACTGGTTACGGTGCCGCGTGCCAATGCTGGCACGCGTGCCAGGGGTTGCCGACCCCTGGTATAGTGTATGGTACTATGGTATGGTATCCTAGCTTAATCTGTTATCTGTAAACGTTCCCTAAATCTACTAATTTAGGGATAATCCACTGACATCCTTTAATACACATGTTAATTTGAATCAGATGTACTGATAATATCCGCAATATAAATCTTTAAGCTTCTTCTTACCTTTAAAAGTCCGTCACGAACGGTCTATTATGCTGCAACTCTACAGCTCTGCTAGCCTTGGCGCTAACTTCCGGGGAACGATTGAGAGGCTCCACGATCCGCCATTGCTGTAAAAAAGTGGTCCATTGGAGTGAACGGAGATGACATAACTCTCAGTCTATACGGCGCTGGCTACAGTGATTCTGTACTAGTTTGTTTACAAAATTGCGGCGCAACGTGGTGGGCGGTACGCTGGAAAGAAATCTCTGCGTGAGAAATACAAGGTGTGGCGTGTGAGCGTGTGAATGGAGTGAAATGCGTGTGTCTCACGCCAAATGCGTGAGACTTGAGAACTCTGCATTAATAATTGTAATATACACACATCTTATTGTGAGGTTGATTTCACATACACTACTTTGACATTAGCTTGTCTACATACTTGAGCATAGCCAATTTAAATGAACCTTAGCGATGCATACAGTTCCTACCTACATAATACAATATCTCTCTAAGTTACAAGGATGACCTTATTTTATCAACCTCAAACAGGAGCTGTTTGCTCTACAGTATTATCCCACTTAACGCTTAACACTTGTCTATTTAATTTGAAACTTTATATATACAATCTATGATTTCACTTACATGAGGCTACGATTAGCATCGTTAGCACTGATGTAGCTACCACTCGCTTACACGCTAACCCAAGCCTTAACATTCATTACGTAGCTGATTAACACTAGAACCGCCAGAGGTCGCTGTATACAGGGTTGGGTTGTAACGGAATACATGTAACGGCGTTACGTAATCAGAATACAAAAATCAAGTAACTGTATTCAGCCCGGGTTACATTTGAAAAACGAGTAATCTGATTACAGTTACTTTCGTAAACCTGAAGTGAATACATTTTGGATTACTTATTGGAATTATTGGTGGAAAGATTTCCTCACAACATTTAATATTCATTACCAAAGGTACAGCCGAATCATCACAGCGCACAAAACCTATTACCGCTCAGTGAAACAATAACAACGAAACATGGAGGAACAGAAGTCTGCGTTTAAATCGTGTGTGTGTGCCCGTTCTAAGCCGTGTCCCTCACTCCTCACATCCCAAGCTGCATCCCCAAAAAGTTTATTATGTTGTTACATCGTTTCAGATGTTATGTTTCAGTTGTGCTCTTGATAAGCCATTAAAACAGTAAAAACACGTTCAGTTTCCCTTTGTTGTACACCAAAAACGTACCCATCTGTGATGGAAAAAGAAAGTAATCCAAAAGTAATCTAAAAGTAATCTAATTACTTTTTTAAGACACGTAACTGTAACTGTATTCAGATTACTTTCAGAGCCATGTATTCAGTAATCAGTAACTGATTACATTTACAAAGTAACCCTCCCAACCCTGGCTGTATACCTAAAACCGCCAACGGGTAAAATGTACCCGCTGTTGATTTGCAAGGTACAATGTTCTTTTATTTATCATAAAGAACAGTGAGTTTTGATCGCACAGGGATGCAACTTATACCTATAGAATCTGTGGGCTCTCAGCTTTTCATATGATATAGTTTGTGCAGATAACATGAAGTATAAAATATCGCTACCAGTGCTGATTTAAACACTTGGTGTTAGACTTGTATTTTGTTTAGGTACAAATCTCTCTCTCTCTCTCTCTCTCTCTCAATTAATCAATCAATCTATCCATCTATCTATAAGGAACCGCAGTCGACAAAAGGCGTTGCTATAGCAACACGTCATGTTTACGCTGCATTTTCCATGAGGTAAATATTACACGCTGGCGGATATGGGTATAAATGGCAATTATTTTGGCGATTTTTTCAATCTGACTTCCTATCGACAATTTTTAACAACATGGGGTGCTATATAACACACTTTCAGGAAAAGTCACGGACTGGGAGACTTTAATATGTTATGGAAAAAAAGTTACATACAATCAAAAAACAGCTGCGGGTAAAATGTACCCGTTGGCGGTTCTAGTGTTAAAATCATTAACACATAAATAAACTACTTGAGTTTCACTTACCGCTAAACCGCATTCATGCACCGTCTGTTTTAACCGCAGAACGAGTCACAATAGTCCGATATATAAACATGAAGAACAAACAAACACGGCTGGGGTCAAGTTGTGTTCCCTGGATTAGATGAACAGGCAGAGTCCCTGTAGCTTCACGGGGCAGCTAGCAGAGAGACAAGAAGCTAACAGCAGCAGTCACTTCACAGAGCTGTCACTCAATGTGACCACGCCCTAATTTATGCAAAAATGTTAGGACCTAATATAAATAAAAAGGTCGCGTAAGAAAACAATTCACTCACAGATTCATAATCATGAAGGTGAAATCTAACTATATCCATAATAATATTTATACCAGGGGTAGAAACATGTTTTTTTCTGCTGTAAAATTGGGCATTTTAACATGGGGGTCTATGGAAATTGCTCCTTTCTGCAGTCATCGCCTATCGGCCAATATATGAACTGCAGTCGGTGGCACTTCTGTATTGGCGTTCCGGCTCTTCCCCAGAGTTTGCCGCTTGGCCGTGAAGTCACCCGTTTACTTCCTGGTTTTAGATTTGCCAATTTTCCCATGGTGCTTTGTTTGTCAGTTTGTTAGTGGGACGACTCCTCCACACAAGCGTTCTGTGGTCTCTCTCTCCCCTTGTTTTCAGGTTCCAGTGCTGTCGGATGATTGTGGACTGACGAGCTGCTCCTGGGCAGCTGTTATAAGACGGCCCATCGCGTTACGGGAGGTCTCTCATTTCCTCTCGCACACTCCCCGTGTGATCCTCGCGTCGCGGCTGTCTTTTTGATGTCCACCAAATAAAGGATTATTATTCTTTCAGACCCCTCGTCTCGCCTCCCAGCTTTTTGTTGCAGCCCAAGAGCCGGGTTGTAACAGTTAGGAATTGATATTTTGATGGGGTAGTGATTAAAAGGTGTGTGTTAGCTTCAAGCTCCCAGGAAATGCGCCAGACTCTAAGGTAAAAATATGTTGTGTCCAAACGGCGGTATTACAACCTCACTATATTGGGCCGTGACGTCACCCGTTTACTTCCTGGTTTTGGATTTGCCTATTTTCCCATGGTGCTTAGTTTGTCAGTTTGTTAGGAGTTGTTATTGTGATGGGGTAGTAATAAAAAGGCGAGTGTTAGCTTCAAGCCCCTAGGAAATGCGCCGGACTCTAAGGTAAAACAAATGTTTTTGTTGTTGTGTCTAAAGGGCGGTACTACAATTTCCATATTAGGCTGTGACGTCACCCGTTTACTTCCTGGTTTTGGATTTTCCTATTTTCCCATGGTGCTTAGTTAGTCAGTTTGTTAGGAGTTGTTATTTTGATTCAGTTTTCATTATACATCCATGGCTAGTATTATAATTAACATTAGTACTAGCATTTAGCATTACCACCAGTCGATCCAGTGTGGGGCCCAAGCCAGCCGAAGATGGCAGGTTTAAAAGTGCCCTGCTGTTGCTTCAATCAAAGCCACCCAGGAACTCCTCATTAATTAACCATTAACGAATGATTAATTAATACAGTACCCCCCAGTCTGTTTACCATTAACTAACACAGTTCTACAATCGCAGTCACCCAGGAACTCCTCATTAACTAACCATTAACGAATGATTAATTAATACAGTACCCCACAGTCTATTTACCAGTAACTAACACGGTTCTACAATCGCAGTCACTCAGGAACTCCTCATTAACACAGTATCCCCCAGTCTGTTAACCAGTAACTAACCATCAGTAGTCACTCAGGAACTCCTCATTAACTAACCATTAACTATATAGTCGTTCCCTATTCACTACTCAGTAACTAAGCACATTTTGTGTACCTTATTGTAAAGTGTTACCGGATTTTTTAAAGCCCCTGGGTGTAGTGTCCCTAGTTTTCTTATACAGTTCCTCTCTTATTTTTGTCTGTCCGTAGTAGTCCAATTGGGATTGTGTTTGATACCCCGGAGATAGAGGTTTTGGGGTCCATGAAGGGTGAAATTATTGACCAGGTGGGTTGCCGTTTTTATTCCCTTGTTAGTGTGTACATGTGGTGTGATAGTCGTGTTTTTAAGGTGTTTCTTGTTTCACCTACATAAAGGATACCACATCGTGTGCATTTTATCAGATACACACAATTTGTGTCTCTCAAGGTGTAGGTTTTTCTAGAGGTTGGGTTAGTCGCTGTTTTAGAGCCTTGAGGTGGTTGGGTATTGGTGCCCATGGGGGGGGGGGAGTTTTGCCCGGACTAATAGATTATTTAGGTTGTGGTTTCACCTGAAAGCCGAGATGATTTTGGCCGATTGAACAAGGGGTTTGTCCCCCATGATCTTCTCAAAGTTTTGTTTGATTTGTCTACCAATCATTTTGGAATGAGAGGAGTAGGTTGTGATGAAAGGGAGGATTTTTGTGTTTTCTCCCTTTGTTTGATCATGCAAATGTGGTGTTGTAGTTTCATACACCTCCTTTTGCACTTGCCGAAGTATGGATCGAGGGTATTGTCTCCTTTTCAACGTTGTGAAGAGGGTTGTTGTTGCGGAATCCCTATCCTTGGTATTTGAACAGATTTGTTGGAATCTTATCAGTTGGGATTTAACAATACCACTGAACGTGTGTTTTGGGTGGAAACTGTCTTGATGTAAGAGAGTGTGAGATTCCGTGGGTTTGAAGTAGACCCTGGAATCGAGTTGTCCAGTGGTTTCAAAGTCTGAGCCCTTATAGGTGATGAGGTCAATTAATTTCATGGGGATCCGTCATGAATGTGATTTTGATAGAGGGGTGATGTCTGTTGAGGATCTCATCAAATGATTGGAATTCCTCTGTCGTGTGGGTCCAGATTCCCCAAATGTCGTCCAGGAATCTGAAGTAGCATTTGGGAGATTGTGGACAAGTGGGTAGAACTCTCTGTTCTCAGTTAGCCATGTATATATTTGCTTAAGCTCTTGCCCAATGCTGTCTCTTTAATTTGTAGGTAGGTTTTGTCCTTGAACACAAAGTCATTTCTGGTCAGGCTTAGGTGTAGGAGTTTCAGGATGTCTTGATCCGGACAGGTTGGGTCTGGATATTGGGTGAGACTTTTTTGTATTGCCTCTATGCCTTTGTTGGTATCTATGTTGGTGTATAGACTCTCCACATCTATGGTAACAATTATACATGGTTCTTTTAATTGTATTCCTTTGATCTTATCTAAGAAATCATAAGTGTCTTTTAGATAGCTGCTATGTCGAGTGGTGAGGTGGTTAAGATGGTAGTCCAGAAACTCCGCTACTCTGTAACTTTCACTATCGCAGTCAGACACAATTGGTCTCCCCTGGCCATGAGTCAGGAGCCTTGTGAATGTTAGGTAGGAGATAGAATTTTCGTTGTTTTGGTTCAGTTTTGCCTTTTAGGTTGTTTTCTTGTTTCTTTGAGATGGAATGTTTCTGAGTCATGTTTTCCAATATTCTTTGAATTTGGGTTGCTGTCGTCTTGTAGATAGGGGAATCCAGAGGTTGGTAGTGGTTTGTGTTACCAAATTGTCTCATGGCGTCTTGGATGTATTGGTGACTGTCCATGATGACTACTGAACTGCCCTTATCTGTAGGTTTTATGACTATCGAGGTATTCTGCTGAAGTTCCTTAAGAGCTTGTCGTTCTTCCGGGGATATGTTAGAAGTTTGTTGGGAGCGTTTGTGGTTTTTGTAGGAATAATGGTCTTTTTGTATCAACTGATTGAATTCACCTGGTATGTATTCTAAGTGTGGTTGCCAATTTGAAGGTTCATGGAATGGGGAAGGATCTTTTGGGGTTTTATCCTCAAAGTAGGCCTGAAGTTTTAAACGACGGTGGTAGAGGGAAAGTCCTTGTTGAGTGTTTGCCTGTAGTCGATGGATGTGGACGGGGTTGGAATGAAGAGTAAAACCCTTTTAATTTGATTTTTTTTTTTTTTTAAATAATTTTGATATACTTTATTAATCCCCGTGGGGAAATTGTTTCTCTGCATTTGACCCATCCTTGTGTTAGGAGAAGTGGGCTGCCATTTTGAACGGCGCCCGGGGAGCAGTGTAGGGAACGGTGCCTTGCTCAGGGGCACCTTGATAGCACTTGGTCTTGCCGGGACTTGAACTCGTGACCTACCAGTTGCCAAGACAAGTACCTATCGACTTCGCCACCACCGCCCAAACTTTGTAGAACTTTTGATTAATTTAGTCCCAGTTGGAAGTTAGAGGAAAGGTTGATGACCGAATTATTCCTTATTGGGGCCGGATTGGTGGGGTTCTGAAGCCTAAAAACATCTTCCAGTGGTTCCACATCTGTATGGCCGTGTTGAGAGTCCAGTGGATGTTATCCCTTTCTGTGGTGAAGTCCCTTTGGGGAATCAAATCTCCATCAAGTAGAGATTCGATAGTTGTTGGTTGTGGGATCAGAATCCTTTTAGGTATTTCTCCAGGTTGTGGTTTGTTCATGAGGGTTCGACCCGGGATGTGTAAGGTTTGTGGAGTCAGGGGTGGTGGGGGTATGGCGTCCACAAAAGGGGTTTGTATGTGGGGTGGATGTTGGATGTCTCCGTGGTTAGTTGGGATGTTTTGGGGATGAGAGAACTGAGTGGTAGTTAGAGGAATTGTTGTAGCTTTCCTGTGATAGAATTGTTTATGTTTGATTGGTGTTTTAACCGAATGGGAACCAGGTGGTGAAGGGAGGGATTTTTGGATTGTCTGTGGAAGAATTGTCTGGTTGAGAGTCGAGAATTGTATACCTATTAGGTTAAGATCCTCTGCCGTTCGTAGGAAGACCTGGTCTTTGATCTTGGGGTACTTGGATCAGGCCCATTTGGAAACTACATTCCATGGTTGTTGTCCGTTCTCTTTGGTAAGTGGTTTTAGTGTTTCAAGAATATCTGTGATGGATTTGTCATAATGTTCCTTCGTGATTTGCAAGCCCGTCTGTAGCCAGTTCATCGCAATTCCATTTAGAACAGGGGTGGGGAACCTCCGGGCCGTATACGGTCCGCGAGACCATTTGATACGGCCCTCGAGGTAATTTATAAACACACGCAAAAAAAAATAAAAATAAATCTAGACCCCAAAATAATTAAAAAAGAGAGTGCCTGTTTTTCCTGGCCAAGGTCAGGGTCCTTGAACACGACGTGGTATATGTCTCGTCGCACAGGGGTCTAATGCTGACGGAGAGCACCGGAACACAGTACGCATAAGGAGCCGTACACATGCCGCAGTTTTTGCGTGGCTGTGTCTTTAGTTGTAAGCTCAGTGGCGATCTGTTCATCTGTCATACTGATTATATAGACAATAACTTTGTTGTTATTAGCATCTGGTTAGCTATTGATTTGTAAAATATCCATAAAGAAAATCTGCTTACAGTTCTGTTTCATATAGGTGTTGAGAAATGTATCCATAGATCTCTTAATTTTGTGCACCAGATTTTGCACCACTAGTGCACCAGATTGATGGTTTTACCTTCAACATTAAAAAAAAAAAATCTTCCCGGAGGAGCATGCCCCCGGACCCCCCGAGAGGAGGTTAGGTCCACCCCCCACTTAAATTATGTTCACATGGATAGGACACTAAATATTTGTTGAGGTTGCTTTTTCTTCGCACAGCATGAAAGAAAGGCGAAATGAATGGGCAGTGATTTTAGTTTTTTTAAGCAGAGGTTGAGTTCAATAATTTGTACGGAATTTTGTATGTTGTAAAAATTGAAATGGTCTTTGAGAGGAAAAAGGTTCCCCACCGATGATTTAGAAGGTGGGAGGTATGGACTGCTGGGATGCTTGGTCTGAATGCCTTTGTGATCCGATTTTTTGTTTGAGTAAGGGTTGTAGGAGTGGGCGCAATAACTTGGATGGTCTGCTCTATGTTTCCCTGATGGTAGTAGGTTCGCAGAAGCCCGAAGACGGCCCTGGTGTGAAGTTGGAATTCTGTCAATTATTTTTTAGCTGTATTGGAGTCCCGAAGGTCTACAATAGGAGAATAGAATACGATAGGATTTTTTGAGTATTTGTAATGGTATACAGAATATATATTCGTTTTCTTGTAGGGGAAAGCTCAGATTTAGGGTCAGGGAGGGGTTGGAGTAAAGACATAAGTTGGAAATGGTGGACAGGGATAGAGTGAATTGAAGAACAGAGATGAGGAGGCACGCTGAATCTATGGTGAAAAACTCCCCTGCCGGAATAGGCGTCTCTGTTAACCCGTTGCCCTCTAGCAAAACCCCGGGGGGTTCCCAGATGGGAAGGGTTAGAAAGAGAGAAAAGGATGAAAATAATGAGGAGTAGCGATGATTACTTTTTATGTATTAGATCTGAGATTTTAGGATTAAGAAAGAGAGCCAAAGTGGTTAGGCTTAGTGGTCAGACTAAAGGTCAGGTGGTAGATCCATTGATGGACATGATCTGAGATTTAAAACGGACCCCGCAAACGATAACGGGTCCCAAGGTGGATAGATCTGCAAACGCAACGCTCTGGGGGGGCAAACGGCTCCGTGTGTACACCCTATATGATCATTTTCTGATAACGATGAAATAGCCCCGCTTCCCTCCCCCCACGTCTCCTGCTCAGAGATCAGCTGCTGGGCTCTCTTTTGGTGTATTTTGTGGCAGCAGCAGCCACGTACAGGCCCGGCATTTGTACTACAGCGTTTCCAGCGGGTCGAGCACTCTCGTGTGAACGGACACGTTAATTGAGCCGAATGCGTGTGAACGGAATACTTTTTTGAAAACGAATTCGGTGCACAAACGCAAGCGTACCCGTTTCATCCTTGTGTAAATCGGGCCTAAATCTTGCAGTCTTAAAGCAACACTTAGAGTTAAATTTAACACTATTCACGAGTGTATTCGGTCCTACTATTTAAACTGACTCTTGCCCTAGTGTTAATATTTTAGAGTTAAATTAGCTCTAAATAGAGTAAAAAAGTAACACTTGTTTACACTGTCTTGTGTTGCTTAAACTTAACACTAAAGGTAAAATCATTCTCAGTAGTGTTGATCATTTACTCTTCTTTGCAAACCAATCAAATCTGATTGAGTTAAATTCCTATGCTCATTAACACTGCATTGAGTTATTAGAAGTCAACACTGGAGGGTCAAATTACTCTGATAAGTATTGATCTTACACACCACTGTGTTGATAATGTACTCTCTTGCATTGAAAACCCAGCTCTGATAAGAGTAAAATTGAACACCCATTAACACTGCACAGTGTTTATGAAAATCAATCTCTGTGGTGTTAACGTTACACTTAATTTAAGTGTCAAATTACATCTAATTACAAATATACCATTAGGTGAGTAAAAAAAGTACAACTTACCACAAACAAATCTTTCTCACTTTCACCAACTTTATTTTCAGCTCAACTACAGATGTAGCACTGAATTTCGGACTCCAGCTTACAGCTTCCTGCCTACGACCTGCCAAAGACCAGTATAGAGGAATGTTAAGCCCTCCCACTATTTTCCAAGAGGGCGTTGCCAGATTTTCAATTTCAGGTTTTAACCAGGAGATGGCGCTTCATTCACAAATACAGAAAGACAAGTTTCATGGACTTTCAGTTGTGTTTTGAAGAGCATTTGAACACATCAATATTTTAGATCAACTAAAGTATATCTAATCTTGTAATTCAATAATATATAGTCTTTATATATTAAATAATCAAAAAGTAAATGTTTACATTACACTTCTTTATTTGTTATGCTCATACTTTAACTTTTACAATCGTTTGCTTTAATATGCAGTATATTTTTGTGTTTGCTTCCTCCTGCTCCCTTTCGGACACATACTGTATGATTTATTATTATTATTAATATGAAGATATTATTAAGATAAGATAAGATGTTACTTTATTGATTGAACATTTTAGTTTAGAATGTGCTGTCCCACGGTAATTCAGAAGGCTCACAGGTCACATTCCGACCATTATTTAAAACAATAGGTGCTTTCACACCGTCTACAGTTTGATTTGTATAGAGGGAGCTCTGTCAGTTTTCGAATTACCCATTTGCTTTCGGGGAGCCCTATTTTTCGGAGCACATCCTGCTACTAAATATGTCACACGCATGCTCTGTTGACTGGCGCAGCAGCGCCGATGCAATCAACTGCTATAAAAACACTCTTCTACTAATACAGAAGGTGTCACTATGCCGGCGGATGTGGCCGTTGTTGAAGCCTCTTCAGGCTCCGCATCGGCAGGCCTCTCCCTCGGTGTGGAGCTGTCAAACTCGACCCTAACGCCGCTTACAGCCGGCCAACTAAAAGTTGTTTTCCGTTCACGTTGTCATTTTTAGACTCCTTCGCTTCTTTGCTTGTGAATCCAAAAGCTGTTACGCTTGGCTGTTTTCGTTTTGCCATATTTTTTATTACAAAGCCAGAGTTAAAAAAATATCAATATGAACATTTCAAATACCGCGCCGGCATCACCGCCATAACCATAGCAACGTAAGTAAGAATGCAGCGCCGCCACGTACAGATGGCAACACCCAGACATATTCACAAATATAAAACAAATATTCAGAAACTGTAATGAACAATAACTATTATTTATTTCAAGAACTGTTATTAACAGAAACTCAACATTTCTAATCTGTGTGACACAAATATGCACGATTGTTTTGGGCTCCCCCTATTTATCTCAAAGTCAGCCTTCAGGGGAGCTCCCTCCCTCTTCGGGGGAGCCAAGCTCCCCTTAGCTCCCCCCCATTTCGAACAGTGTCTGTGGCTGAATGGCCAGCGATTAGGTGCGGCGCATTTATCATATGTGATCAGAGCTAACTGCCTGCCGTCAGATTTAATTTAAAAAACAGATCTGATTTTAAGACTATTTCCGCGCTCATAAAGAATGATAAGAATAAGAATAATGCGTATTGAACTGTTTTCATTAATTAGTGAGTTTATTTAACACTAGAACCGCCAATCGGGTCAATTTGTGTGATGTGTGTTGTGTGTGTGCAATGTAACTTTTTTTCAATAAAATATTAAAGTCTCCCAGTCCGTGACTTTTCCTGAAAGTGTGTTATGTAGCACCCTATGTTGTTAAAAATCGCATTCTAATAGCGGGATTTGACGGGTATAGGTAGGCCTATACAAAAACCTCTGGCGGTTCTAGTGTTAAGGTAATTAGGTACAGTAGAAGCCCTTTTTTATCAGTAACGAATTTAGTAGTTGAACATAAAAGTCAACTAACTGAGGGTCACTTGCAATTACAGTGTTGTGTCTAACTGTAAGCTTGTCACTCAGAGTAACCTACCATTAATTTAGCTGCTGGAGAAGAAAGATCAAGGGGGGAGGGGGGGAGAGAGCTGTGGTTGATGGGCCATTAGTTGTGTAAATACTAGAGATGTTAAGATTCACCGATTCGCATCGGTGCACCGGCATAAACGTTCAAGATGTGAGTGCACCGGTTGACAGAGTGCACATCGGCTACAGTTTGGGTTGAACCGGGTTGAACTCGCGATGCATCGATTGCGTAGCATCTTTGCATCGGTAAAAAAACGATTCATTCATATAAAATCCCCTCATCTTGTCAACGCTCAGCAGAGACGATCTTTGATATTTGCTTCGCCACTACGGAGAACGAGAGTCTCAGTTATCAACACACACGGAAGTTGAGGAGAAAGAGAAACACAGCGCACCGACAAATACCTACAAATCAAACGTTTGGCAACACTTCGGATTGTTCAAGAAAGACGGTGTAATAGTCATTTATGCTATATAGTTGACCGCAGGTCATGGAGAGTAATAAGGTATCCGTCGACCTTTCTATGAGGTATCTTTATTACTTAACAGGTCTACAGCCATGATACATAGATCCGTCCTAGATGCGGACTTGCATACACACAGTATCACTCCGCAGCCGCACCCCATCAGTAACGTCCTGATGGTATATGTGCGCGGCACTATTACTACAGACGGTCAGCTTGAAAAATCACTCGCAAATTGTTAACGATGCCGAGCCGCTTTAAAGTACACAAGTAGTACGAGGAACTTAGCGACGCACATAAAGAGGCGACGTGGGGTCTGCGGCTGAAAAGAGAAACCTGAAAGTGAGACATATGAGTTAAATCACTCAGTGAGGTGTTCTGTCAGAGAGAGGTGTTTAGCTTACAGCAGCCTGTGACGGCCAATAATAATTTAAATGTCTTCCTTACTGTAAGCAGTTATGAAATACCTGTTTGTGGAAGGTTATTTGTTTTCTTTATTGTTCAGATAGAAACCACTGCTTTCTGCTCACTGGTGAGTTAGCCTCTGAGTTTTAAGCACATCAGGCTGGCAGCTGTATGGGCATTGCTCTATGGTAGCTGTTATTTGCACATTGTTAATCATGAGCAATGCATCCTTACATTGTTTAACTGTGAGGTGTTATACAATTGTACTCTGGAGAGCTTTTAAAGGTAAAAAAATAAACGGCATGATGGGATATGCAGTACCAAATATGTAAAGCACTTTTTTGTTAATGTATGATTTGCTGCATATAAGGAATAAAACAAAAATCCTCTGTCGTACCATATTGAAGTATCATTATTTTTGCATCGTGTTGAATCGCATCGTATCGCCCCGAATCGCATAATGTTGAATCAAATCGTATCGAACTGTATCGCAACAGGGGTGAATCGTATCGTATCGCATCGCCTGGTGTTTCAAATGTATCGTTAATGTATCGTATCGTGGCAACGTATCGAGATGCGCATCGCATCGGCCTCAGTGATGGAGATGCACATCCCTAGTAAATACACAGCTGAGAGCTGCCGTTTCATTCAGACTGTTTAAAAAACTGTAACAACGGACTATTTTTCTTAGCGGATGCATGTCAATTTAAATCAATACATACAACTATTTTTTAAATCAATACATACAACTATTTTTTAAATCAATAAAAACATTTTCTAAATCCATAAAAGCATTTCAATTAATATTGGGAGTCATGTCGTTATGTTGAGAATGTGGCCGTGTAATAAGCTGGATAATTTTCAGCGACTTGTTCCTTATGGGTAAAATAACACCCGTCATGTGTGTGTAGAGGTGTGTGTGGTTAAAACACTTTCATGAAGTGAAGGAATTTCCTTCTATAAAACAGCTGTGGGCAGCAGTGAGTGTCACGGACATGAATTCATAGATCAAGGCAGACTGGTGCACACACTCTCCTGTCCTGCCAGGCGACACGCCCGTTCTAAGCCGTGTCCCTCACTCCTCACATCCCAAGCATCCCCGAAAAGTGTATTATGTTGTTACATCTCAGATGTTATGTTTCAGTTGTGCTCTGTCTATGTGCAGTGATGCAAACGTGTCACCTTTCGGCGAAATTCGCCGTTTTGAATCCAAAATAAGTCGTTTGTGTGATTCATGTAGACCTGCAATACAAATATTTTTGGGGTATGGGGGGGGCTGGGACCCGGAGTAATCTGCGGCCGTGAGCTGTTATGTGCCATCATGACACGCATGGTGTTCTTTTTTTATATATTATAATGAAGTACGAGCTGTGTGCTCGAGTCTTCCTGCCTGTCGGCTCTGCTCATGGATGTATAATAAGGCTCTGCTGCTCGGAGATGAGGGTCTTGCTTCAGCAGCTACATTACCTACGGGTGCGTTCGTTAACATTAACTGTGCGTCCGGAGTCACTGTGGCACAGACTGGACCGCTGGTGAACAGCTGTTAGAACGGGCCGTTCAGGTGTTCAGAGCAGAGCTCCCTGTCGGAGCGGCAGAGCGTTATGTGAACTGAAAAGTTTTTCTGTGGCAATATTATTTAAGGAATCGTTGAGCTAGCTAGCTAGCATACATTGTCACTATCTGCTAACGTTATCTTTAGCCTTCTATTTCTAATAGTTTTTTTCATAGGCTATAAACAGAGGTGGTATAAGTATATATATATTGTACTTGAGTAAAAGTAGAAGTACTCAGATCTTGTACTTGAGTAAAAGTAGAAGTACTCAGGTCTTGTACTTGAGTAAAAGTAGAAGTACTCAAATCTTGTACTTGAGTAAAAGTAGAAGCACACAGATCTTGTACTAGAGTAAAAGTAGAAGTACTCAAATCTTGTACTTGAGTAAAAGTAGAAGCACTCAGGTCTTGTACTTGAGTAAAAGTAGAAGCACACAGATCTTGTACTAGAGTAAAAGTAGAAGTACTCAGGTCTTGTACTTGAGTAAAAGTAGAAGTACTCAGATATTGTACTTGAGTAAAAGTAATAGTCCCAGAGTGTAGGAATACTCTGTTACAGTAAAAGTCCTGCATTCAAAATGTTCCTCAAGTAAAAGTAGAAAAGTATTATCATCAAAATATAGTGAAAGTAGCGACAGTAAAAGTAGTCATTGTGCAGATTGGTCCATTTGAGAATAATAGATATGATATGTTTTATAATGATTGATCATGAAAGTGTTCTCAAAGCTGGTAAAGGTGCAGCTAGTTTGAATGACTTTGTATACTGCAGGGTAGCTTGTGGATTTACTCCAGGTGGAACTAAAGTCTGATTTAACACTTGATTATATTTCACTTAATTAATCCAGATCTGTGAAGTAACTAAAGGTATTAAATACATGTAGTGGAGTCAAAGTACACCATGTACCTCTGAACTGTAGTGGAGTAGAAGAACAAAGTAGCAAAACATTGAAATACTTAAATAAAGTACAAGTATCTCAAAATTGTGCCCAAGTATAGTACTTGTTGAGTTTATGAACTTAGTTACTTTACACCAGGGGTGGGGAACTTCCGGCCTCCGGGGCGTATACGGCCCGCAAGACCATTTGGTACGGCCCTCGAGGTAATTTATAAACACACGCAAAAAAGAAAAAAATTCAAGAAATCTAGACCGCAAAATAATTAAACAAGCTTGTTTTTCCTGGCCAAGGTCAGGGTCCTTGAACACAACCCGAGCCTAACGTGTCATCACGTGGTATATGTCTCGTCTCACAGGAGTGTAGTTCTAACGGAGAGCACCAGAACGCAGCTCCGGGCCGGGACTTCACAAATTGCAATACCCATAAGGAGCTGTACACATGCCGCAGTTTTTGCGTGGCTGTGTCTTTAGTTGAAAGCCCAGTGGCGATCTGTTCATCTGTCATGCTGATCATACAGTCAATAACGTTGTTGTTATTAGCATCTGGTTAGCTAGCTATGCTAACGAATATAAGAAGCTTTTTCTCCAACCAGTGAGGTAAAGGCACATCTTTATATGATCATTATAGTTATAGAAAAATAAGAGAATAAAGTAAACAGGTATACAATACTAATATGACAGTTAAAAACAAGTTGTTATAAATAAACAAGAATACAGTTTAAAAGGGGAAGTGATTTGTAAAATATCCATAAAGAAAGAAATCTGCTTACAGTTCTGTTTCATATGGGTGTTGAGAGATGTATCCATAGGTCTCTTCATGTTGCTCTCAAAGTGCACCAGATTGATGCTTTTAACTTCAACATTTAAAAAAAATCTCCCTGGTGGTGCATGCCCCCAAACCCCCCGAGATGAGGTTAGATCCGCCCCCCCCCACTTAAATCATGTCCACATGGATATGAAACTAAATACATTTGCACACATCTTGTGTCCATATCTTTCTGTTTTGGTGGTCATGCCACGGTGTATGAATGCGCGGGTCATGGTCAAATATCTGGATTAAGAGGTTGCTTTTTCTTTGCACAGTATGAAAGAAAGGGGAAATGAATGGGCTGTGATATGAGTTTTTCAAGCAGACGTCGAGTTCAATAATTTGTACGGCCCTCGAAGGATGTTGTAAAAATTGAAATGGCCCTTGAGAGGAAAAAGGTTCCCCACCCCTGCTTTACACCATGTGGCTATAAAGATAAAAAGACTTAAGCCTTGCACAGAGGCACGAAAATACATTTTCAAAATGCTCAACAGTGCTGCCAAAATTATAAACTGACTGCTACACAATTTAAAATAAATGCTTATTGTTGTTACATCAGGAGATGTACATATTGAAATGATTTCTTAACTTACAGTAGGCTATTTTTTACTATGTTTGTTGGAAGGATTTATTAAATTACAATGAATATTGTCATTGTTGAAGGCTTTTGGAGAAGGATGAACTATAAGCCTGAATTACATAACATTTTATACCTAAAAACATAAAAGCCACAATAAATAAATC
Organism: Notothenia rossii; assembly: GCF_949606895.1. Taxonomy (NCBI): domain Eukaryota; kingdom Metazoa; phylum Chordata; class Actinopteri; order Perciformes; family Nototheniidae; genus Notothenia; species Notothenia rossii. The sequence continues at coordinate 40,107,935 of NC_136908.1, read as the reverse complement.
ACAATTATTCTAGTTATTTTTACCTCCCGTATTCCTTTCAACCCACCAGCTTTTATGGTGTTGTTACGTCACTAACTGTAAGCTTGTCACATACAGTCTATGGTCACTCAGAGTAACCTACTGTTAATTTAGCTGCTGGAGAAGAAAGATCAGGGGGGGATGGGGGGAGAGAGCTGTGGCTGATGGGCCATTAGTTGTGTAAATACACAGCTGAGAGCTGCCGTTTCATTCAGACTGTTTAAAAAACGGTAACAACGGACTATTTTTCTTAGCGGATACATGTCAATTTAAATCAATACATACAACTATTTTTTAAATCAATACAAACATTTTCTAAATCCATAAAAGCATTTCAATTAATATTGGGAGTCATGTCGTTACTTTGTTGAGAATGTGGCCATGTAATAAGTGGGATAATTTGCAGCGACTTGTTCCTTATGGGGAAAATAACACCCTTCATCCAGATGAGGATCCCTCCGCTACACTTTGGGATCCTGATCGACCGACGAAGCTCCATTAAAATATACATATTTTTAGTGAATTACTGAGTTTAGGCACGTTAATAACGTTTTAATGAAGTTGAATACAGTATATTCATATGTGTCAGTGATTTCATGTTAATTCGGCGAACATAAACATAAATGATCGTGGTGAAGATGATGATTAAATTAGGATTAAAAATCGAGATCCGGGCTGCATTTCCTCCCGTTCGTTTTTTTAGAATAAAACAATTATTTAGTTAAATAACAACATGGTGATGTTTTGTAAATGATTACATGTCTCTTATTTAGCACAGTAGTATGCTATCCGTGACATATGGATCTTAACAAAGTTCCGCTGTACATCCAGCATACTGTATCTCACATTCACATGAGCTCCAGTGTGGAACCCTACTGCACCCCCTGGTGGATCAATGATCCATTGCAGCTGTCTTCATTATAATTACATTTATCTATCACGGGGGTTGTCTCAAGTCAAGCTGGAGGTTTTCCCTTGAGCGAGGGCAGATCACGTACCAATCACGGCCCTCGCGTTTCAAACTGTCTGAAATGAATCGCTACATCTGTATGTCAGCCCAAAATATCAAAACATGGAGAATAGAGAATCATCATAACAATCTTCATGTCAAACGTGGAGAATACAAAATATTTTAAAAATATTTTACCTTAGGTCTGCATAAAATGGCAATATGGAACAATATACAAGGAGCAATCTGGCGTGCCATACTTTGAACATCAAATGGTTTGAAGTAACACAGCTCATTTATGTTCAACACATTTAGAACCCAATCTGGATGCAGCCTGACCTTGAAGAATACAAACCAGAAATCAAACCAAAACCCTATGGGAAACAAAATAAAGCCACAAAAACTTGACTACCAGGTCCTCCAGGCTACACATCAAATTACCAGTGGTAATGGGGTCTATAGCTAAAAAAAACAGCAGAGCGATCATCCAAAGAGCAGAGTCTTCCGGCATTAGGATAGGCAAACTCCTTCTCCTCCAGTTTCTCCTTATAACACTGCTGAGTGGCATTGGGAACACCGGGGCAGAGGCGGAGCCAGGGGCAGACCAGGTGCACCTGCGCAGCAGGGAGACAGAAAAGACAACATGGAGGGGAGCACGCAACAGGTGGACAGTCCATCGGTTTCCTGCTGAGAACCATGGCCTCATATTTGGAGGTGCTGATCCTCATCCCAGCCGCTTCACACTCGGTTGCGAACCAATCCAGTGAGTGCTGAAGGTCGCAGAGCAATGAAGCCATTAGAACCACATCATCTGCAAAAAGCAGTGGTGCAATCCTTAGTCCACTGAACTGCAGACCCCCTCCCCCATGACTACGCCTCAAAATCCGATCCATGTATATTACAAACAGGATTGGGGACAAAGCGCAGCCCTGGCGGAGGCCAACCCTCACCCGAAATGGGTCCGACTTACTGCCGAGGACCCGGACACAGCTCTCGCTTTGGGAGTACAGAGATTGGATGGCCCTGAGTAGAAACCCCCTCACCCCATACTCCTGCAGCACCTCCCACAGTAACTCCCTGGGAACCCGGTCATACGCCTTCTCCAAGTCTACAAAACACATGTAGATATGTAGATAAGCGTACTCCCAGGCCCCCTCCAGGATCCTTGCGAGAGTAAAAAGCTGGTCCGTCGTTCCACGACCAGGACGGAATCCGCATTGTTCCTCCTCAATCTGAGGTTCGACAATCGGCCTGACCCTTCTTTCGAGTACCTTAGAGTAAACTTTCCCGGGGAGGCTGAGTAGTGTGGTGCCTCTGTAATTGGCACACACCCTCTGACCCCCCTTTTTGAAAATGAGAACCACCCCGGTCTGCCACTCCTTCGGCACTGTTTCCGACATCCACGCAACGTTGATGAGACGTGTCAACCATAACAGTCCCTCAACACCCAGAGCCTTCATTATTTCTGGGCAGATCTCATTCACCCCCGGGGCTTTGCCACTGTGGAGTTGTTTGACAACCTCAGTGACCTCCCCCCGGGAGATTAGTGTTGATCCCCCATCATACTCCAGCTCTACCATAGAGGGCGGAGTTGTCGGGTTCAGGAGTTCCTCAAAGTTTTCCTTCCAACGCCCTAACACTCCATCAGTTGAGGTCAACAACGTCCCATCCTTACTGTATGGATGATTCCCTGGCCTCCTCCAGACGTTCCCAGTTCACCCGAACTACACGTTTGGGCTTACCAGGTCTGTCCAGAGGCTTCCCCCGTGACTCGACCTAACTCACCAATAGGATAATAAAATTGATTATGGACCTTCTGCCTAGGGTGCTCTGGTACCACTTACACTTATGAGCATCCTTATGTTCGAACATGGTGTTTGTTATGGCCAATCCATGACTAGCACAGAAGTCCAGTAACAAACCACCACTCCGGTTCAGATCAGGGGGGCCGTTCCTCCCAATCACGTCCCTCCAAGTGTCTCCATCATTGCACACATGTGCGTTGAAGTCTCCCAGCAAGATTAAAGATTCCCCTTCAGGAGCCCCATACAGGACTCTTTCCAGGGTTTCCAAGAAGGCTGTATACTCTGAACTGCTGTTTGGTGCATAAGCACACACAACAGTCAGAGTTCCCCCCCCCCCCCCCATAACCCGCAGGCGTCCATCTTTTTCAAGAGAAAATAGGGGACTTTCTTTAAAATAGGTGGCATCTCTCAAGTCTGCATACAGTACACACCTTCCTTGGGCAGGTGCCTGGGCTTCAATATGTCTGCAAGTTCTGGGTTTTGAAAAATTGTCTTCAGTGTTTCCAAAATGGGAACATATGCAAAGTTATTAGTTACAATAACCTGGTCATATATCCTCGTAGTTCTGTTTCTTCTACTGTCAAATCTTGTGCCAGGCACTTTTTCAATAGAGATGGCAAATCCGGATCCTTTTACGGACTTAGAGTCTTCTGAGTCAGTCATTGAAGAGATCCGGATCATACGAGTAATTTGAGTTAGAGTGTAGAAATCCTACCGGTGAAACCGAAAAGTTGTTCCATTTCACGAGCATATTAAACCGACACTACATTAACCTCCGCTACACCGTGTCTTTTGCTTTAATAAAACATTTTGATTTCCAAAAAAAAGGCTTATTTTGCGATATGGCGAATCTGAGTCTGCTGTGGGCTCGTGCATGACAACGAGTCTGCTGGATCTCTGGATCTGCTGCTATACGGTTACGGCTCTGAGTCCGCACGAGTCTTCTATGTTTTGCACAGTGAGTCAGGATTTGCGAATCTCTGAGTCTGCTGTTGACTCGTGCACAATAGCCGCTTGAAGTAGGGGTGCTGGAGGCGGGGCTGCGAATGGTGTACATTTGAAAAACTTCATGTTACTGTTTTTGAAATCTGTCTTTGAAATCTGAAATCCTAAGTAAAATGACTTCCCAGTTCCCGCGGCTATGCTCGTGCATGACAAGTCTGGATCTCTGGATCTGCTATACGGTTACGGCTCTGAGTCCCCACGAGTCTGCAGGAAGTTCCCTTGATTCAGTGAGTCAGGATTTCACGAACCTGAGTCTGCTGTTGACTCGTGCATGATGAGTCTGGATCTCTGGATCTCTGGATCTGCTATGGTTACGGCTCTGAGTCCGCACAAGTCTGCAGGAAGTTTCACTGATCTGCGTCCAATCCCCTGAGCCAAACGATAACTTCTGGCAGCTATCCTACTACTTGCTAAAGGCTAGGCAGATGGACTCGGGTACGTTGTAATGTGATTTTACATGTTATAAGGAGAGTAGCGAGTGACGCAATTTATAGTTCTAATTTGTATGTCACCAGGTGTAGGACTCAAAGGACTCGGGTTAATCGAGAGGGGAGACTCGTCACGACCAGCTCATTATTAGGATCCGGGTTAATGATCCAGATGAATCAGGACTCACCCATCTCTATTTTTCAACAGGTTTAACATTTCCACATTTCTCTGTGAAGTGTTTGTTTCGTTTAGCTTCTGAATTCAAGGGTGTGAATGGGTTTTCCAACTTTTGAAAGGATTGTTCTATTTTTGAATACACTATTTTTATATTTTGAAGATAAGCACTGTAAAGCTGCATCTTTAGCCTGACTATGAATATCAAAAAAGAGTTCTTCCATGGATTACACAAAACTATTTACACTAGACTGGCTTAATCCAGTTGCCCTGAGATGTGCGACAGCAGTGGCACACATACTGTATCTACGGTGCTCTCACACATATCTACGGTGCTCTTATTGGACTTTCTTAAAAGATCAGATGACGTGGCCATCTCAACTGGATTACCTGTCATCCCCTCTTCTACACTGCTTAAAGGAACATCAGTGTCAACCTGTTGGTCAATATTCTCAGTGTGTTTGGTATTTAAATGTTTCCTGAAACCAGAAAAAGTACGAAAAACACAGCTACATCCAGTGTGAACACATTTCAGCCGAAGATTTCTTCCAGGCAAGTAACCGTGAACTAATCGCATATGCCGAACAAGCATATTTGAGGTAGTTAACTCAGCATGACAAACAAAACACTTCATAATGAAGGAGAAATTCAAGCACTAATCAAGCAACCTTGCCCTAACTTCAGCAACACAAGGAGACTCTTTGACTTTGCCGACATCAATGTTGTACACAGTGGTCTGGATCAACATGTACATGTTGTGGAGCATGGTGTTGTATGATGTGCCAAACACAAAATGTGCCTTGAATAGCTCATCAAAAGCACCAAGAGAAGAGGTTGACCTGCAAGGAATGGCATTCTTGTCGGGAATGATGAAGGTGGATTTCATTCTTCTTAACCAGTTTAGCCCTAAGCCTGTTTTTCAGGTCTCAGGCTCGGAAAATGACATTCCCAGAACAAATGACCATATGTATCTTCCCTTCTAAAAGGGTTACATTAATGATCTTTTTTCTCAAAGTAATGATAAACCTGTGAGTTGGATGTAGAAAAGTCAGAATAAATATAGATTTTTTTTATTTTAAAGAAAATTCAGATTGAACATAGTAAAAAACTGTAAATTATAGTGTCCGTCCAAATATTATTTTTTACTTACAGTGAAAACTACCCTTGGATGATGGTAAGGTAGACTAAAAGCTTTAGGAATCCAAAGTGCAACATATAATAAGTACCCTGTATCAAGATTGATGCAAAACAAGTGACATTTGACCTTTTTAGAGAGGTTTTTCAAAAAAGAACTCCACCTCTGAGGTGATTTGGGTGGGAATGGGGGTTTTACCGTTTCTCTGGAACCCATTGGTCGATTTTGGTGATTGACATCTTTTCTTGTTAGCATTTTTCGCTCGTTGCCAATTCAGAGGCTAAGCGTTAGCATTGTGGGGTTTATTTTGAAAACATTTTTTAAATGGTCAGTTAGATGAGTTTCATTCCGTTACATGGATATAAAACATTCATAGTTTATTAAATTAACATGCCCTCAGACACTTTTTCCTGCAAGATGTTGCAGGAGGCCCCCAGTACCGGGGTCTCTCGGGCTTAACAGGTTAACTCCAACAGCCAGGAGATAGGGTTGAGTGCTTGTAGTGACGGCATCGAGATGCTTTTGGATGCTTGTTCCAGTCTGAGAAGACAAATACACATGGAGTGACGATTAGAATTACGTGGTTTTAATATTTTAAATACAAAATTCTTACCATGAAAAAAGTAAATATATATCTATACAAGCTTTCTTGAAGACCACAAGATACTTCTCCGCTTGGGAGGCCGACACCTTCCCTGGTCTCTTCCGACCCTGAGCAGTCGGTGGAATCAGGTGTAACAGCAGTAAAACTGATGAGAGATCACTGTCCCAATCTGTAACACAGGTTTGAATTACACTTCAATTATGTGTGCATTTGCACAGTCAGCAGCATTTTTACAAAATACAGAAAGGATAGCATTGCTATATAATCACAATGAGCTCTCCCACTCTACAAATACTTATGGCTGAGCCAAAGACTTCAGTGCTTTTGAAGTCAAAAGTTTGGATGCACTCTCATGAGAAATTATTATTATTATTATTATGATGATACGCTTGTCTGATACACCCTCTCCAAATATCAGAACAAAACCCTGTTCAACCTGGGGTGAAGGTTTTCAGAATTGTACAGCCAACGAAAGTGAATAGGTGCAGTTATTCGCGTATCACTACAATACCCATCTACTATTTAAAACTATTCAATAATGTTCATAACACTGTCAAAAATAATGACAGATAATTACCAAGCCTTTGACATCTTTGAAACGTTGAAATGCTGACATTATGGCGCTTGAGTGCAGGGGGTCAAGGACCAAGTTGCGGCGATAGACAAATGTCAGCTTCATCTTCTTCCTGACTGTGTCCTTATCAGTTGAATGTTTCAACAGCGAGATCGCTTCTTTGCACTGATTCTCACTCAGGGCAGTCTCTGGAACATGCTGGGACTCTCGTCTGACAGTTGGTCCTCCTGAATTATGTTTACCAGATGGTCCGTCTGCTGAAGCTACACAATATGGGGAAAATACCTGATACTGACGACAAATATGTACATTTTAAAGCACTTTCAGCAACTTGGATTTGACCTAACTTTAGAAAAAAAAAACACATTATGTATTATTTGCTGGACAAACATGATGTGCAACAAAGGCAATAGCTGATCTTGTAACGGTTTTGTTCTGTACATTTTTACAATATAATTACAGTTAGCTCCAAATGATGTTCGTCTGTCTTTAGCAGTGCATCTCTGAATAGTTTTAATAATAATGCATTACATTTTTTTATTAGAGCGCTTTTACAGGTGCTCAAAGCGCTTTACAAATACACATTACACATCGTCACCTTCTTAAACTAATGGCCTAAGTCATATTTGAAAGTTTTTCAAAAAACTGAACCAAATATAGAATATATGATATATATTAATTATTTCACACAAAAAGGTTATGACAATATATGACTATTGAAATACAAATAACACTGTCTGTCAATTGTGTAAAATAAGAGGATTAGATGACTTAGGCCAATTTACGAACATGTTGTTGTGACTTAGGCAATTTTAAACCTGACTTAGGCCTTACTACTTCTGGAGTAAGTGAGTTAGGCAAAACAGTGCAATTCTCTTTTCTGCATTACTGTGACAGACCATGGGGGTGGGTCAGCCACTAACAGTTTAAAATGCTAGAAGATCATACAGAGACTCAGAGGGCAGTTTGGGTTGGTCCTTTAATTCAATACAGCAAACTCAAAAGGTACAACTTAAATCACTCTTAGCTAAATAAAACAAAAGGCAAGTAAATCAAACGCTGAGGAGTCTTGTGCCTCTCCTCACTACTCCCTCCAGCTCTTCTTTGCTGTGTTTTGAATTGCAGCTAACCCTTTTCCATTTAAAGGTCCCATGTCATGGCCAAATTTTACTGATCATAATTCCATTGTTGAGTTCTACTAGAGTAGATTTACATTGTTCAATGTTCCAAACTCACATTGGTTTTCTCACACAGCATCTCTGTGTATTCACTCTCTGTCCTACACGCCTTGTTGTAGCTCCTTCCCCCCCTCCCTATGAGCCCACTGTGCTCTGATCTGTGATTATGTGTTAAAATGGCGTTTGTTAGCAACCAGAAATGAGAAACAGATGAGAATGCTGCGTGGGGTCTGGGTGCCGTTTTCGGGAGACGTTGCAGGGCTCGCTGCTCCGCCCTTTGAGACTCGAGGAGCCGACAGTGTGAGCTGGATTACTGGTGTCGTTTCCTGGTTGCTGCGTGGGGTCTGCGAGACAGCGAGACACGGCGAAACTCAGCCTTAGCACACACACGTGAGCGTGTGGCGAACTGTGAGTGGAGATCCATACAGCTGCGGCTGAGTGTGCTGCGAAACTCCGCGGAGTATTGCGGCTGAGAAAAGATAAGGCTTGAGTGAGTGAGTGTGTGTGTGTGTGTGTGTGTGAGGAGCTCCACGGATTGGTCCATTTGGACCTGGGTAAGATTACATCACTATACTCAGGAAGAAAAAAATGGAAAAAGAAAAATGTCCAACGAGGCGTTCAGGGTTAGCATAGACAGGCACTAGACGGGCATGACGTGTTTCATGGAATGAAGGTCCTGAAACTTCCTCTCCTTGATTGGCAGAGCATCAACTTCAGCAGTTGCAGCTGCCTGTTGATATTCCCGATGTAGTTGGGAGATGGTTGTGCCTGGGTGAAGGAACTTATTGTCTTTGTAGGTCGCTGTGCTTCTGCAGTAGTGCGAATCAACAGTGGGCAGATCCTTCAACCAGTCCTTAAGGAAATCTGTGACAGCAGTTTCCAGCTTTGCATTTTTGCCACTCTTAGATGGAGATGTAGTCTGCCAGTTGTTCGTCATGGTCGATGGTGTCTTTGTTCAGCCAGGGTAATGGTTCTTTCAGGGATACCAAGTGTAGAAGAAAAAAAGCTTCGCACACTTTAAGATTCGTTCCATCCTGAAGTTTCAGTTGGTAGGAAAATGATGAACTGCGCCTGGATCCCTCACTAACTTTCTTTCTTTCAAGGCAACCTTTGTGACCAAAGTGGTGACGTATGTTCTTCCCAGTTGTCCATTGACCAAACTTTCTGAAATATCCACTGCCTCTGCTCTTCTGTAATGGATTGACAGTCTCGAGTCGTGACTCGTTGACAGAACTTCGAATTGCAGGGAAGGCCCATAGCCTTTGCAGCTATTTCTTTGCCACCTTTGGCCTTCTATGCCATTTCTTTGAGACGTTTCTTTCTGGATTCATTTTGCTTCCATGTTTCTGGGCTGAGGTATTTATGTTGTTTCCTTTTGACCGTATTGTTTTCATACACAACCTCTAGATGAGGACCATAATGTTCTGAAGTTGCTGCCAGACTGTCTTCATTTTCACGGACAGAGGACTCATCAGAGGATGGATTGTAGTTTGGGTCTATGATAACATTATCATCATCTTCATTATCATCATCATCTGTGTCTTCTTCATGGTGTGGACGGGTCTGCTTGGCATCTTCAGCAACACTCTCTTCTTCAATGACAGTGTTTAAGTTATTGTCTGCTCCATCTGATATAGGGTCTTGGCCTGGTACACTCTGCTCCATCTCTTTAACAACGGTCTCATTTTCATTGGATGATTCCTGATCTGTGTCTGAAAAGTCAAGTGCATCTCCTACCAAAAAGGAGTAGGCGTACGGTCACAACTGTGTGATCATTATGAAAAACATTTTTGTAATTGCACTGTGGTATTAATACATTAAAGCTATTTTGATGAATATTATCTGGCCAAATTCAATTAAAAAAACATTTAATCTTTCCTAATAAGATGGAAATGTAATGTGGAAAAAGGAGACAATATTAACAATTGAAATGTACTTTTCCTAATTCATAATTATGCAGTAATTGTAACCGTTACTTCTGAAAGGTTAGAATAGTTTTTGGATTACTCTTTTTTGTCCCAGAGGGAAATGTGTGCCTGCTTCATGGAGCTACAGTAGCTAGATTAGCTGCAGTAACTATAGTACCTACAGTAGCTTCGGTAGCTACAGTAACCATACATTGTGAAAGTATAAGACTAAATAACTACACAACATTTATAGCCTAGCCTATAGTATAATATAGTATAACATCACTTACCAACAGGGGATAAGCCCTGAACCATGAAAATAACTTAATTTATCTGTTAGTTTTTCTTTTTCTTGAAGCAGCCATTTTGTAAAGCTTGTAAAATGGCCTAAGTCACAAGACAATGTGACTTAAGCCATTACCTTTTTTAAATATATGGCCTAAGTCACACTCTTGAAATAGGCCATTATACTATCAGGGTAGGGACAGCACTAACCTTTCAATGTAGGCAATTTTACCAGAGGTGGCCAGCATCAAGAAGAGATGATTTAGGCAAAAAAAAAAAATTCTCCAAAATATGACTTAGGCCATTAGTTTAAGAAGGTGACGACATGTAAGAGTCATTACTGTGGACATTACCCACAGGAGCAAATGCGGGTAAAGTGTCTTGCCCAAGGACACAACGGCCTGACGCAGTGGCGGCCAAGGTGGGATTTGAACTGGAGTTCACCAACGCCCCTTTGACCAACGCTCTAACCACTGTGCCAAAACCGCCCCATGTTTGTAATCCTCCCGGCCAGGTATCCATAACCACTATCACCATTATAATAATGGTCCTTGGAGGATGAAAATATACCAAAAACAGACACTTCTTAATTAATAACATTTAAAAGTGGAAAACATCCTCTGACAGGATTAAACATGTTTCAATATAGCATTTAACATTACCACAACCATCACTGTGTGCAACTTACATAGCCATTCTTAGAGAATGGGTCACTGAGGTAAGGGAATAAGGTCAGAATCCCTCTGGCATTCTTTTCTTTCACTTCTCTGGGTGGTGATGTACTACAATATTGAAGAATAATTAATTTCTCAGTCATATTCCCTGGATTTAAAGTAGACATCAAACTAATCTCTATCATTATGAGCTGACAGTATGTTCACCATTTTCCTTCTGGGTTCATCCACCAAGGACTTGGTTTGATTGTATTCATTTATTATACGTTCCCCACCATGTTTCCTGGTAAGAATGGACTCCACGAACTGAAAACACAATGCAAAACAATTCATCACGTTAGGAATATATCCACTGCATTTCAAAGTAAACATAACTGCTGAAAACAAAGTAAGATCATGACTTCAACGATATGAGTTACTGTATATTCATACTGTTTCAAGCACATTAGTATGCATGAAAAAAGTGACAGATGGGCCCGCCCCCAATTATGCTAATTAGCTAAGTCCCGCCTCCCTTAGGTGTGATCACATAGGTGTGATATCACACGTAGGTGTGATATCCTTTGATGGGAGGGGTGAGGTGTCATCACACGTATGTGTGAAATGCCCCCCTGTAATGGCACCTTTGTTGTCTAATCTAATTAGCCTTTGGTGTCTGTCCTTTGATGTGAGGGTTGAGGTGTTATAACATGCCGGTGTGATATCGCACCGGCATGTTATAAGCCTTGGATGTTAATCTATGTGTTGATAAAGGCAGTCTCTTTGAAGTTGTGCGTGAGACTGTCTCGCACCCCCGTCCCCTCGCACCCCTACCTGTCACCCCTTCCTGTCACACCCCCCCCCCATGTGAGGGGTGATATGTTATAGTGTGTAGGTGTGATATGTCCCTCTTGTAGTACAGCCTTTGTTGTCTAATCTAATTAGCCTCTGATGTATGTCCTTTGATGCACCCTGGCAGTAGAGGCTTTGTTGTCTAATCTAATCAGTCTTTGATGTCCGTCCTTTCATGTGAGGGTTGAGGTGTTATAACATGCCAGTGTGATATTTCACACCGGCATGTTATAAGCCTTGGATGTTAATCGATGTGTTGATTAAGGCAGTCTCTTTGAAGTTGTGTGTGAGACTGTCTCGCACCCCCGTCCCCTAGCACCCCTGCCTCTCGCCCGTTCCTGTCACACCCCCATGTGAGGGGTGATGTGTTATAGCGTGTAGGTGCGATATGTCCCGATGTAGGTCCTGTGCACCTGTAGAAAGACGGAGCGGCTCCACCTGTTGCTGCCTGCGATCTGCGATCTACGGAGGCCTGCTCCCGCCTGTAGAGTACGGCTGTACTGGAGAGGTTTTTACCCCTGAGTTGACGCAGAGAGACGGAGTGGATCCACGCTTCGGGCTTGGCCTGCTTCCACCGGGCGTGTGCTGCTGTGCGGAGAAGGATTTTACCACGGCTGGTGCCTGCTTTCCACCTGTCCTGGTTCTGCTGTTGCAGAGGCCTGCTTTCACCCCGGGGATACCACAGAGGGACCGGAGCGCTTCCACGCTGCTGCTTTCGCCTGTCCTTTGCTGCTGTGCTGTTTTGCTGTTTTGATTCTGCTGTGCCTGTTCAATGTTTTGGACTATGAGAAGATCTCTAGTCATTCTGAGAAGTCTACTGGATTCAGGTCTGTTCTGCCACCCGCAGTGGGCATCCCCTGCAAAGGTTCGGATGTATTACACAAACAATTACCGGTTGCCTTGTCACAGACAATCTGCTCTGCGATGATGGTTCTTCAGGACTGCTTCTTAAGCTCAAATCACACTCTCGCAGACTTTTCCGGTGTTTCTAAAGTAGATGACAATGTATGTGTGTCGATTAAGAGGAAAAGATGCCTGTTTCTTTTGTTGGTATTACTGTCAGGAAATGTACAACCTAACCCTCATCCGCCCATTAGCAGTAGTCAGATCGCTACTCCTGCTGATTTTACACAAAGCAGCTTTAAAAAAATCTTCCAACGCTTCCAACGCTTCTCTGCCCATTGACTTTGAATGGGGATGAAGTCACTTTGCCTCGCTTTTCGCCAAACTGCATTGTGAGGAAGCAAAGTGAACATTTCCAGGATTTCCAGGATTTCCAGGATTTCCAGGATTCAAAAGTTGAGCAATGTTCAACTTTTGAAGCTGAGCTGGAAGCGTCAGCCAATCAAATCCCGTTTATGCAAATCTGACAGTACAAGCGCTCGCCAATCAAACCGCGTGCAAGCTGGGAGAGCCAGACCGCAGTTCATTTCCTCATATTCCAAACGAGAAATTACGGTAGCAAATCACCCGGTTCTTTACAACCAGAACTATTTACCGGGATACAAACCGGAGGAAACAGGCATTGAGGGAGGTGGCAAAGACAGTGGGTGAAACTGGTAGGTTTTCGCCTGTTTGGGGAGTTTATATATATATATATATATTGCTCGCATAAAATCCCTGGGGTTTTTTGCTTTGTATGTCGGGGGCGGGAGATTCATGTGATTGGTTGTTGCTCACAAACAATCCCCAAGCTCTCAGACACGCTCAGCTCCAAGATTTTTTCAAAGCTGCTGTGTGGACGGGCCGTTAAAGCTAGGTCTAGGTTGGGTTTCATCCATTTGAATGTGCGCAGTCTGTTAGGTAAACTAGATTTTGTCCGCAAGCTCGACTGATGTTGGTGTCATTGTTTTATCAGAAACATGGCTAAATAAATGTATTTTGGCCTCTGACATTGCCTAAAATGGTTATAATGTGTATCGTTCCGACCGGCCAAATAAAGGTGGTGGCGTTGCCATTTATGTTAAGAATAAGTTCAGTGCATCCACATTAGTTTCCAAATCTATCAGTAAGCAATTCGAATTTTCTCTCTTCTCCTACAAAGCTTCTTTTAAATGTTGATAAAACCAAGGTAATGCTATTTTCAAAAGCTAAAAAGACACCAGAGCCTGTTTTAGATATTGTTACTATGCAAGGACAAGTACTTGAAGTGGTTACCTGTTATACATACCTTGGTATCTGGCTTGATGATTGTCTTACTTTTAAACTTCATGTCAATAACCTGCTTAAAAAGCTTAGGGTTAGACTAGGTTTCTTTTTCAGAAACAAGTCCTGTTTCTCGCTTGAGGCCAGTAAAAGGCTAGTCACTGTGACCTTTTTACCTGTGCTGGACTATGGTGATTTGTTGTATATGAATGCACCTGCCTATTGCCTGAACAAGTTAGATGCCGCATATCACAGCGCACTGAGATTTGTCACAAATTGTAAAGCACTTACACATCACTGTACCCTGTACTTACTGTAAAGAGGCTCAGTCATTGGTACATGTTTATTTATAAAGCTTTGTTGGGTAAACTCCCGTATTATATCTGCTCTCTGATAACACAGAGAGTTTCAAGTAGCTATTGTCTGAGATGTAGTATTATTAGATGTGCCAAGAGCAAGGACTGTCTTAGGTAAGACAGCTTTTATGTGCGCAGCTCCACTTGCTTGGAACAATCTTCAGCAATAATTGAAACTGAGCAATCTCATTCCTCTGCATGTTTTTAAAGCTAGGCTAAATGAAATGCTCGTTGATACTATGGGCACTTGTAAATGTCTATAACTATGTAAATGTATCCTGTAAATATAATGTATGATGTCCTTTATTGTTTTATATTTCATGTGGAACCTATATGCTGCAGGTCTCCCTTGAAAAAGAGATCTATGATCTCAAGGGACCAATCTGATTAAATAAAGGTTTGAAATGAAATGAGTAGTACAGCCTTTGTTGTCTAATCTAATCAGCCTCTGATGTCTGTCCTTTGATGTGAGGGTTGAGGTGTTATAACATACAGGTGTGATATCGCACCGGCATGTTATAAGCCTCGAATGTTAATCTATGTGTTGATTAAGACAGTCTCTTTGAAGTTGTGCGTGAGACTGTCTCGCACCCCATCCTCTCATACCCCCTGCCTCTCCCCCCTTTTCTGTCACACCCCCTCCTAATTTGGCTATGAGGCCAGAATATGGTGGGGGGTGGAGTTAGGTAGAAAAAAAAGAAATCCGTGCAGACTAGATAAAAAGCCAGTCATTTCCACTCATCAAGTCACCTTTCAAAAAAGAAAAATGGCCGAGAGACGCATCAATATGGGTTTAATCAGCGAGACGCCTGTGACAATTTACCGCCATCCGTCGGGAGCGCCAGTCAAGAAACGGATGCAGTATCTGTGCCAGGTTCAGACCCTCCGTCTGAGGCTCTTCATGAAAAATGGAGTCTGGATGTGTGAGACTGTCTCCCCCGTCCCCCTCACACCCCTTCTTCTTCCCCGCTTTCTCTCCCCCCTCCTGTCACCCCTTGATTTTGCTGTTATCCTATGCCAGAAAGATAGGGGGGTGGAGTTATTTTTTAAAAGAAATACGCTCAAACTAAATAAAAGCCATTAATTTTCACTCACTAAGTCACCTAAAACTTTTATTGTTCTCTCTAAATTAGATTAGTTTTTTTAACCCTTAAAGACCGAGCGAGCCGCCCGTGGCTTCAAAGAGGTAGCCTTCTAAAATGCTTAATAACTTTTTAACCGCTAATCCTATCCATCTGATTTAAAAAGTGAGGTAAAGCGGCTATTCTAGGCTTTTTGCTGGTATCACTATGTCCTTTTCCGGGATTCAGAGGCTCCGACGTGATCGGGGCAACGTCATCACATTGTACAGCCTTGATTCGTCAAGGAGACCCACGCGGCCCCTCCGTCTGAGCCAAACAGCAAAGGTTTTAGACTAAGTCCCGCCCCCCTGTGTCCGGATAGGTTTAAAATGTAAAGGTCCAGGCAAACCTCTGCCCATGCTACCATCTTCTCGACCAATCAACATAGGTTGCTGTGTATGTTTTTGGCGGCGGGAGATAAACAAAGAGAAACAGAGAGACGAGAGAGTAATACTAAAGAAGATTAATTTTGCCAGCGTAAGAGAAATCGTCTGGTCTTCAACCTTCCCAAATTCTCCCACACCACACCGCTCCTCCGCTCCCTTCACTGGCTTCCAGTAACTGCTAGAATCCACTTCAAGACACTGGTACTTGCGTACCATGCTGCGAATGGATCTGGCCCTTCCTACATCCAGGACATGGTTAAACCGTACACCCCAGCACGTGCACTCCGCTCTGCATCAGCCAAACAGCTCGCTGCACCCGCACTGCGAGGGGGACCCAAGTTCCCGTCAGCAAAAACACGTGGGTTTGCTATCCTGGCTCCAAAATGGTGGAATGAGCTCCCCATTGAAATCAGGACAGCAGATAGCTTACACATCTTCCGACGCAAACTGAAAACTCATCTCTTTCGACTCCACTTCGAGCGATAGAATTACTAACAAAGCACTTATATACTAATAAAGGGCTGGCTTTCTAAATGCCAGTTGAGTAGCACTTGAAATGTTTGGCTCTATGAAACCTGATGTACTTATATGATTCTGTTTTCTTAAAGGTTGTATCTTCCTGGTCGAATGCACTTATTGTAAGTCGCTTTGGATAAAAGCGTCAGCTAAATGCAATGTAATGTAATGTAATAAATACAACACGAGATATCTAGATACAGTCACACACACACACACACACACACACGCACGCACACACACACACACACACACACACACACACACACACACACACACACACACACACACACACACACACACACACACACACACACACACACACACACACACACACACACACACACCCCCCCACACACACACACACACACACACACACACACACACACACACACACACACCCACACACACACACACACATACATACATACATATACACACACACACATCCATCCCAACACAAATTCAAACCAACATGTCAAAACGGCGTTACACTACGGAAGAAGCCGTATAATTTATTTTGTCTGGCGGACCGCTTAGCGATGCGCGGTGGATTCCTCAGATTCTGAAGCTGACAACTGGCGTGATGAAGAGGAGTATGATCACGGGATTGATCCCTTCGAAGATAAAAAGTGAGTAACTTTGCTTATTTCTTATTGTTTGTGTTGGTTGCTATTTCTGTATAACGCCGAAAATAATTATTCCTAAGAGTTTTTATAATGAATGGCCATTTGCCGTAATTGTGTCATAAAGTGAAGTCCTGAGCTCAAGA
This sequence comes from Notothenia rossii, assembly GCF_949606895.1. NCBI lineage: Eukaryota > Metazoa > Chordata > Actinopteri > Perciformes > Nototheniidae > Notothenia > Notothenia rossii. The sequence goes on along the minus strand of NC_136908.1, from coordinate 40,091,071 downwards.
TTCACTATCAATACAGGCTACTATTTATTTCAGTAAAAAAACATCAAGCAATACCTTTCATTTATTGCCTCATTCCGCTTGCCCTCTTTGGTTGTTTGTAATAAGGTTTAATGTTATTATATTCATTGCATTACAATTCAGTTACTGATTCCATCAACTAGTAATGTTAGCAGAGGGATAAAGTGTGAATCAAATCAAAAGTTGAGACTTTGTTTAGAAAATAGATAGGATGACACTGGAGAAATAAAAGCAATAAAGGAAATAAAATAAATTCAGACATTTATATCTGTATATTTTCCTCCCTTTTATTTTATTCCAGAGGATGAGAGAGGGGATGCACAAGCCACTGTCCCCATCAGTAGGCCTCCTTCAAACCAAGAGGGAAAAGAATGTGGCCAGGAGGGTGCAGCATCCAGAAAAAAGGCCAAACCAATGCCAGCCCCCCTGACAGTGAAAGGGAGAGGAAGAGGCAAAGGGAAAAAAACATCTCTGACCCCAGAAGAGCCAGGAGCTGTTTGGAATGGACCTGAGGTGCCAGATACTGCCCAACAACTACCACACTTTAGCCCGAAAAGAGGCCCTGGAGTCCAAGGTTTTGTTGGTGTGGAGTATACTCCTGCACAAATATTTAGACATTTTTTTAACAAGCAAGCTGTAAATATCATCTGCAAGAACACAAACAAAAATGCTGAAAAGGAGCAGGCTAAGGGGAAAAAGTTTGTTTGGGAAAGCCGGTGTATGTCATGTATGTCGGCCTTATGATGTTCATGGCACTTCTAAAACTGCCAAAAGTAAGAGACTACTGGAGGAAGGGATCACACCTAAGAGTTCTCTTTCCTGCTTCTGTCATTAAAAGAGACAGTTTCATGGCAATCAGCAGAGCTGTACATCTGAGCGACCCAGACCATGATGAATGTTGATACATTTCCTTTGCTCTTTGTATATTTTTCGAATATTTTGTTTATAGTTTGAAGATCATTTGCTCTTTGTACATTTGAACTTTCTAAATATTTCTAATACTTAGTTTATAGTTTCAAGATCATTTGCACTTTCTATATATTTCTAATACTTTGTTTATAGTTTTAAGATAATTTGCACTTTCTATATATTCCTAATACTTTGTTTATAGTTTCAATATAATTTGCCCATTGTTCATTTGCACTTTGTATCTCCAGCACTTGGAATTTGTTTCACTGTTTGTGTTTGTGTTTAAATGTTCAAATGATAATATATTTATCTGAAACAAGTTTTTTTTTTTGCAATGTCATCTGTTATGGTTTAATTTTTTACTCTCAACCTTTTTTTGACAGAAGAAACATGATCAGTCATTTAAATATAGAAATACATTTCGTTTAAATTATTCCATATTTTTTCAGTGAAAAACGCCTAGGATAATATTGTAATAAATAGCTGTAACTTGCTCAGGGAACATAATATGCAGATTACATTTAATTTGAAAGCCTAAAACATCTAAATACAGCTTTGTAAATAATAAAAAAGAAAATTCCTCTGTTCCTGGCGGAGTAAACAGTAAAAAAACACAACATTTGTACTGGCGTTTTTGAAAAGTGCTGGTAAATTCAGCAATTACCACACAAAGTTAAGGTAACATTTGGACTTTAAATTAACCAGACTTGAACTAGAGGTTCTTCTGAATCAAATGAGGTAAGGCACTTGATGCTGACTGCTAGAAAAGGTTAGAACAGGTTAGGAGAAACAAATAAATACAGGAGAGTCAGGCAGGCGAAGATTCCGTCTAGGTCTTTAAGGGTTAATATGATTTGTGTTAACTAAAGATGTTCTTTTTTTTAAGTTGTATGGCTTGTGAACTAATGTGTAATTACTTTATTAACTACAAGGAAGTCTCTTTTATGAAGAGGGGTAATAATAATTTAAAAGATCTTAATGACCCCCTGATCTTGTATTTTTAATGTTTAATTACTTCACACAACTTTAAAAGCCCCTATGAAGTTGTTAACCAAGGATGTTCTTTTTGAAATTGTATGACTTGTGAACTGGATGTTCTCTTAAGTTGTATGGCTTGTGAACTAATGTTTAAATTATTTTATTAACTACAAGGAAGTCTCTTTGAAGAGGGTAATAATAGTTTAAAGATCTTAATGCCCCCTTGATCATGTATTTGTTATTGTTTAATTACATTATTAACTATAAGGAAGATTATATCACAAAGGAACTGTAAGATACACGTTTATGTATACAAAAAGTTAAATCTAGAAAAAATGAAATACTTTGTCGAAATAGATTTTATTTAACAATGTGACTCTAAAGGGCAAGTTTGTGATTTTAACAATTTTTTCTGACACTAGGCAGATTTAGCTTTTTTTTATCTCTTTGTCTTTCTCTTACTTTTTGGATAGAGTTTTATGTATGACAACTTTACAACTGGTAGAAAGTTAAGTACTTTTTCTGAACAGATTTTCTTTAAGACTGTGACTCTTAAAGGCACTTTGGGATTTTAAGACAATCCAGTTTTCTGGAAATAACTTAAATGATTTTTCTTTTTTTCTCCTACAAAGATACTTATAGTTACACTTTATTGGATGAAAAACTTTATAACTTGGTAACATTTTCATTGATTTATAATGAATTGGGTTTCTTAAAGAATCAAACACTAAATGGAGAGTTTGTGATTTTAACACTGTTTCGATTAAACAATGCAGTTTTGATAACTTGACTTGACTAACATTACTTTTTTAAATAGATGTTTTTTAGATGACTTTACTGATTTTTATTTTTTCTGCAACCAAGATACTTTTAGATAAAGTTTGTTGTCTGATAACTTTACAACAGGTAGAATGTCAATTACTTTGTAACAAATGTATTTTCTTAAAGAATGTGACTCTAAAAGGCAAGTTTATGATTTTAACACTTATTTACTGACACTAGGCAGATTTTGGCTTTTTTCGCTCGCCAAGATACTTTTAGACACACTTTGAGGTATCCAAAACCTTAAAACTAGAAAATGAAGTACATTTTCTGAATAGATTTTCTTTAAAGGCACTTTGATTTTAACGCTATTTCAGTGGAACAATCCAGTTTTTGTTAACATCAAGGTTTTTTTTCTCTTTTCTTGTGTTACTAAGATACTTTTAGATACAGTTTGTTGTCTGAAAACTTTACAACTGGTAGAATGTCAGTCACTGTGTAACACTTTATTTTCTTAAAGACTGTGACTCTAAAAGGCACGTTTTGTGATTTTAACACTAGACAGATTTTGGCTTTTTTTTCTCTTTTCTTGTGTTACTAAGATACTTTTAGACACACTTTGATGTATGCAACACTTAACAACTGGTAGAATATGAAGGACTTTGTAAGGAATTCGGTTTCTTTTAATGGCCTAGGCAGATTTTGCCTTTTTTCTCTTGCCAAGATACTTTTAGACACACTTTGAGGTATGTAAAACCTTAAAACTAGAAAATGAAGTACATTGTCTGATTAGATTTTTTCTTAAAGACTGTTTCTCTAAAAGGCAAGTTTGTGACTTTAACACTTTTTACTGACACTCCGCAGATTTGTGTGTAATTCTCTCACAAAGGAACTGTAAGATACACTTTTAATCTATGCAAAACCTTAAACATTTTTGAAAATAAAATACTTTGTCTGAATACATTTTCTTTAAAGGTACTTTTGATTTTAACGCTATTTCAGTGGAACAATCCAGTTTTGTTAACATCAATGCTTTTTTCTCTTTTCTTGTGTTACTAAGATACTTTTAGACACACTTTGATGTATGCAACACTTAACAACTGGTAGAATATGAAATACTTTGTAAGGAATTTGGTTTCTTTTAATGGCCGTTTTTTAAACACTTGTTCAGTTAAACAATGTGGGTTTTTTCTGACAACCTTACATATTTTAGTTATTTTCTGCTACCAAGATACTTTTAGATACACTTTGATGTACGCAACACTTAACGAAGGGTATAATATGAAGTACTTTGTAAGGAATGGGGTTTTCTTTAATGGGTGCAAAACTTTAGAACTGGGTAAAATATTCATTACTTTGTAATGAATTGAGTTTCTTTTTTTGGTTTTCAACATACTATTTGTACACAATGACTTTTCCATATATATTTTTTTCTGACAAACTATACTTTTTGACTTTTTCCGTAAAATCATGACAAACTATTACTTATTCTTAAATTTGACCTCTTGCTGCTTGGTTGGACATGATAGATGAAAAAGCTACAAAGCTTAAATAACTTTTTTAAAAATTCTCAATTCTACAGATGACTCCCCCCATTCAACGCAATAAGTCCCACCCTCCACCAAGCAAATCATCTAAAACGAAGGACCCACTAAGACGACCGTTGAAAACTAGCCATGGATCTGAGAAAAAGATAGTTACGGCTGTAACTACGGTTCTATGAGTCCCGGATGACCGCCAGAAGCGGTGCTTTAGCACTGGATATTTCCATCGCACGCATGCACAGTTCGAGTACCTAATAACAACAAAGTCACCTGTGACCCACGTGACTACGGCTACATAGGCCGGCGTCATTAGTGGACCGGTTCCCAGAATCTTCTCGCGAGCACACCATAATTCTGAGTGACCGGAAACTCTGGCGGTCATCCGGGACTCATAGAACCGTAGTTACAGCCGTAACTATTGTTCTATTTTGTCCCAACTGACCGCCAGAGGCAGTTTTTTAGCACTGGATGACCTATACCAACCATGTCATGAAGAATTCAAGCCCTTGCTCACTACTGGAAGCAGCGGAGCTCGGCAACAGGACCACGCCCAAAGGATGGGGAGTGGCGACATTGACCCGGTAGAAACTGGAGAATGTGCCAGACGATGCCCATGACACCGAGGCACAGATGGTCTCCGGGGACACCCTTCTCAGGGCAGCCCAAGACGTTGAGATGCTCCTTGTAGAGTGACATCTCACCCCTGATGGCGGGGGGCGGCCACTGTCCCCATAGGCATGTGAGATTGTATCCACAACCCAGTGGGACAGTCGCTGCTTGGAGGGAGCACAGCCCCTTCTCGTGCCGCCATGGCAAATGAAGAGCTGCTCTGAATGTCGTATATGGGCCGTAGCAACAATATACGCCTCTAGGGCATGCACAGGGCACAGCAACTCAGGCGTGCCGTTCTCCTGTGGGACGTTAAAGCGCGCCAGCTGGATAGGCCGATTGGAGTGGGCTAGTGGAAGCACCTTGGGCAGGAACACCACGTTCGGCCAGAGGGCAACACCCGAGCCATCTGAGTTCCACCTCAGGCATGTATCGCTCACGGAGAGGGCATGTAGCTCTCCAACTCGTTTCCCTGAGGTCATGGAAAGCAGAAATGCTGCCTTTAAGGACAGCCACTTAAGCTCCACCTGGGCCAGGGGCTCGAAGGGAGGAGATGATAAGGCATCCGGCAGCAGGGGCAGGTCCCAAGCTGGAGCCCTCGGGATGCTAGGGGGATGCTGCCGTAAAGCCCCTCTCAGGAAGAGGGACACCGACCTGCGACACCCTGCCGTGGCGCAGTCGACCCGAATATGTCGGGCAGAAATAGCAGCCACATAAATTCAGAGTGGATTGAGAACCCCCACTGTCTAGAAGGGACTGCTGTCTGGGCAACAGCGTACATGCTGTCCCAAGGAACACGCACATTATTGCCCCCCAGTTGGGGTAGAAAGTGCGTGAGTGCAAGCTGCACAGCCCGAAGCTCTAGCACGTTGGCATGGCGTGCACCCTCTTGGGCGGACCACTGACCCTGAACGGCCCTGCCGTACCGCACCCCACCCTGAGAGACCTGCACCTATGGTGACGGTCTCCTGGCGGGATGGGATGGCGCCCATGGGCATGCCCATCAGGAGATAGGCCCTACCCCTATTTAGGGGCAATGGATATCCACTCTCGGGAGACGACCGACAGTGGTGCGGTTAGCCAAAGTGACAGACCTAATTTTACCCAGGGAAAAGTGGTGAAAATTAGAAAATGTATCCGAAAATAGTGCCTCATAATGCGGGTATGTGGACAGTAGCCAGAGACTCACAGGCACACACACATGCAGAGATCCAGGGGGCGGAGCACATGGCTTTTTTTACCCAGCAATAGGTCTCTGGAAGGCGGAGAGACTCCATGGATGGCGCACACCCAGAGCAGTTTGAAACCATTTGAAATGACTCTCAGACATTACCTGGAAGAATGCTTGCATGTGGACAGTAGCCAGAGAGGAGCAGGCTGCCCCAGAGGACAGGCTGCGTCACCTCAATTTGTAACCCAGGAAAGGAGCAGGAATCCTGGCTGCGTGAGTGGTAAAAGCATATTAAACTGTTTTAATCCGACAGCCACTGATGCGCACGGAAGTTTGTCCGTTTCGTTAACATTCGGATAGCCAAATGGACGGAAATCCGTCCGTTTCGTTAACATTTGAATGGCTAAATGGACAAGCCCTGTTAAAGCATATGCAGGACCCCAGTGAGCTCCAGACTATGTGCATTGTGTTAAGGAACCATATTAATGATAGCATCAATCATTTAAATGCAAAAATAACGATTACAAATCATTTTTAGGGGGAAAACGGTGGATCTGTCCATTTCGTTAACAATCTGATAGCCAAATGGACAAGCAGGCAAAAACAGCCGAGTCGCTGCGGTCAGGGCCTCAGCAGAGTGCTGTCAGGGCCTCAGACTCACAGGCACACACACGTGCAGAGAACCAGGGCGGTGCACATGGCTTTTTTACCCAGCAATAAGTCTCTGAGAGGCGGGGAGACTCCACGGATGGCGCACACCCAAAGCAGCTTGAAACGATTTGAAATGACCCTCAGACATTACCTGGAAGAATGCTTGCATGTGGACAGTAGCCAGAGAGGAGCAGGCTGCCCCAGAGGACAGGCTGCGTCACATCACTTTGTAACCCAGGAAAGGAGCAGGAATCCTGGCTGTGTGAGTGGTAAAAGTGCATTAAACTGTTTTAATCCGACAGCCGCTGATGCGCACGGAAGTCTGTCCATTTCATTAACATCCGGATAGCCAAATGGACGGAAATCCGTCCGTTTCGTTAACATTTGAATGGCCAAATGGACAAGCCTGATTAAAGCATATGCAGGACCCCAGTGAGCTCCAGACTATGTGCATTGTGTTAAGGAACCATATTAATGATAGCTTCAATCATTTAAATGCAAAAATAAATATTAAAAATCATTTTTAGGGGGAAAACGGTGGATCTGTCCATTTCGTTAACATTCTGATAGCCAAATGGACAAGCAGGTAAAAACAGCCGAGTCGCTGCGGTCAGGGCCTCAGACTGACAGGCATACACACGTACAGAGAACCAAGGTGGTGCACATGGCTTTTTTACCCAGCAATAAGTCTCTGAGAGGTGGGGGAAAGTTGTGTGGATAGAGGCAGAGCGCAGCGGCAGGCAGATCGCAGCAGCAGCAGCAGGCAGAGAGGAGCAGGCTGCGATACCCCCCCCACAGAGCCCACCCAGAGGACAGGCTGTGTCACCTCACTTTGTAAACTAGGAAAGGAGCAGGAATCCTGGCTAAGTGAGTGTTAAAAGCGCATTAAACTATTTTAATCCGACAGCCGCTGATGCGCACGGAAGTCTGTCCATTTCGTTAACATTCTGATAGCCAAATGGACGGAATTCCGTCCGTTTCGTTAACATTTGAATAGCCAAATGGACAAGCAGGTAAAAACGGCAGAGTCGCTGCTCTCAGGGCCCCAGACTCACAGGCACACACACATGCAGAGGTCCAGGAGCAGGAATCCTGGGTACGTGAGTGTTAAAAGTGCATGAAACTGTTTTAATCCGACAGCCGCAGGTGCTGACGGAAAGCAGGCGGAACAAATGGATTATTTTACCCAGGAATAAATATTTGCAAGGCGGGGAAAGTGTTCCTGCAGCCCCTCCATAACAGTAATAATGATTAGAAATGATTTCCAGGGCAGAAAGCGGTTTTTAAAAGTGGAAAAAACTATTTTAAACTGTTTAAAAAGCACAAAGTGATTTGAGTGCAGTTCTCATGTGTCCCCGCAGGAGGGCGCATCATCCCAGGGAGCACAGTGCATTAACAGTAAAAAATACAATAAAAACAGGGCAAATCAATGGATTTAAAGTGCAGGGAAGCTCCGCACCACACACAGGTACATTCCTAAACACCAACCATGGTGACCACAGTGATTTAAACTAGTTTCTGCGGGGAAAAGAGTGCTAAAAATCTGATTAAAGCCTGCTAACAGTGTGGTAAAAGTCTGATTGTTTCAGAGACCCATAGTAATGCAGGGTCGGGCCGGGTCAGTACTTGGATGGGAGACCGCCCGGGAATACCCGGTGCTGTAAGCTTTTTTTAAATACAGGTACATCCATGATGATAAGATAAGATTTATACCCTAAAATAGCATGCTAAGCGTGGGTGTATTAGTTTCAAAGCATGCACACTCTGCTCATGTCAGACTTCCATGAAATAGACCGGGAAAAGCACCTCTCTGTGGCTGCTCACAGACCCCCGAAGTGGCTCCAGCTCGGCTTCCTAATACGGGCAAACAGGTTTATTCACACCTCCAGGAGAGGGACTGGGAAAAGCACCCCTCTTTGGCACCTCACAGAGCCCCAAAGGACGGACTAAGGACCTCCAGCCTCTCTCCCTCACATGGAGCTCAGGTTATTTCATACCTCCAGGAGAGGGACCGGGAAAACCACCTCTCTTTAGCCCCTCACAGAGCGCCAAAGGACGGACTAAGGACCTCCGGCAACAGTGGCACTTCCATAACCTTGTGCACCGTGAGTCCCCGGGCCCCCGGACTTAAGCACTCCCCCACGGACTAAACCCAGTTGATCACACCCTACAGAACCTCATGCCCCTGGTAACCCTAAAGGGGGTGGATTTTGCGGTGCTTTACCGTCCGCACATCGGCATCCATATTCTGCCTTATTCACGGCACCACCACCCCCCCCACCTGTGGAGGATATTCTCATACTCCTGGTAACCCTTTAAATAGTCTGATACTACCAGGGCTCATCACCGCACTTTACAAGCCAGAAATAATGTTTAAATGGTCGGGGAAAGTGTTTTTAAACATCTGGAAGAGAGTTGTAGCCTGTCATTTTGCACGATATAATTTAACATGTAACCTCTCCTGGAAATGCACATGCATTTCCAGGAGAGGAATACCTCTGGAGTACCTCTGGAGTCTGATACCTCCAGGGCGCATCACCGCATTTTACATGCCAGGGAAGGTGTCTGAATCATGGGTAAACATTGTTTAAATAGTCTGATACCTGGCACTGTATTTGCCCTTGGGAACCTTCAAGGTTATACTAATGTTTTATTATTTATTTAATTATCACACGATTTTTACAAAAACAGTATACGAAATATACATAATAAACATAATAAAAACATGATTAGCAGGGGCCTGGGGGCCATATTAGCCGTCTAACTTGTACGGTGCACCGGGGAAAAAAAGTTGAGTCCACGGCCCCTGCCCCCTCATCAGGAGTATCAACCGGCCCTGAAGAAGAGGTATCGCTGCTCTCCGCCCCTGAGCCCTCTTCGGAGGTAGCTGATGGTGGTAGACCTCCTTCTGATGATGCTGCTGCAGCTGCTGCCGCCCTGAACATGGAGCGGATCTTCAAGACAGTTTTGGGTACAAAAACGTGGGGATAACAGTACCTCCGGGCGCTCCATCCCGCTCCGGCCTTCGCCGCAGCGGGGGAAGGAGGCATTGAACCCCTCGCACCTGCCCCCGGAGGAGGCAGGGGAGTCAGGTACCTGGAGGCGCACGGTGGACGGCCAGGTCGAGGCCGCCACACCGCACTGGAGTCAGGGTTCCGAGTTTTTCGAGCCAGGTCCCGGTGAAACGCAGTACGGAGCACCCGTCAGGAGCCTCAAGCAGGAGCATCCAGCAAACTCCCCCGCGCGGTTCCCTCGTCCCTCGGAAGAGGCGGAGAGGTGGGTGTTTTTCATCTGCTGGTGGACTGCCGGGGAGAACATGCTGCTCGGGAGCCAGGCTCAGCGTTAGTGGCAGTGAGAGCCCGTTCACCTGCCTTTTACAGCAGGCACGCACTGGTAACGGGGTTGGGAGAGAAGGTAGAAGCAGAGGCTTCAGAAACAGCCAGAGCCTTCCCCTCTAACACACCCCTCATTCGGTCCACAAGCACTGGGCAGAGTCCCCTGTCAACTCTCCTTATATTCCTCCGGAGACCAGTTGGGACATGGCAGCATCCCACTTCTCCTGGTACACCATATCGTTAAATGAGCTCAGTAATGTACTGCACAACACCACATGGGTAAATGAGCAACGTAATGCCCTGCAAAATCACATTTGGTTTATTTCCAAAAAGCCTGGAAAAAACACATATATCCATCATGTCCTGTAAAATATCATTCTTTGTTTATTTCCATCCTTCAGGCAAATACACATATCTTTGTCCGCTCCAGGAGCAGAGTCGAACCCGCAGTTTAGATGAACCGACCGCCAAGCACCGGAACCTGGACCCGGGGAGGAGGCCCTCCGATGGCGGGTCAAATTTGCTGATACCGCAGCTGGCTGGACACTAGCCGTAGAGGAACACCCGGGCGGGACCAGGCATTTCCCTCTTTGCAGACAAGCATATATGTGGTTGTTACGCAGGATCAAACAGGTAGCCTGTGAAGAAGTAGGGTCGACCCTATATCATGTGAAGCCACCGAGCCGTGGTCCCCGGAGCAAGGCCAATTGCTGAATGCCGCAGCCGACTAAGGCCGCTATGCAACAGTGGAGGATTAGAGAAACAGGTGTTTGTCTTGCACTCCGCGGCAAAGTGGGGAGGTGGAACTTCCACCCCGCTGCGGAACCCGTGGTGGGACCCCTGACTCAGACGGTTTGTCCTGGAAACGCTTCATATCGGTCGGCCTGGGAGGTAAGAGACACGCAGGGTAACGGACACGCAGGGTAACGGACACGCAGGGTTACCCCCACGCAGCCCACGCAGCACACGGAGGAGGCAGGGGAGTCAGGTACCCGGAGGCGCACGGCCGCCACACCGCACTGGAGTCAGGGTTTCGAGTTTTTCGAGCCAGGTCCCGGTGAAGCGCAGGACTCCAGCAGGAGCCTCCAGCAGACCCCCCTGACGGTTCCCTCGTCCCTCCCGGCCATCAGAGTCGAACCCGCAGTTCGGAGGAACCGACCGCCAGAGCACCGGCACGAGGCCGGGCCGGCGGAGGCCCTCCGTTGGCGGGTCGCGTTTGCCATTTGATCTGTGACATCCATAAAAAAGGGGTGAAAATGAAAAAATGTATCCCAAAATAGTGCCTCATAATGCGGGTAGAGTCCCCTGCCAACTCCCCTTGCATTCCTCCAGACTCAGAAAAAGTCTAAGTCAACTTTTTGGAGAACCATAAAAAAGGGCTAAAACTGTTAAAATGTATCCCAAAATAGTGCCTCATAAGGCAGGTAGAGTCCCATCAAACTCCCCTTGCATTCCTCCAGAGGTCATTTAAAAAACTTAAAGTTTGTTAAGAACCATGCTGGGGGGTCTCCGAGGCAACAAATGTATCCGAGCCAAAGTGCACAGAGAGCGCCTAATTAAAGCATATGCAGGACCCCAGTGAGATCCAGACTATGTGCATTGTGTTAAGGAACCATATGGATGATAGCATCCATCATTTAAATGCAAAGACAACGATTAAAAATCATTTTTAGGGGGAAAACGGTGGATCTGTCCATTTCGTTAACAAACTGATAGGCAAATGGACAAGCCTGATTAAAGCTTGTGCAGGACCCCAGTGAGCTCCAGACTATGTGCATTGTGTTAAGGAACCATGTGGATGATAGCATCCATCATTTAAATGCAAAGACAACGATTAAAAATCATTTTTACGGGGAAAACGGTGGATCTGCTCGTTTCGTTAACAAACTGATAGACAAATGGACGGAAATATGTCCATTTCGTTAACAATCTGATAGCCAAATGGACAAGCCTGATTAAAGCATATCCAGGACCCCAGTGAGAGCTCCAGACTATGTGCATTGTGTTAGGGAACCCTATGAATGGTGTACATGAGTGTTTACATGTTTTAAATAGTAGGATACCTCCAGGGCGCATCACCACATTTTACAAGCCAGGGAAGGTGCATGGATCCTGGGTAAACATTGATTAAGTGTTTTTAAATGTGTGGAACAGTGTTTTGTCACTTTCAAAACTCTCCTGTCATGGACCGGAGAAATTGGGTCGATGTTGTATTCAATCTGGCCATTAATATTCCATTGAGACGAAGTACGTACATTGACCGGATTGATCCCATGTTCATTTTGTCCAAAAACCGGAGCATTCCCTAGCTCCAGTGCGGTGTGGCGGTCTCGCCCTGGCCGTCCACCGTGCGCCTCCGGGTACCTGATTCCCCTGCCTCCTCTTGGGGCAGGCGCGAGGGGTTCAATGCCTCCTCCCCCCGCTGCGGCGAAAGCCGGAGCGGGATGGAGCGCCCGGAGGTACTGTTATCCCCACGTTTTTGTACCCAAAACTGTCTTGTGAGCTCGTGGCAGAACCATGAAACAAAAAACAATCAATGTATCGGACCCATCACCAGCCCCGCATTGGTGCGGAGGTGGGACCATTTTAACCAGGTGGTAACCCAAGTCCTCCCCTTGGTCCGTGTTCCCTGCATTGAAGCATCGGACCCATGCAATCACCAGTTAGCTAACGCATATAAACGGAGAAACAGAAAACCATTTAAATAGAATTCATTGTGTGTGTTTTAGGAAGGATGTTGACCGAATGCCCGGTGTGCAGACTCTGCTATCTGGCTTTGAATAAGCACCTTAAGCACAAACATGCAGTGCGGAACCTGGAGGAAAGAGGCATCATTCTTAAAATGGCCAGTGGTAGAATAAATGTTCGGACCAAACCCTGTCCCATCACAGGGTGTTCGTATGCTGGGAAGAAACTACACCGTCATGTAACTCGTGACCACCCTGAGTTCTCCCGAGATGAGGCACATCAGGTCATGGCAAGGCTGAAGCATAGTGTGGCCATGCAGTTGCTCCATGACCTCCGAGAGACTAATCCCATCATTGGAACGGCTACATTATTGGATATAGACAATGAGGAGGAATATGCAGGTGAGGCTGGAAAATGTGGCATTGAGGGCTCAGAAGGATGCCCTCATTGATGAGGTGAAGACCCTGCGCTCCAGGCTAAAACAGGGTCTAAAACCCAGGAAGCTCTGCTTGAGGAAGACGAATAATGTATACGATTTAAGGGCCTAGCAATCTCAAGTACCCCCGGCATGAACACAGTAGCCTCCGGCAGAAATACCCCTCTCAAGATCCTGGTGAAGACTTTGATGCGGTCCCCAGAATTCTCCGGAAGCAAGACCCCGGTGAAGACTTTCATGCGGTCCATAGAAGCCTCTGCGAGTGAGACCCCTCTCAAGTCTGTGATGCGGTCCCCAGAAGCCTCCGGAAGCAAGACCCCGGTGAAGACTGTCATGCGGTCCCCAGAAGCCTCCGGTAGTGAGACCCCGGTGAAGACTGTCATGCGGTCCATAGAAGCCTCTGCGAGTGAGACCCCTCTCAAGTCTGTGATGCGGTCCCCAGAAGCCTCCGGAACCAAGACCCCGGTGAAGACTGTCATGCGGTCCCCAGAAGCCTCCGGTAGTGAGACCCATGTGAAGACTGTCATGCGGTCCATAGAAGCCTCTGCGAGTGAGACCCCTCTCAAGTCTGTGATGCGGTCCCCAGAAGCCTCCGGAAGCAAGACCCCGGTGAAGACTGTCATGCGGTCCGTAGAAGCCTCCTGTAGTGAGACCCCTGTATGCCAGAAGACCTGTGCGTCTGTCTCCAACAAGCTGAAAGCTAATCTGGCTAAGGACTGGCCCTATCCCCAAAATCAATGGTCCACTGGGAAGGGACGGGGGAATACCATGCGTGAAATCACGTTGCCTAAAAGCACGGAGACGTACATTCAGACATACAGAGGTCATTGTGAGGGTCTCGCACCGACAGTAAAACGGAAAAAGAGAATTGTATGTCCAATGTCAGCCGGATAAAGAACTTCCTAGTATTCATGGCCCATGGTGTTGACCGGCTGTCAGACTGGCTGTTTCTAAAAGACACAAAGAGGGTCCGTGGCTGGAGCGAGTATATTTCAGAGTCGGGCCGGGCAGTCACAACATCGCTGTTGTTCCTGAAGACTGTGAACCATTTCCTGAGGTATTTGTCTGCGTCAAAGCTCCGGGGGTGCAGGCTCACCCAGTCTGATATGACCCACATCATCAGAGAGGTGAAAGCCAACATTAACGATTTGAAAAAGTCTGTCACTGTCCACCGGTTTAAGGTGAAGAGGGACAAGCTGGATCGTCTGCCGAGCCAGGCGGAGCTTCTCGCCGCCATGGCGGCCGCTGAGAAGCGCATCCCTGATCTCCTTGACCTGATGGCTAGCAATCCGACCTCAATCACCCAGTACCTGCTATATGGCTATCTAACCCTCCATTGGAGCCTCCTGTATGGCCACCGTCCGGGTGTGTGCGCAAACATGACCAACACGGAGGTCTTTGAGGCGGACAGAAGGGGCACTGCTGAGGGCTACATCATCCACGTGCAGGATCACAAGACTGCCAAGACATTTGGTGAAGCACAGCTGGTGCTTACAATAAAGGAGTTTAGCTGGGTCATGCGGTGGATGGGGATAAAAGAGGGCTTTTCTGGTCCTCAGAGTGAATTCTTCCTTTTCACATCGGGGAAGCACGCTTCCAAGAACCTGAACGCTCACTTGAAGAGGGCTTGCGCTGATGCTGGGCTAGAAACAGCCGTCACCTTCACCATCTTGCGCACTGCCCTGGCTGACAATATCAAGCATCACCAAGATCCAGAAAGCAGGTCGATTCTCGCTAGGTTTATGTGTCACGACGTAAGCACTGCAGACCGGTTCTACGCGAATACGCCTGGAATAAAGGAGGCATTGAAGATCCGCTCTATGTTCAGGGCGGCAGCAGCTGCAGCAGCATCATCATCAGAAGGAGGTCTACCACCGTCAGCTACCTCCGAAGAGGACTCAGGGGCGGAGAGCAGCAATACCTCTTCTTCAGGACCGATTGATACTCCTGATGAGGGGAAAGGGGCCGTGGACTCAACCTTTTTTCCCCGGTGCACCGTACAAGTTAGACGGCCAACATGGCCCCCAGGCCCCTGTTAATCATGTTGTAATCATGTTGTTATTATGTTTATTTTGTATACTGTTTTTGTAAAAATGGTGTGATAATTAAATAAATAATAAAACATTAGTATAACCTTGAAGGTTCCCAGGGGCAAATACAGTGCCAGGTATCAGACTATTTAAAATATGTGTACCAATGATTAAGACACCTTCCCTGGCTTGTAAAATGCGGTGATGCGCCCTGGACGTATCAGACTATTTTAAACAACTTTTCCCTGCCTTTCAAACACGTATCCCTGGGTGTTTTAGCCTGTCATTTTGCAGGATATCATTTAACATTGACCCTCTCCTGAAAATGAACAGATTCTGTGCATTTCCAGGAGAGGTTACATGTTAAATTATATCCTGCAAAGTGACAGGCTAAAACGCTCCTCCATACATTTAAAAACACTTTTCCGACTATTTTAAACAACTTTTCCCCGCCTTTCAAACACTTGTTCCTGGGTTATAGCCTGTCATTTTGCACGATATCATTTAACATGGAATCTCTCCTGGAAATGGACATATTCTGTGCATTTCCAGGAGATGTTCAATGTTAAATGATATCGTGCAAAATGACAGGCTACAACTCTCTTCCAGACGTTTAAAAACACTTTCCCCAACCATTTAAACATTATTTCTGGCTTGTAAAGTGCGGTGATGAGCCCTGGTAGTATCAGACTATTTAAAGGGTTACCAGGAGCATGAGAATATCCTCCACAGAAGGGGTGGTGGTGCCGTGAATAAGGCCGAATATGGATGCCGATGTGCGGACGGTAAAGCACCGCAAAATCCACCCCCCTTTTAGGGTTACCAGGGGCATGAGGTTCTGTAGGGTGTGATCATCTGGGTTTAGTCCGTGGGGGAGTGCTTAAGTCCGGGAGTCCGGGGACTCACGGTGTGCAAGGTTATGGAGGTGCCCATGTTAGGGACACATGCTGGAGGTCTGTGGTCCGTCCTTTGGGGGTCTTGGAGGGGCCACAGAGAGGAGATTTCCCCGGTCTCTGTCCTGGATGAGTGAAATAAACAGAGTCTCCATTTCAGGGACACATGCTGGAGGTCTCTCTCCCGAGAGTGGACGTCCATTGCCTGTAAATAGGTCTAACATTAGGTCTGTCACTTTGGCTAACCGCACCACTGTCTGTCGTCTCCCGAGAGTGGACATCCATTGCCCCTAAATAGGGGTAGGGAATGTTCCGGTTTTTTGACAAATTAACATGGGATCACTCCAGTCAATGTACGTACTTCATCTCACTGGAATATTAATGGCCAGATTGAATACAACATCGACCCAAATTCTCCGGTCAATGACAGGAGAGTTTTGAAAGTGACAAAACACTGTTCCACACATTTAAAAACACTTAATCAATGTTTACCCAGGATCCATGCACCTTCCCTGGCTTGTAAAATGTGGTGATGCGCCCTGGAGGTATCCTACTATTTAAAACATGTATACACTCATGTACACCCTTCATAGGGTTCCCTAACACAATGCACACAGCCTGGAGCAGTGGAGCAGCGGCTCGGCCGTTTTCACACTTTTGTCCAGTTGCCTATCAGTTTGTTAACAAAATGGACAGAGGCTGCGTTTTCCCCCTAAAAGTGACTTTTAATGGTGGTTTTTGCGTTTAAATGATGGGTGTTATCATTCACAGGGTCCCTGACACAATGCACATAGTCTGGAGCTCACTGGGGTCCTGCATATGCTTTAATCAGGCGTTTTAACACTTTTCCCCACGAAAATTATTTTTAATCATTTTTTCGGGGCTTTATAAATCAAATTCCGGGTAATGCGGAGCACAATTGTACCTTTTACTATTTTAATGTATTTGCATTATATATCTTTGGGCTATAAAAGCGACATATTTGGATGACTTTGTCAGTTTATGGAGCTTATCCCACAAATCCCGGAGGATCCGGGCCGAATTTGGGAGCTCATAGGCGGCCTGCCATAGGCCCCCACCCGTGGAAAGAAAAAAAATGAAAGAAGACGGTCAATTATATGTTAAAATAATCAAAAAATGAAGTTTTGAAATTACAAGGGACAAGGGGCTCAGAAGAAGGGGCTCCGATGCTCTATTGTTCGGCGCTTTGGGACGAAGCCCCGAACACTTTTCCCCTCCCCCGTTGCAATGTACAACGGAGAGGGGAATCCAGACTTCCCCTTCTCCGTTGTAAAAAAACGTTCATGTTTTCCAAGCTACTGTCTGCACGAATTCGGAAACCCGGTTTTTGAGAGGACTCAGAAAAAAAACGGCTGTGTAACTTTGTTACGTCCCAACTAGGGGAAGAGGAATGCAACACACACCAGTATGTAATTGGTATTAATTATAAGCGTTTATTTAAAACAGCTGTAAACAAAATGGCAGGCAAACAGCCTGAAACAAACAAAAGAGCCAAAAGGGCACAGGTTGACAAATAACCAACTAAAGGAGGACTCTAAGAAAGGAGTCTAAAGACATACAGGGAAAATACATACTAATACACTAAATTAAGAACGAAACAAAACCTCACTCTAAAAGTGGTACAACTAACACAAAGAATCTATACAAAAACACAGCTAAACTAAAGGCAACAGTCACAAATCCTAACTATACTCTAAACACTAACTAAACTACTC
Organism: Notothenia rossii; assembly: GCF_949606895.1. Lineage (NCBI taxonomy): Eukaryota > Metazoa > Chordata > Actinopteri > Perciformes > Nototheniidae > Notothenia > Notothenia rossii. The sequence goes on along the minus strand of NC_136908.1, from coordinate 40,073,311 downwards.
TACACTCTAACTAAGCTACTCTAGACACTACTAATCACACAAGTTTTAACCCCAGAACAAAGAGCAAGTAGCGAGAGGCATCCGTCCACCTACAGAGCCTCCAGAGTGATGACAGTCCCCAAGCTTTGAAGTCATCTCCAGCAGGTGTGCGCCGGCTGTGCGCCGGCTGTGCGCTGCGATTGGAGTGCGTCGGGCCCGGCGTGCTCCAATCGCAATCTTCAGGGGCGGACCAGGAGATGGCAGCCAATGCCGGGAGGGCAACCGCACAGCTCATTTACATAGAACACACAGCTGAAAACACTCAGACGACCAGGAAGGCATCAGCCGTAACAAACTTCATGGAGGAATCCATCCGCTGTATGTGCACTCTGGCTCGGATACATTTTGTTGCCCGGAGACCCCCCAGCATGGTTCTTACCAAACTTTAAGTTTTTGAACTGGGCTCCGGAGGAAGGCAAGGGGAGTTGACAGGGGACTCAATCCGCCTCATGAGGCAATATTTTCGGATACATTTTAACACTTTTAGCCCTTTTTGATGGTTCTCCAAAAAATAACTCTGACTTTTTCAGAGTGTGGAGGAATGCAAGGGGAGTTGCCAGGGGACTCAATCCGCCTCATGAGGCACTATTCTCGGATACATTTCAACACTTTTAGCCATTTCTGATGGTTCTCCAAAAAATAACTCTGACTTTTTCAGAGTGTGGAGGAATGTAAGGGGAGTTGACCGGGGACTCAATCCGTCTCATGAGGCACTATTCTCGGATACATTTCAACACTTTTAGCCCTTTTTGATGGTTCTCCAAAAAATAACTCTGACTTTTTCAGAGTGTGGAGGAATGCAAGGGGAGTTGATCATGAGGCACTATTCTCGGATACATTTTAACACTTTTAGCCATTTTTGATGGTTCTCCGAAAAATAACTCTGACTTTTTCAGAGTGTGGAGGAATGCAAGGGGAGTTGACAGGGAACTCTACCCGCCTTATGGGGCACTATTCTCGGATACATTTCAACACTTTTAGCCGTTTTGTACGGTTCTCCAAAAAGTAAAGTGTTACTTTGTGAGTGTGGAGGAATGCGAGGGGAGTTGACAGGGGACTCTACCCGCCTTATGGGGCACTATTCTCGGATACATTTCAACACTTTTAGCCGTTTTGTACGGTTCTCAAAAAAGTAAAGTGTTACTTTGTGAGTGTGGAGGAAGGCGAGGGGAGTTGACAGGGGACTCTACCCGCCTTATGGGGCACTATTCTCGGATACATTTCAACACTTTTAGCCGTTTTGTAGGATGGAAATAAACAAAGAATGATATTTTACAGGACATGACGGATATGTGTTTTTTCCAGGCTTTTTGGAAATAAACCAAATGTGATTTTGCAGTGCATTACATAGCTCATTTACCCATGTGATGTTGTGCAGTACATTACTGAGCTCATTTAACAATATGGTGTACCAGGCGAAGTTGGATGCTGCCATGTCCCAACTGGTCTCCGGAGGAATATAAGGAGAGTTGACAGGGGACTCTGCCCAGTGCTCATGAACCAAATGAGGGGTGTGTTAGAGGGGAAGGCTCAGGCTGTTTCTGCAGCCTCTGCTTCTACCTTCTCTCCCCACCCCGATACCAGCGCGTGCCTGCTGTAAAAGGCAGGTGCACGGGCTCTCACTGCCACTAACTCTGAGCCTGGCTCCCGAGCAGCACGTTCTCCCCGGCAGTCCGCCAGCAGATGAAAAACACCCACCTCTCCGCCTCTTCCGAGGGACGAGGGAACCGCGCGGGGGGGTCTGCCGGAGGTTCCTGCCGGGTGCTCCGTACTGCGTTTCACCGGGACCTGGCTCGAAAAACTCGGAACCCTGACTCTATTTAGAGGCAATGGATGTCCACTCTCGGGAGACGTCCGACAGTGGTGCGGTTACCCAAAGTGACAGACCTAATTTTAGCCCTATTTAGAGGCAATGGACGTCCACTCTCGGGAGAGAGACCTCCAGCCTGTGTCCCTGAAATGGGAACTCTGTTTATTTCACACATCCACGACAGAGACCGGGGAAATCACCTCTCTGTGGCCCCTCCAAGACCCCCAAAGGACGCACTACAGACCTCCAGCATGTGTCCCGGACATGGGGACTCTGTTTATTTCACACTTCCAGAAGAGACGACGGGTAAATCCCCTCTCTTTGCCGGCTCACAGAGCCCCAAAGGACGGACTAGAGACATCCAGCATGTGTCCCTGAACTGGGGACTCTGTTTATTTCACACATCCACAACAGAGACCAGGGAAATCAGCTCTCTATGGCCCCTCCAAGACCCCCAGAGGACGGACTACAGACCTCCAGCATGTTTCCCTGACATGGGCACCTCCATAACCTTGCACACCGTGAGTCCTCGGGCCCCCGGATTTGTGCACTCCCCCGCGGACTAAACCCAGATGATCACACCCTACAGAATCTCATGCCCCTGGTAACCCTAAAAGGGGGGTGGATTTTGCGGTGCTTTACCGTCCGCCCATCGGCATCCATATTCAGCCTTATTCAATGCACCACCACCCCTTCTGTGGAGGATATTCTCATGCTCCTGGTAACCCTTTAAATAGTCTGATACTACCAGGGCTCATCACTGCACTTTACAAGCCAGAAATAATGTTTAAATGGTTGGGAAAAGTGTTTTTAAACGTCTGGAAGAGAGTTGTGTGCATTTTCAGGAGAGGTTCAATGTTAAATGATTTCGTGCAAAATGACAGGCTATAACCCAGGAATTAGTGTTTGAAAGGCGGGGGAAAGTTGTTTAAAATAGCCTGATACCTCCAGGGCGCATCACCGCATTTTACAAGCCAGGGAAGGTGCCTGAATCCTGGGTAAACATTGTTTAATTGTTTAAGTGTTTTTAAATGTGTGGAACAGTGTTTTGTCACTTTCAAAACTCTCCCGTCATTGACCGGAGAAATTGGGTCGATGTTGTATTCAATGTGGCCGTTAATATTCCAGTGAGACAAAGTACGTACATTGACCCCATGTTAATTTTGTCCCAAAACCGGAGCATTCCCTCACCCTCCAGTGTGACCGAGAGTGGAGGCAACGCTGCGACACCCTGACTTTCCTGCGCCTGTGCCACTTGGCGTCCACATCTGCATGGGGCGCAACGACAGTGGGCCCAATGGCCGAGGCAGCCTGCCCAAGGGCCGGAGGAACTGAATATAAGGCACCATGTTGCCAGGCCCACGTGGAAGTAAGCATCCCTCAAGTCCACGGCTGTGCATGTGCTGTGGTCAGCATATAGAGTGGCAGCACCTTCAGGAATCTGTTGATTCCTCTGAGGTCCAAAATCAGGCGAAATCCGCATAGTTTCTTGCTCAGGAAAAAGTATGCCGAGTAGAACCCCCTGGGCTAAGCTGAGGGTCTATCAGCTAGATTGCATCCTTGGACAGAAGGACGGACAACTCTTGGGCCAGAGCTAGGGCCTCTGCCGGATCGCTGACGACTGTCATTATGCCCGGCCGAAGGCTAGGGGCCGGAACTGCGGTTCGTACCCCTGGGTTAAGGTGAAAACCACCCAAGGGCCGGAAGTACAGACAGCCCAGTAACTGAGCTGCTGCTGGGAAAGCAGCTGACGACCGTCCCCGAGAGTCTCTGGGCCTAACACCCCAGCCTCCGGTGCCCCCTGGGGGGCGCCGGTAAGGCTCTGAGGCACGAGGCCGCCAAGAAGGCCGGCGGCACGAAAGCCCCCGGGAGGTGGATGAGTGGGCCGCTGGGACCTGCGCAGACCACCACTGTAAGCTGGTGGCTGAGAGCGGCTGCTAGAGGGGCCCCTGGGTCTGCTGGGAGTGGGCACAGGCCTATGAAGACCCGAGAGCTGCTGCCTGGTCTGCCTAGCTTGGGCAGCACGCTCCAGTGCCTACAGGGCAGCTGCCCCAAACAGCTCCCCTGGCTCGACTGGCACACTACGGAGGACAATGACTCCGACAGTGGTGACTGAGCAGGCCAAACCTGGCGACGAGTCTGCACCAATAAGGACATGATGCATCACTGAGGCCCAGCAAATAAGGCTCAGCCAGAGCTTGCTGCAGAGAGGTAGAGAAAGCCAGTATCAGATGGGAGAGGGAGTTCCCGTGCCGCTGTGTCGTAAGCCCTACAGGGCAGCTCGTCTGTGACCCTGCACTGAGGCCGAGGGCACCTGGCATCAGGAGCCCGAATCGGGGAGGCGATGGCAGGCTCAATGGATGGCAAGCGACCCAGCCCCACCCTCGCCGGATCCTGCCTGGCAGCAGAGTGGGAGAGGGCCCTGGTGTCTCTCCAGCATGCATGGAGCTCACTCAGGTACTCCTCTGAAGGAGGAACAGCGGGAGTGAAAAGGGGCAGGGTTATGCCTGAAAAAGGCACTAGCCTGAGCCGAGTCGGCCTGCGGAACCTGAAGCTGCAAGCGTAACAGGGCCGCACGAATAATGGCCGCCATGAAGGTGTCCTCCGTGCCCTGCAGAGAGCTCTGAGCAGAGGACCAGGAAGCCTCCATTCCCTAGAAATAGGGGCAAAGGCTTACAGTGATGCATCACTGAGGCCCAGCAAATAAGGCTCAGACAGAGCCTGCTGCAGAGAGGTAGAGAAAGCCAGTATCAGTTGTGAGAGGGAGTTCCCGTGCCGCTGTGTCGTAAGCCCTACAGAGCAGCTTGTCTGTGACCCTGCAGTGAGGCCGAGGGCAGCTGGGATCAGGAGCCCGAATCGGGGAGGCGATGGCAGGCTCAATGGTTGGCAAATGACCCAGCCCCACCCTCGCCGGATCCTGCCTGGCAGCAGAGTGGGAGAGGGCCCTGGTGTCTCTCCAGCATGCATGGAGCTCACTCAGGTACTCCTCTGAAGGAGGAACAGTGGGAGTGAAAAGGGGCAGGGTTAGGCCTGAAAAAGGCACTAGCCTGAGCGGAACCTGAAGCTACAAGCGTACCAGGGCCACACGAATAATGGCCGCCATGAAGGTGTCCTCCGTGCCCTGCAGAGAGCTCTTAGCAGGGCACTGAATATGTCCCCCCCCCCCCCCCCCGCCCTTCATAGAAGAGGTTTATCCGGAGCCGCTAGCGACATGGCATCCACAAGCAGAGGTGTGGAAACCGAAGGAGGGCCAGGCGGCAAGCTAGTAGCCCCCACACTGGCCCCTGGCTGAAGGGCCAACAGGGGCGGCTTCGTCTGCTCCATGACGGCAGCTAACCAACACACCTTAGAGGACAGCCTGTTTCTAGCCCTCTACCTGGGGGGTGAACCCATAGCCATCCCTCCATCAAGTCGCCGGGAACGGTCAGACTGAGCTGGAGGAAGTTGTGACGAGGAGAGGTGCCATCTCTGCGACTCTAGCCACTCTGAGCGCCCGAGGCATGAAGCTACAGCTCATGCAGGCGCTTTGCGTGAGACCCTCAGATGAAGCCATATCTAGGAGCTTATATTATTTCATAGTTATCCATTTATTTTATTGTTCCTTTTTGTTTATAGTAAATCTTACTCTTAATTCTTATTTAAGTTTATCAAATAAGTTGTACTATTCCTCTGTTTTTGTAAAGGCAGCCTTTGGGCACCGGGGGAGGGGAGACCTGCTCATTATAAATATGGGAAACAGGTGGTAGTGAGCGGCGCACCCGGTAGGCTTATGGTTTTTTGCCATCGGGTAAGAACGAAGAAAAATGCTTGATGTGTGTATAATAAATCGCACTGAAACGACTTTTGCTCGGATATTGATTCTTTCCCATGCGTAAGATTCGCTGACGGGTGCCTCAGCGTTATATTTCTTTCTTATATTTTTAAGATTTTGGCCGCTATACCCTCCCTCAAATGCTCGAGGCCAAGGCAGAGGGGGGCAGCGGTCATGGCCGTCCTCTGGCTCAAGAGAAGCCATACAGGCGCTACATGAATGGGCCAGTCTGTAGGTAGCCAGATGCAGCGTAGCCGGGAGTGGGCGCGAGAACACAGCCTTCCACAGCTACCTGCTGAACGGAAAGAGTAGAGCAATGCTCTTACTCGCCGAAAACAAAGAGGGATGTAACTACACCCACGTTACCGGCAGAGGGAGTGGGAGCGAGAACACTGCCTTCACCTAGCTGGATTGAATAAAGACGTTTAACAGGACAGCTTAGCCGGGCGGCTGCTGCTAGAATTAAGCAACACGTCTACCAGGAGCGGGGGCGAGAACACTGCCTTCACTGGTTGAGTTCATAACGAATGCCAGGTGCAGCGTACCCGGGAGCGGGTGCGAGAACACAGCCTTCACCGGCTACCTGCTGAACGGAAAGAGTAGAGCAATGCTCCTACTCGCCGAACACAGAGAGGGATGTAACTACACCCACATTACCAGCAGAGGGAGCGGGAGCGAGAGCACTGCCTTCACCTAGTTGGATTAAATAAAGAAGCTAAGCGGGGCAGCTTAGCCAGGCGGCTGCTGCTAAGAATCAAGCAGCACGTCTACCAGGAGCGGGGGCGAAAAACACTGCCTTCACTGGATGAGTTAAACAATGAATCTCAACAGAGCACGCCAGATGTTAGCCAAGTGGCCGCTGCTAACAATCAAAATAATATGTTACCGGGAGCGGGAGCGAGAGCACTGCCTTCACCAGCTGAGTTAATAATGAAGCTTAACAGTGCACGCAAGACGTTAGCCAAGCGGCTGCTGCTAACAATCAAACGAGATCAATTCAAACACAAATGTTTAAGACCAGATAACTAGCTTCTAAAGAAGAGAACAGCACAGAGCCGTAGTTACAGCAGTAGCTATGGCCTGAAGATTGTTCTCTGCATATCATCTTAGTGCTAGAGTCTAGTACTAGGAGCAGTAAATACAACAATATAGTGCTACTGCAATCAAAACCATACGTTACCGAGAGCGGGAGCGAGGGCACTGCCCTCACCGGCTGGGTTAAATAGTGAAGCTTAACAGTACATGCAAGGTGTTAGCCAAGCGGCTGCTGCTAACAATCAAGCAACCAAGTCAAAACACAAATGTGTACATAATTATCTTCTATGGAATAGAACAGCCCGCATAGAACCGTAGGCCATGGTCACAGCAACCACGGCCAGTGCTTACATGGCCTAGGACCGTAGTTACAGTAGTAACTATGGCCAGTACCTACCGTATTCTCTGCATCTAAACAAAAAACGGGAAAAATATGGCACACTGGGATTTCCATACTAAATTCAATGAGAGATGCAGCTAGAGCTGGGACTCAAATGCTAATGATAGCTCGGGCACAACACAACAAGCAGAACTTTCCAAAGAGCAAAATAAGGGCAACTTTATGGGAGAGGAAGTGGGAACACTGTCGTCACCAGAAAGTCTAAGCCAAACAATAAATAAGACAGCAATCAGGACAACTTAGCTGGGAGAGGGTGCGGGGACACAGCCATCACCAGCAAAAAGTTGACGCAAACCTGTCCGTCGAGGCTCTGCACAGCGCACAGCCGGCCACAGCTCCTGGAGGACGCGCAACCCGTAGCTAAGATAAGATAAGATAAGATAAGACTTTATTTATCCCGAAGGAAATTGTTGTGCCAGAGTAACAAAATACAATAAACACAATAAACACAGCAGCAAAAAGAGCAATTAAACATCCACAGACAACATAAAACGTAGAAACATAGAAAGTCACACAATCAATGCAATTATTATTAGCAGTATTTAGTAGTTATAGTGCAAAAATTAAAACGTAGTGGCAGTTACGTAATTGCACGTTATCATAGCATTATTAATGCTAATAATAATAATATAATATAATATTACACATAGTTATATATATAGCAGCGAGTGTATTGCAGTGATGGAACTTACAGTATATTGCACATAGTGTTGGTGTGTGAGTTCTCAGTGCCCTTTACTTAGGGGTGAAGAGTTAAAGAGTTTGATTGCCACTGGGAGGAAAGACCTCCTGTGGCGCTGTGTGGTGGTTATGGGTGATCTCAGTCTGTGGCTGAAAGTGCTCCGGTAGGAAACCAGTGTGGCGTGCAGGGGGTGAGAGCCGTTGTCCAGAATGCTGAGAAGTTTCCTCAGCATTCTCCCCTCCGACACCACTGCCAACGACTCCTGATCCACTCCCAGGACAGAGCCTGCTCTCCTGATGAGCTTGTTGAGTCTGTTGGCATCAGCTGTCTTCACCCCTCTGCCCCAACACACTACAGCAAAGAAGATCACACTGGAGACCACCGAGTCATAAAACATCTGCAACATAGTGCTGCAGACGTTGAAGGACCTGAGTCTCCTGAGGAAATACAGGCCACTCTGGCCTTTCTTATATAGGGCGTCAACGTTTTTACTCCAGTCCAGTTTATTGTCTATGTGGACGCCCAGGAACTTGTAGCTGTCCACAATGTCCACATCCATGCCCACGATGGTAATTGGGCTTGGGGCGGTACTCCGCTTCCTGAAGTTAACCACTAGTTCCTTAGTTTTTGTGACGTTGAGCTGCAGGTGGTTCTGACCGCACCACTCCACAAAACTTTCCACCACACTCCTGTACTCAACTTCCTGATCTCTGATGATACAGCCCACAATGGCAGAGTCATCTGAGAATTTCTGCAGATGGCAGGACTGTGAGCAGTGTCTGAAGTCTGATGTATAGACTGTGAACAGGAAGGCAGAGAGGACCGTGCCCTGAGGAGCGCCCGTGCTGCTCAATATAATGTCAGAGGTGTTGTTCTGCAGCTTCACGTACTGTGGCCGAGCTGTGAGATAGTTGGTTATCCAGCTCATCAGTGGAGCATCCACCTGCACGTCCAGTAGCTTACTGCTGAGCAGGGCAGGTCTGATGGTATTGAAAGCACTAGAAAAGTCAAAAAACATGACTCTCACAGTGCTGCCTGCCTTCTCAAGGTGTGTGTTTACTCTGTGCAGCAGGAAGATGATGGCGTCCTCCACTCCAATACGAGGCTGATATGCAAACTGCAGGGGGTCAAGTGATGGTGCGACCACTGTACGGAGGCGTTTAAGTACCAGCCTCTCCAGCGACCTCATGGCATGTGATGTCAAAGCCACCGGTCTGTAGTCACTGTGTGTGCGTGGATTTATCTTCTTCGGGATAGGAACCAGGCATGTTGTCTTCCACAGGGCAGGGACGGTCATCATGTCCAGGCTCAGGTTGAAAATGTGCCGAAAAACTACACACAGCTGAGTAGCACATCCTTTCAGCAGACTGGGGCTGAGGCCGTCAGGCCCTGCAGCCTTCCTTGAGTGTAGACGGCTGAACTCTCCCCTCACGTGCAGAGTCTGAAGTCTTGCAGTCGCAGAGTTGATGACGTCAGCAGCCCGCGCCGCATCCGCCGTGGGAGGAATGTAAACACTGATCATAATGACATGGGAATACTCTCTTGGAAGGTAATAGGGACGAATACTTACAGCCAACAGTTCAATGTCCGGGCTTCACATACGGTCCCTCACTGTAATGTGTCCAGGATTGCACCATCTGTTGTTTACATAGATCGCAACTCCCCCTCCGGTCTTCTTGCCGCTCTCTCTGCAATTCCTGTCCGCTCATACACACTGAAAGCCGGGTAGACTCACAATCGAATCCGGGATGTTGTCATGCAGCCATGTCTCTGTGTAAACCATAACTGAGCTCCGACTGTTAGTCTCGAAGCTGCACGTGGCCAGCTGCTTGCAGAGAAATCCCTCAGATCAAACGTTCAAACCTGAACGCTGTAGGCTACAAGAATTTAGCCGCGGTACTCTCGCGAAGCGAGAAGATGAAAAGGAACCGATCCACTAATGACGCCGGCCTATGTAGCCGTAGTCACGTGGGTCACAGGTGACTTTGTTGTTATTAGGTACTCGAACTGCGCATGCGTGCGATGGACATATTCAGTGCTAAAGCACCGCCTCTGGTGGTCAGTAGGGACAAAATAGAAACCAAGTTTCCCCCTGCGAGTTGCAGCCAGGAACAAACTACTGGACTACCATCATCACCACCATTTTGGACACCCGAATCTTGCAGTACTACTGCTGTTGATTTTGCTCCTTGGGCCAAGACGTCTCTGTTTATGGACACAGTGAAATCAGTGTTTGTTGACATTGTGGAGAGGGTGATACATCGGTACAGAGAAGAAATATGCAACGGATGCCGAGTCAGTCACCCCGGCCAGAGGCAACACGATTGTCTGAATGACATGCCCGATGTTTCTTCAGAAACAATTACAACGCGTTAATGAAAAGACTTTGGCTCACCGACTTCATTACTGAGATCGACCAGACTCTTATTGATAAAGAAATTTTCACGGATGATTGGAGAATCCTAGGCGCTTCGAAGGCTTTTTCTGCACAATCTCAAAAATTCCAGACGCCTCAAGGAGAGACTTGAAAAGATCCATGCCGAGCTGGATGGAGAAGAAGAAGACTAATAACCTGCGGTTGATTGAAGCCTAGGACTTTTTTTTCTTTTTCAATACATTGACTTTTTCTTTAAAGTAAAAATAAAAATGGGGAACTACTATGCAAAACGCTATGTATATATTGATCAGAATGTAGTCAATACCCTTTTAATAAGTGTGGTGATGAGGACGATTGAAAACAGAATGAGTAGAGACCCCCGTGTAAACAGAAGGGCTGAAGTTTGTAAAATAGAAGATATTTTGGATATCGTTCGTTCTGGCAGTACTATTCCGGGTCATTGGGAAATGATTGTAAACGAAACATTTAAAGTGGTCCTGGAATCTTCATTTTCCGAAACATTCTGTAGAATTACCGAAGAAATGAAACAAACATCAAAAGTGTATCATGTGCTGTCGTTGTATGCTCTGCTCTGTTTGTAGATGTAATGCATCTTTGTGTGAAACATACATGAATATTTTGACTGAAGTGAAAAAACTCTATCATAATATTTCCAGTAATCTGGTGAATTCTAAGCTGGAGACGGTCCTGGGGATGTTACAATCAGTATAACTATTGATTTTGTGTGTAAAAAAATAAAAATGTAAATAGGAAATTAAAAAAAAATACAAAAAGTTTACATTACAAAACTGTTGTCTTCATTATAGCATGGGGAGCGAGTCTGATACATGTGTTTTACAGTCCTTCACATGCACTGTTGTATTCATTATAACAAGGGGAGGATAACAGGGAAGATGTATGATAAATGTGTATTGAAACTTGCTTATTATACCCCCACATAAACACAGAAACACAGAAACAAAGAAATGAAAAAACACGGAAACACAGAAACACAAAAACACAGTAACACTGAAAACACAGAAACACAGAACCACAGAAACACGGAAACACAGAGACACAGAACCACAGAAACACAGAAACACAGAAACACAGAAACACAGAAACACAAAAACACAGAGACACAGAAATACAAAAACACAGAAACACAGAAAACACAGAAACACAAAAACACTGAAACACCGACACACAGAAACACTGAAACACTGAAACACAGAAAACACTGAAAAAACAAAAACACAGAAACACAGAAAACACTGAAAACACACAAAAAAAACAGGCTTGTGTGCTAGCATGGTTTTTGAATAGACACATCAGTATTTTAAAAGGTCGATAGGGGGCTGATACAATTTGACTTTTTAAAATGAAACAAAGATACAGGGGGGCAAAGTACAAACACTCTGTTTTCGGACTAAATTAATCCTGGCAGGTTTATGTAAAGTATAAGTGTCTTGTTCAGATAATCTTTAACTGCAGATCGACCACCGATCGATATCGGCCGATACTCACTCTCTGCCGATCGATCGGTGCTCTCTAAAAATGCAGATCGTGAGAGCCGATCGCATGATGTAAAATGATGACGTAAAATGATGACGTAAAATACATGACACTTTTCTCTGTGAAAAAAAAATGGCTTCACCAGTCTGGCAGTATTTTAAGGTGTCCGAAAATGACAATAAAATAGCGGTATGCAATGTGTGTGAAGCAGAAATCCTTCAGCTCCACCCGCTGTGACGGACCGGTGAGCGGACACACAAGAGTTAGACCTAACACACGCTATTGTATCTACCTCTGGAACAAGCTAAACTAGTTATACATATATTTATTCTTCACTGTCGGGTCACTCATTACTGAATCAGCAAGCTGCATGAGATACTGACGGTGCTTTCAGGAGAGGGATAGAGGGGGAGAGAGAGAGAGGGAGAGAGAGGAAAAGAGCGTGTTATTATCCTAAGTAAATGTAAACTTTAATAATGTACTAGATTTGAATGTAATAATTAGGTTGGTTGTTGTTTGTGGAAGCGCCAGTGAATCAATAAACATCCCTTTAAATGGAAGATCCCCATAGGCCCCACCCACTCGATCGGCGATCGGTATCTGCCGATACTGATTCCGGCGATCGGCCCCAAAATTGGCGATCGGAGCAACCCGAGTTTGCATTAAGCCACATCGGCACATAAATGATCACAACAATAATGAAAGGCAAAAGAACATAACAGGCAGTACTGTGGACAAATACACACCTCCATTTAAACTTTGGGGCCTTTTCTACACACATGAAATGTGAATGTGCCAAAAACACACAGAGCTGACCTTGAATGACAGACATAGGATCCAAAAGTACTTGTACTACCGTATCATATTATTTTCAATGGCATTATCGTATGATCAGTATGACAGATGGCAAGATCCTGAAAATCTTTTCAAATATTCTTTATGTTAGGAAAAATGTTTATCTTGAAATCTGGGGGTATTTCTAAAACATCTGGGGCTTCAGCCCCGGACTCCCAGGGCAGACGACGCCACTGGAGGCAGGTATAAAGAAGAAAAACAGGTCATTAGTAATTGTAACAGATTATATTTGTAGGTAACCGTCTCAACCCTGCCTATAAGATATTGTGTTAGGTCGCGTTCACACCAGCCTTGTATAGTCCGGTTGAATCGAACCCTGGAACGTTTAACCCTTGGTGCGGTTCGTTTGGGTTGGTGTGAACACAGTCTGAAACCTCTGAAGTGACCTAAAAACCGGACCCTGGTCCGCCTAAAAGAGTTGGATCTCGGGCCGCTTGCTAGTGAACTCTGGAGTGGTTAATCACTGGTGTGAACGCAGTCCGCACCAAAACTATTCGTTTTCAGTTTTTTGTCAATTTGAAGTTATTTATAAAACAAACCCAAAACAAAAAACGGTTTAAGAAACAGGCTCGGTGTTACTAGATGGGTCGGTGGTTTGGCGGCACTGCTGCAGACTCTCTGCACGGAGGAGCAGCGGTGTCCGGTGGGGGGGCTGCAGCTCCTGTTCGGAGCAGAGACACACGCTCTCCAAGCCGACAAACTATAGCCGGTCGCAGAGATCTGATATGCAAAGATAAAGTCATCAAATATCCACCACTGAATGATTAAGGACTTTAAATGTAGTCTATGTTAAGAACGAGAAAAGTTTTAACATATTTAATATATATTCTTGTAAACATATGACATCGGCATGCATACATGGTTAAAAATGTGCCAGGGTGATGACGTCAGAGCAACTTCCTATGTGCCCCAGACAGCCCTGGCCCAATTTAACCCCTGATGTTCGTTCAATTATTTTCGAAGTTACTCTATATTCTGCCATATTCAACACATTAAAATAAACTACAATACTACAATTACAGTACTTTATAATTTAACATCCCCATAACATCTTATCAACTAAATACCTTTTTATTATTCTTAAAAATGTGACATGTGAGAGTAATATTTAAATCCATGATAGGATGTATTCTGCATTGATATTCACTCTGCAAACAAAATTTGAAGTTCAGCAGTATGGTCTTGGAATATATTGCGACCCCCGCCCCAATCCCCAACCTAACCTGAAAATAGATTGCCTGGTCCCTCCACTCTGAGCACAGACACTTGTCACATGAAATCTTACTCATATTTGAAATGCGAGACCTCAATTTCATAGAACACAGAGTGCCCCTGGAATCATTCCATTTCAAATGCAGGGTAAAAAGCATGGGGAAATATGTGTGTGTGTGTGTGTGTGTGTGTGTGTGTGTGTGTGTGTGTGTGTGTGTGTGTGTGTGTGTGTGTGTTTATACATTCTCTAAGGCTAATCCATCGGAATTATTGAGACCGAAACAGCGTGCTGTCTGTCAGCGAGCTGCTGGCGGCTGTATAAACCGTGACCCCTCGATCAGACTGACAGAGTGGCCTTGTTAGCTGCAGGCCTCAGGCTGAATCAGTTACCGTGATGATAAAAGAAGGGTGCAAGGTCCACTGGCTGTCAAATGTATGAATACTTTTTTTTTTAGGTTTAACTTTGTGTGTTTTCTGCCTCAATCAAAATTCATAGTTAACTTAGCTGACGGCAAGATCACAACATATCGAATTTGTTGAGCAATGGACGCACATCAACATACAGTTTTGTTTTTTTAAAGCTTTATTGAAAGGCGTCTCCATTGTCAACAGTGACGTCACTTCCGGTTTTACATTAACAATGATTACAGCCGTTAAAATGCATCAAATAAAAAGTCATGAATGAGTGTATGAGGAGAAAAGGCGTATGGAGTTATACAATGAACACACAACGTCTAAATACTCTGATTTACACGATATCGGACACTGAAGAACATGAGGCGGGAGGACCCCCTGTCACGATCACAGGTAAGTGAAGAAGCATTCCAGTTAATCTCTATGGTACGAAACTCGATGGAGTAATCGGACACAGATCTCCCGCCTTGCGCCAGGTTAAACAGTCCCTGAGCGACCTCTCTTCCGGGTGTTGCGTGATCAAAGACTTTACGCAGTTCATCGGAGAATAAGCTTACAGACGAGCAGGCAAAGCATTGTGTCTCCCATTCGGCGGTACCCCAGTCTTTAGCTTTGCCCGTGAGAAGAGAGACAACATACGCCACCCGGGATCTTTCTGTTGGGAAGGCGGAAGGCTGAAGCTCGAAGGCGAGGGAACATTGGACCAGGAATGGTCTGCACGAACCTGGAGCTCCAGAGTAGCGTTCTGGAGGAGGTAGGCGTGCATCCGACGCCAGAGGATTCTGGATTCGATCAGCGGAAGCTGGAGTTAGATCCGGACTTTGGACCGTAGGAGGAAGGTTCTGAAGATGATCACGGAGATTCAAAGAGGTCAGTTCGTGACGAGCGGCCATCTCCTGCATAGCTTCAGCCATGAAGGTAAGCGTCTGCTCGTGGCGTTGTAACATGACATTTTGTGTCTGCGGTTCTGTCGCTGAGTCGGCTGGGTTCATGTTGGCCAGATTGTACTGTCACGATCACAGGTACAGATCAGAACCCAATAGCACGACTCAGATACAACCAGTGTTTTGGAATGTTCAGTTTATTCAGGTCAGGGACAGGCAGGGTCAAAACCAGGAAATCCGTCAGACAGGCAACCAAAACCAGACAGGGAGCAGGCAGGAACTTGAGATCCAAATACAGGCAGGCAGGGGTCAAAAACCGGGCAGGACAAAAATCTAGGCTAGAGAATAACACTCACTGGAGAGCTTGGCGGAAACGACAAGACAATCTGGCAAAGGTCAAGTCATCTGTCAGCAGATGTTATTTTTCTTTATGGATATTTTAGAAATCACTCCCCTTTCAAACTGTATTCTTGTTTTACTGCCATATAGCATTTCATAACTGCCTTTCCTTTATTCTCTTGTTTTTGTTATAACTATAATGATCATATGAAGGTGTGCCACGGAAATAATCTTTTGAATAATTTGTGACCAAACCGTTTGAGACCCACTGAGATAACTTAGACTAAAAGAAAAAATACATGGATAAAAGTTACAGTGCAGTTTAAGATATGAATAGTTCAATTAAAAGCAGCAACAAAAAGAAAAGTCTTCAGCCTGGATTTAAAAGTGGTAAGAGTTGCAGCGGACCTGCATGTTTCTGTGAGTTTGTTCCAGATATTTGGAGCATAATAACTGAACGCTGCTTTAACAATATTAGTTCTGACTCTGGGGACAGAAAGCTGACCCGTCCCTGAAGACCTGAGAGATCTGGATCGTTCAAAATTGAGCAGAGGGTCAGAAATGTATTTTGGGCCTAAACCATTCAAAGCTTTATAAACCAGCAGCAGTATTTTGAAATATATTCTTTGACATACAGGAAGCCAGTGTAAAGACTTCAGAACAGGAGTGCTGTGATCCACTTTCTTAGTGTTAGTGAGGACTCGAGCAGCGGCGTTCTGAATTAGCTGCAGCTTTCGAATGGATTTTTTAGTGAGACCTGTGAAGACACCATTACAGTAGTCCAGTCTACTGAAGATAAAAGCATGGACAAGTTTTTCCAAATCCTGCTGTGACATCAGTCTTTTAATCCTAGATATATTCTTTAGGTGATAGTAGGCTGATTAAGTAACTGTTTTAATGTGACTGTTGAAACTCAGGTCAGAGTCCATGACTACACCTAGATTTATGGCTTTATCTGTTGTTTTGAACATTGCAGACTGAAGCTCAGCGCTAACTTTTAAACGTTCTGCCTTGGCTCCAAAAACCATTACCTCAGTTTTATCTTTGTTTAATTGGAGAAAGTTCTGACACATCCAGTCATTGATTTGTTCAATGCACTTGCTCAGTGTTTGAATTGGAGCATAGTCTCCTGGTGAAATTGTTACATACATTTGTGTGTCATCCGCATAGCTATGGTAACTTATTTTGTTGTTTTTCATTATCTGAGCCAGTGGTAGCATGTAGATGTTAAAGAGAAGAGGCCCCAAGATGGAGCCTTGAGGTACCCCACATGTCATATTTGTCAACTCAGATGTGTATTTACCTATAGAAATAACGTTTTTTCTGTCCTTTAAGTAGGATTCAAACCAATGTAGAACTGTTGCGGAAAGTCCCACCCAGTTTTCTAGTCGGTCGAGTAATATGTTGTGGTCAACAGTGTCAAACGCAGCACTGAGATCTAATAATACTAACACTGAAGTTCTGCCACTGACTGTGTTTAAGTGGATGTCATTGAAGACCTTTACAAGAGCAGTCTCAGTGCTGTAGTTTGTACGAAGGCCTGACTGGAACACATCGAAACAGTTATTTAAATGCAAGAAATTACTCAACTGTTTAAAAACAACTTTTTCAATGATTTTACCTAGAAATGGCAGGTTTGATATGGGCCTGTAATTGTTCAATACTGAAGCGTCTAGATTATTCTTTTTTAAGAGCGGTTTAATGACTGCAGTTTTCAGGGCCTGTGGAAAAATACCTGAGTGAAGAGATTTGTTTACTATATGAAGTAGATCTGAGGCCATGCAACGAAAAACATCTTTGAAAAATCCTGTTGGAATAATATCAAGGCAGCAGGACGAGGATTTCAGAAGTTGAATAATGTCCTCTAGGTTTCTATCATTAATCTGATGGAATAGTGTCATGGTGTTTGAATTGATATTAGGTGGACATAGGGACAACACATTTGCTGTACCTGATGCAGAGACACTGACTGCTTGTCTGATTTTCTGAATTTTGTCAGTGAAGAAGGAGGTAAAATCATTGCACGCCCTGGTGGATAGAAATTCAGAGGCTACTGACACTGGGGGGTTAGTTAGTCTGTCGACGGTAGCAAACAAGGCACGTGCGTTGTTTTTGTTTTTGGTAATGATGGCAGAGAAGAAAGACTGTCGTGCGTTTTTCAATTCCAAATTATAAAGGCCAAGTCTCTCTTTATAGATTTCAAAGTGAACCTGGAGATTTGTTTTTCGCCACCTACGTTCAGCTTTTCGACATTCTCTTTTTTCTGCTCTTACAGTCATGGCCTTTCTCCATGGAGATATTTTCTTCCCAGTCACTTCCTTTACCTTAGTTGGAGCAATTACATCTATAACATTTTTAATTTTTGAATTAAAATGATCTACTAGCTAATTTACTGAGATGTTAGCAGGGGCAAGTGTGGAAGAACAATTCTGAGTAAACATTTCCCTAGTATTTTCAGTTAAATATCGCTTTGTGGTTACCTCTTTTTGAACATTTTTGTGAACAGAAAAAAACCACTCAAAGAAAACACAGGAATGGTCAGAGAGTGCAACATTTGTCACCACAACCTTAGAGATATTCAGACCCTTTGAGATAATTAAGTCCAGAGTGTGCTCCTTATTGTGCGTGGGCTCCGTCACATGCTGAGTCAGTCCATAGTTATCAAGAACACAAAACAGTTATTAGCCCCTCTGTCCTGGGGGTTGTTAACATGGATGTTAAAATCACCAACAATGAATAGATGGTCAAAGTCAATACACACTATAGACAGCAGTTCAGTAAAATCATCAAAAAAGCTTGCACAGTATTTGGGTGGTCTATAGATATTTAGGAACAGAGCTCGAGAGGAGCATTTCAGCTGAAGGGCCACATATTCGAAAGAAGCAAAGTTCCCATAAGATGTCTTCCTGCATTGAATGGACAAAATAGCAACTCCGCCCCCTTTCTTATGCATTCTTTCCTGACTCATAAAACTAAAGTTGGGAGCGGTTTATTCGATAAGAACAGCTGCACTGTTATTTTGTTCAATCCAAGTTTCCGTTAAAAACATAAAATCGAGATTGTGCTAAGTGATAAAATCATTGATTAAAAACGTTTTTCCTGCCAAAGATCTGACATTTAATAAAGCTAGTTTAAGTTTGTTAAATACACTATCAGTAAGATTTTTTGTGACAAGCTGTGGCTGACATGGAATCACTGCTAAATTTGATAAACTCACACAAACGTTTGAGCACTTCCTCTTTCTAAGCTGATTCACGCTACAGGCAGGCAGGGCCCCGGCATGCCCTGGAAAGAGTTGAGAGTGCCATACACCCTTGAGCCTGAACCCAGCACATATCAGTAAGAGATTGTTGCGTTTTGTACACACACATCCTTATCAGGCTTCGGAGACTGCAGATGCTTTCTTGAAGGGAGGGGAGGTGGTTGACGTATCATGACTCTAGTGTCATGATGAGGTTGACGTAAAGCACGGTTAATGTATTATATTATTGAGGTAGAATTGTCCGGGGCTACAGAAAAAACATTCGGTGCACGCCAAAATATTATTTTACCAACAATGTGGAATTTATTGGCTACATATTATACAGATTATGCACAGCGCTCAATAACCGTCAAATAATAATTCAGACAGGGGAGCTCCGCACCCCCTACCTGCCGCTAGGGGGTGCTCGAGAACAACGAGCACAAATCAACAATATAACCAGGGCTGCACATAACTGGTGCGCAGGTGCGCATGCGCAAAAAAAGAGCACCGGTTCATTTGAAAAAAGGCGCATTTGCGTACCAACATTGAGAGAGAGGGAGAGAGAGAAGAGAGGAGTGAGAAGATAGGAGAGAGGAGAGAGGAGAGAGGAGAGAGAGAGAAAGGTATTTGCGAGTTGCATATGAACTCAGGGCCGGTCGTAGCACTGGCGTCATAGATGTTCGCCTAGGGCGCCAGATCTGGGGAGGCGCTGCGCTGACAGCTCTGGGAGAGAAAAAAATATTTTGGACCGTTGGTGCTCATCCTAATTTTCGGCCTTGATGTAACAATATTCATAGTTAAGTAAATGTAACACCCTTTTCACCCCGGTTACACGTTTCATTTGCCCTGTACGATGGGCGCTGTAAGTGATGAAAATGGTGGATGTTGGCTTATCTAGCGCCCGCAGCTCACAGCCAAAATGGGAGTGAGCGAGGGAGAGAGGGAGGGTGCACCGGTACCGGCGCTGTCGTTATTAGAATCTGGTGCTAGCTGCTCTAACGGATATAAGAAGAAGATTTTTCTACAATAATATGGTGTTTAGATAGTTCACTTTAGTCTAAGTTATCTCAGTGGGTCTCAAACGGTTTGGTCACAATTTATTTAAACACATATTTCCAAGGCACTGCTTTATAATTATAGCGATAAACAGGTTTGAAATCATTTCAATTTATACTATAGGACAGTAACCCAAAATATCCTTTAAAACTCAATGTCAGTTTCGGTAGTTTAATGCCAAGGATGATTACACCCTGAAACAGCAATGCAGCAAGATAAGCTGACGAAGTACTACATCCATGCATGTCATCACCAATACAAATATATACAACGACACAGAGTATAGATAGACACACCAAACAATAGTGGAAACAATCTTACATGAATGAGTAAATGAACGTCTCAACTCGAGGCGGAGTGAATGAGCAATGTTCGAACTAAAATGGCCGCTCGGCACTACCGGGTCAGAGCATGGCATATCCGGTCAACGACAGCAGTGACGCTGCCCTCTAGTGGCCGGCGATAAACTCTTCAGTTACATTAATTTGTTATTGGCTGTGGTAGGTTATTGGTTATGTTCACATACTTATTTGATTACATCCACGTGTCTAAGATGACAACAGAGACTTTCGACCCAAAACCAGCTGTTGACTTGTGGATGCAAGCAGCTAATCGCAGACTCAACCAGAGAGAAAGTAGTAGGCCTACATCATCAGCTACCATGTCTGACAGAGAGGAAGACAGTGAGGAGAACAGTCTGGAGGGTAGTGATTGGTCGTGCTAATGTTTTCTTGTGTTCACCTCTGCATGTGTGTTCTGTGTTCACCTCTGCATGTGTGTTCAGCAGCGTGTGTCTGGCAAATAAAGACCCCCTCAAAAGCTACGGTTTATTTCATTTTAAGGATGAGCACCAAGCAACATCTTCAGGGACCAGGAGTTCAAAACTTTTAATCTCAATCAGATCCGATCCGATTTTGAAATCCCATTTTTTGTGATCCAGGATCAGACAAGTCGGCCAGATTTTGTCCCTGGAGTTCAAAGCAATTCAGGATAGGATCAGCCTGATCCAGATTACGATTTTTCAAGATAACTAGATCCTGAATATCAGTGCTTTAATCCTACCGATCGCCATCTAGTGGACATGAAAAATAATACAAGGAAGACAAGAGACCACATTGCAGAGACATCTATAATGTTTAATTATATTTTTTTATTTGAAAGGTGATGACAGATGATGGACTTTTTTTTTGTTGAAGATATTTTTACTTTAATCTAAATTACATTTGTGATTGACAATCTTTGCTGTGATACTTTTATGAGCATAAACATTTATGTCATCAACATTTGGTTGAAAACAAAATAGGCCACCACAAACGTGAGCAAACATGGAAAAAATTAAATGTATTTCCCATGAAGGCTAAAAATTGTGTATTATTTCAGTTAACACATTTTGCCATCTTATTTAAATTGAAACATATTTTAAAATAAATTGTAAAGTACATTTTGCTCTGGTAATCCACTGGAAATCCACCCCTTTGGTGGGATCAGGATAATCCAGTTTTTTGGGATCAAACTGATCCCAATCCTGTTTTGTCGGTTTGAACTACACATTTTGAAGATTTGATCCAGATTAAAGTTTGGATTGGATTTCCTTATCTGATCGGATATGAAAGTGATCCTAATCCTGTTTTTTGGTTTTGAACTCCCCAAAATCCAAATCTGATTTGATCAGATAGGGATTAAAGATGTTGAACTCCTGGGCCCAGGTGCTCCTTTGAGAACCAGGGCAAAAAAGTGATGTGCACCCCTGAATATAACTCATGTCCATCAAATATTTCTGTAATAAAAATAAACGAGTCAATAAAATCAGTGAGTGGACACAACAAAGTGTTTGTGATCACTGTCAATAGTGTGAAAGATCATCAGAAATCAGGCTCTGTGATTTGGTTACTATTAATAATAAAAGCTCCCCTGGTTTGGTTTATCATTCTCATTGGTGATCTATTTTGTTCACTAAAAAACCCTTTACAACACCATTAGGACATGAATTAGCCCTGTTATAGTCACAACATTAATCCCTGTGGCGTTTTCAACTGTGGACAAAACACTCTTCTGTCTGTTTGTCACTGTCAGTCTGCAAAAGTGCCCACTGTTTATCTTGCTTCCTCTATTTACTTCAGCCCTTCATCTGTGTGTTTGAGCCAATACGGAAGTGGCACACACTGCAGTTCATATATTGGCCAATAGGGACTGACTGCAGAAAGGAGCAATTTCCATAGACCCCCATGTTAAAACATGTTTCTACCCATGGATGCAATAAATATTATTATGAATATAGTTAGATTCCACCTTCATGATTATGGATCTGTGAGTGAATTGTTTTCGAACACGACCCTTTTATTTATATTAGGTCTTAACGTTTTTGCTTAAATTAGGGCGTGGTCACATTGAGTGACGGCTCTGTGAAGTGACTGCTGCTGTTAGCTTCTTGTCTCTCTGCTAGCTGCTTCGAGTACTTATTTATGTGTTAATGATTTTAATCAGCTACGTAATGAATGTTAAGGCTTGGGTTAGCGTGTAAGCGAGTAGTAGCTACATCGGTGCTAACGATGCTAATAGTAGCCTCCAAGTTAAAATCATAGACTATATTTATAAAGGTTCAAACGAAATAGACAAGTGTTAAGCGTTAAGTGGGATAATACTGTACAACAAACGGCTTCTGTTTGAGGTTGAAAAAATAAGGTCATCCTTGTAACTTAGAGAGATAATTATTATGTAGGTAGGAACTGTATGCATCGCTAAGGTTAATTTAAATTGGCTATGCTCAAGTATGTAGACAAGCTAATGTCGAAGTAGTGTATGTGAAATCAACCTCACAATAAGATGTGTGTATATTACAATTATTAAAGTCATATTTCAAGATGATTACTTAGATATTACAATATGGTTGGTTGAGCTGGAGTTCATTATTGAGCTTACACATTAACATCACAGTCATCTGAAGAACAAACCCAAACCTTGTTGTTTTTATGAATTGCATTACCAAATTGGTATCAAATAAACAGTAAGCATTGGTAACACAACTTCCAAAGTTACAGTTGAATAAAAAGGTTTGGGGCTCTCTGCTGGAACTGCTACCTCCGCGACCCGACCACGGATAGGCGGGAGAAGATGGATGGATGAATCAAAGATGTGTTGCTGTATTTTAGTGGTAAAAAAATGCATTCATCATCATAATTATTCTATAATTTGCACAGTGCCTGTAAACCGGAGGAGAACGCTGGCATTTCTCTTCCTACTTGAAAGACTACGGAGGGATAGGTTCTGCAAAATTTGTTTTTGTGTGTGTGTATATATATATGCTATGCTCTGACCGTTCCACTTCCTGCCTGACCGACCTTACGTTACGGCTGCGCCGCGTCAAAAATAGGATTCATCCTAATTTTAGAGGAGCCCTGCGCCGAGGTGCTTCTGGGACGCGCTTCTGGGACACTTCTGAGCCGTGACGCGCCACGTGTGGTGGAATAGCATCCATCGACTAGAGTGGCCGCGATCGCTGCGATCGCGGCCACTCTAGTCGATGGATGCGCAGCCGTAACGCGCCTGTAACGCGCCGCAGATAGACCCGGTGGAATCTAGGGGCGAGATTTCAGAGGTAACTACTACACTGAGAGGAGAGATAACGGCACAGAAGCAAACGTTAAAGGAGCTAACCGAAGCGGTTATAGTCCAGGAGCTGGAAAGTAAAGTGAAGACACAAGTGGGAACTATCTCAGAAAAATGCCTCGACTTGGAAGGCCGTTCGAAGAGGCAAAGCCTGAGAGTGGCCAGAGTAAAATAAGGGAAAGAAAATGGATAGAGATCAAGGCTTTGTGTGGCAGAACTGCTGAAGGAGACGCTAGGCTTGGAAAAAGCACCCGAAATAGACAGAGCCCATAGAGCCCTACGCTGACGTGCTGGGTACAACGAACTGCAGAGACACCTGATTGCTAGGGTACACTATTGTCACGCTTTTGAAGACATCATGAAGAAGGTGATCGCTACCAGGGACCTGACATTCCAGGGTCAGCTGATACATATCTTCAGGGACCTCCCGATTGAATTTGTTCAACACCGAACTGCGTTCACCCCAACCAGGAAGATACTACGCGACAAGCCTGGAGTCAGATTCGGGCTACTATACCCAGCCAAGCTACGAGTGTCACAAAACAGCTCAGAGAGGTTCTTTACGGATCTGGAGGAGGCTCGGCATTACGCGGAACGTCTCTTCGGGTCTGCAGCGGAAGAGCAAGTTGAGTGCACTCCATTCCGGAGCCAAGACTGAAATACATTAAACTTGATTTTCCAGAGACTGACCGGAAATAAGTCCTAACGTGAGTTTCTTATAAGTGAACTAGATGTGTGGCTCTTGTAACGGGTGTTCTTTATACAGGTTTTCAATACAGGTCACTCAGGGGTTTTATTACCAACCAAAGTTCTGCCCTCTTCTGTTCATGGGCTTAGGTCTTGTTAGAAATTAAAATCAATGTTGATATGGCGTAATTTGAATTAAATACACTATTTAATTTAAATCTGTTTTATTCTGAAAAAACCAGAAGTTCACACTATTAACTTAACATTTTTATTCTGAAAATTCTTCATTTCCGGTTAGCATTAGCATGTGGCGAAATGCTATGTTTTCAAACCGTGAATTGAAGGTGAAATGAGATGTGATGTTGTACACTAAACACACTGGGATTAGCACTCATTTATTGACGCTGAATAACGTTTATTGGTAAGTGTTTAAATAACCACAGACACCAGAATGATGTAATTTAGCAACAGAAAAAGGCAGGAATTGCATTGGTACCTCCCCCCGACGAGGCCGACCAATAGGAGAAGACCTCAGATGACAACAGGAAGAGCAAGCCAAGAATTGATCTCTTCTTCCCCTGACCTGGGCTGACCGGACGCATAGGGGGAGGGCCGCCGCTCGCACATTTCATTTGTACACCACCGCATCTTTTGTGTAATTAAATGCTGTTAACTTTTATAAGCTTCCCTTGACTCTTTTCAGTCTCTCCTGCCTTCAGGGTTCTAGAATACACTTACAGTCTATATTTGCCAAATACTGCTCTTAATGAGCTGATACATATGAGGAGGCTTGCACTAGGTGGAAACCATGTTAAATATAGCTCTCTTTTTGTTGTTGTTAGTGTTGAGGCTGTTTCTCCCTGAGGCCTCAGTCTCGCTCTATTATATGAGTACACAACTATACACTCCTATAGTGAACAAATCTGACAAGTTCCAAGTCCGACCTAACAAATGAAAAACTACAATCAATCTGAATAGCCTATTTCTTTCGTTTATATATGGGCAAGGCTCAGTTCCATAAATTGCTGAGCTTATCTGAACACCTTATGTGGTGGTTTTGGGTTTATTATTAAGGTGGAGCAACAGTGGAAGGATAGTATGATAGTGATTAAGAACTGGGGGATATGTAGCTGCAGGAGAACTTGGACGTCTGGGGAAGAGGATCGGCCCTACTCCTTAGAGTTCAACTGTGGTCGTGCAGAGGATATGTATGTTTCTGTTTTGTATTTTCACTTTTTTTTTTTTACTTCCTGTTTATTTACTTTCATTTTTATGGGGGCAGATCTGAGGCTGGGTTGGGGTGGGGAGCAGTGCCACTGCGGTTATATCATTGGAGGGAGATGTGGAGGTTACATCAAAAGACAAAATCTAAGCGACCCTTTTATGCCTTATGGCTGTGACAACAGATAAAATAAGTGGTGATACAGGTAAAGGAGAGGATTTAACTTTTTGCACATGGAATGTGAACGGGATCAATGAACCCGTAAAACGGGGTAAAGTACTCTCCCATCTAAGGGAGCTTCATGCAGACATCAGTTTTTTACAAGAGACACATTTAAATAACAAAGCACACAATAAAATGAAGGCTAGATGGATAAATCAGGTTTATCCTTCTACGTTTTCGGCAAAGGCTAGAGGTGTGGCTATAATCATTCGCAACAATGTCCCATTTTTACACAAATCCACAACTGCAGACAAAGAGGGGAGATATATCCTGGTCACAGGTGAAATACAAACTATACCAATTACATTACTGAACATACTGTATATGGTCCAAACAGGGACGATCCAGAATTTTTCAGAAAGATCTTCAGCATGATCCCCGACATATACAACAAATCTTATTATTGGAGGCGATTTTAACCTGGTTCTAGATACTTACTTAGACAGATCATCGAATAAGAGAATAGCATCATCTAATGCTTCTAATGTTTTGAAATCATTTATCAACAATACAAACTTATTTGATGTGTGGAGAACCTTAAATGCAATAGGTAGAGAATATTCCTTTCACTCTCGAGTTCACAACATATACACCAGAATAGATTATTTCCTACTCAATGGTAAACTTTTGTCTGGGATTAATGATGCGAAATATCACAATATTATCATATCTGACCACTGTCCTGTATCTATGTCACTGAGACTGCTCGAGGCGTCAAAGTCGGCTAGATCCTGGAGGTTCGACCCCCAACTATTAACAAGGAAACCATTTTGTGAACACATTAAGACGCATATAGAGGTTTTTTTCTAAACAAACAATAAAGATGATGTTTCACCAACATTGTTATGGGAGACTTTTAAAGCGTTTATAAGAGGGTGTGTTATCTCTTTCCAGGTATCGCAAAGTGTTAACTGTGTTCGTTATTCTCGCGTCCAGGAGAGAAGCTTTAAAAAAGGAGACTAATTGAGTCTCTGAGAAAATTCAAATGGGTACTTTAATTAAAAAAGGCGCGGTAATGTTACAAGCAGCAGATGATTCAGAGAGGGGGATGTAAAAAGCTCCCTCTCTGTGGTCAGCTGAGCAGAAGAGAACCCACAAGCATTTATCCTTCCCGCTTGCTGGCTGTTCGCCCCTCCTCTCTGGGGGCTGTGATGACGTAGGGGACTCGGTCTTCTGTGTCCGATATTGAGTTAAACAGAGGATTTCAACATTTTACATTCATTGCTTACTTCCAAATGCCTTTTCTCCTCCTTATCTCTTTCACAACTTTATATGTAACACATGTTAACGGCGTCAATAGCCACTTTAATGATACTACTGGACGGTAGTCCCGGATGTCGTCATGAAGGATTTTCAGAATAAAAGCTTGGTAAGAAGAACTTCCGGTTTTTTCCAGAATAAAATAGCATTTAAACTGACGGTATGTTCTAACTAAATTATGCCATAAAACATTGATTTTAATTTCTAACAGTCCCTCCTTACACACCTAAAAGGTGTGTAAATAACACTGACATCAATGAGTACTTCATCAGAACTTTGCATAGTACATAACTCATATCAAAAACATACAATTAAAATGGAATGGTTAAATAGCCTCAACTTTACAAAAACACAAAAAATACTTTGACTGTGTTCAAACATAACAGTTTTCCCTTGTGCATAACTTCTCGTGTTAACATTTAATATCATTCTTCAAAATAGCAGCAATGGCTTGGTATTAGAACATTTCTTTGTCCCTCCTTTCACAGAAACTGTTCTCATACCACGCTCAGTGTTAAGGCACTTGTTTTTACAAAGTGAAAAGAAACAAACCATTTTAGAATAGTGCAAAGTAATACGAAACACGAAATGTACTATTATTAGAATAGTATAAAATAATAAAGAATAAAATAAACTATCTTGGAATAGTGAAAAGTAAATTGAAATGGATTCACTCCATTTTAGTTTGTTCACATGATTTCATCATTTAATCACATTGGCTGGACATTCATTGAACAATCTCATCTCTGAACATCCATATCATTTAAACTAGCTCATAATTTTCCTCAACATCTGTATAAGGGGGTGGGTCGTCTTGTTCTGCTAGCATTTGTAACTGTCTCCTCATGAGAAATGTACCCTCCCTCCTTTCATACCATTTAAGGTATGAAAGTAATTTGTTCTCTAGAAGGGGCCGTTGTGATCAATCGGTACGTTAGGACATGGAATGCAACATCTAGGCCTATCCTGTGCGCCCCTATGTTATCCTTGTACACTGTTGAGCCTAAACTCCCCCTGGGACTGGTCTCTTAGCCCTACTGGCTTTGGGGTGTTTCGCCATGTTGATTAACTACATAAAAAAAATTACTGGCAGTGCTAGAGCACAGGTCCCAGTCCAATCCTGTGACAAGACTGAGTACAAGGTTTTAGTTGCATGATACCACCAAACACCTACTCTGGGATACGGCATTCTAGACAGTAATTTCTGGGAGAAGATTTTGGTCAGTTACAACAGTTGTAGAATTTCATCACTTAAAAGTTCCTACTTCAGTACCTTTGGGTGGTCTGTTCTAATGCAGTGATAAAGTCCCAGAAATGGTGTGAAAACCGGTGGAATATCAATAACTCATTATAATAATGTATCTTCAATTCTGGTCTACTTAAATAACTATGCTAACCCCTTTAACAGTGTGTGAAACCTTGGGTGCCCGAGCATGTGATAATTACTCCCTCCTTTAACAAGGACTTTAAAAACAGAAGTAATTTCATTAATGGTTTGTAGTTCAATTTAGGAATTTTCACTTATGGAAGATATGTTTCTACTTTAAATAACATCAATCTCTCTTTGCCCAGTTTCTTTTTAAACCTCTACATCTTGGACGACAAACAAATGTTGTTTCCACCTCAACAGTTCTCCTGAGGTAATAACCATGCTACAATGGTGAAATCAATACTTTAGATTGGAATACTATCTTTGGCTTGGTTCTAGCTCTACCTTTAACATTTTCCATACAAATAAAGATTGGTCTGCTCTTTTAGAGTGGTTACTAAAACTATCCCTTTAAACTGTAGATCTATATTGTAACAAATTAAATCTTCCCCAAATTTGCACATGAATTGGAATCTCTTAAAGAATAATTTGTTTATATGATGAAAAGATTGAATAATATGTTCTACCCTCAGTGTGTTTTTAGGATTATTTAATAGTTTCCTCTTTTTTTTCTTTATATATTTACCAATTGATTAATTCATGTCTAATAAATATTTTTCTTTACGTATTTCTCGTTGGTCAATAAGTGTGTTTATGTGTAAACTCACTCACTCCCGTTTTCCTTCTCTCCCCCTCTGGTTGTCAAGCCACAACCCCCTCACGTTCTGCTGGACCATGTCAACTCCTCCGTCCTGTCCTCTCCTCTCCTCCGTCCTGTCTTCTCCTCAGTCCACCTTCTCCTCAGTCCATCCGCTCTTGGATCCTTCCGCTGTAACTCTCTGCAGTGGCCTCACTGCTTTGCATTTCATCTCCTCCTTTACAGTCTCTCAGTGTTTTTGCCTGGAGGGCGGATTCTGCTCCATGTCCCACACTCTGCTCAAATCTCGTGGCTCAGCTTGGAACTTCATGTCCTGTGGGGGACCGATGAGAGAGTGTGCCTCTTCCTGGATGCCTCAGCTGGTTTTGGTTCTGGATGCCTCAGGTGGAGATGGTTCTGGATGCAGTCTTGTCGTTGTTGGTTCAGCTCTGGTTCTCTGTCTGTTCGCTGGAGAAGGAGGAGTCTCCTGTGGTGAGGTCTTTTGTCTGCTTGGAAGATGGGGTCGTAGCGGTCTGACAGGCGGATAGAGAGAGAGAGAGAGATCTCGGGACGCATTACCTATAGAGCTCCTGCGGATGATGTCACATATGCTGGTCACGTGACGAGAAACGAAGGGGGCAGCCATTTTGGCAGTAATCGCGTCAGTAAATTCATTGGCAGGCACTGGCAGACTGTCGAGGATGGTGGATAACTGCTGTGCACCAGGTTGCACAAATAGGCGTGGGAAGAAGAAAGGTGTATCTTATTATCGCATTCCAAAAGACGCGGAGAGGAGGGAAAAGTGGATCGCAGCGATTAAAAGAGCCAGGAGCCGTCTGAACAAGACTGAAAGATGGGACCCCCCGGCCGTTTGCTTTCGCTTATGCAGTGATCACTTCATATCAGGTGGGTGAAGGAATACAGTACAATGCTACAAAAATAGATAAATAAAGGTTAAAAACGCCAGCCACTTTGGTTGAGTACGTTCAAAAATACAAACTAGTTTCAGACGCACTGCAGTAGCTATCCAAGCTAATAAACAAACATGCTAACGTGACACTGCCGTAGCTAGACAAGCTAATAAACAAACAATGCTAACGTGACACTGCCTATCAAACTGGAATAATTTAATACTTACCCTTGCAGTGATGATGCCGAAGTTTTTGGATGTAAGACTCCACAGTTGAATGTTGTTTACGAAGCCGGACTGACACCATTTGTAAGCCTCCAAGCTTTTGTAAGCTCTGAGGGAGTCTCCTGAGTACACTGATGGAAAGCTTACAAGATAGCTGTGGATGTCCGCGTAGCGCAAGTCGGGTACATCGTCTTCAGAGCAGGAGGTTATGCTCTTGAAAAGCACACCGGGTGCATTATATGGGTCGCTTATATTTAATCTTTCTAATTTTGTACTATAAAGCCGAATTTCACTTGAATTAAAATGAGATGTATACTCGCACGGTAGGAAAACGCTGGCGCCGGTCGTCATGTTTACTGCCAAAATGGTGGCTGATAACCAAAAGTCACGTGACCGCAGGAGCTCTATAGTTAATTCTAACACACCGAGGTAAAATAAATCCAATCTTTCCCACTCTATTTTCCTAATCGTACTATCTGTCTTAAACACAATTCATGTCTACTAATGGTTTTACTGTATCCCTAAACATTGCTTTCACCCACTGTAACATGTTTACTCCAATTAACTCTTTCAGGTAACCATTTTCTTCTATAAATTGAAATACCTACATGTTTCAAGCACCACATATTTCACACACTATAAAAGAACGTCCCCATATTTTCTCCATCAGTTTAAATCTCACTGTTATTTAGAACATAAGTCACTTTTGTGACTGGACATATCCGCAATGTTGCCACTATCTGCTGTGGAATTTTGTTCATAGAGTTTGTACGTACAAAGCTGTACTTGTGGGTTAGTAGCCTGTTTCTACTGTAATCCTTTTCAATAATTGTGCTCAGATCGGTCACCAGTCAGTTGTTCATAAACTTAACAGGGGGTGTTTCTGGTACAGGCTAAAACATGGATCCAGTGTATTTGGAGATTCCCCTAATCTGTAAATCCCCATCACTTACATATCCCGATCACTTAAACCCATCTAATCATTTGATACAAGAACTGCATATAGGGGGGTTAATCATCTTGATTATAACCGCCTCACCTTTGGGAACGACTATTTCTAACTCCTCCTCTTGTCGCTCAGCTGATCTTTTGGCTCTGGGGATAGGTGCAAGTCTCTGAAACACAGCTGGAGTTTTGTTAGTGATGTGTGCATTCTCTATGAGTGAACTAATGGATCCATGTCTTACATGATATTGTACTCCCCATCCAACCAGAAAGGTGCCAAATGTAATGAACACAATCAACACTGCTATTCTGACTCTTATCCCTAGGGGACCCCACAATTGGTTTGGCTTTGTTCTTGACATCATCTCTATTTTTTCCTTGGTTGTGTCAGTTACAGAATTTAAATAATGAGTACAAAAATAACGTATACAAAACGTTTGACTCTTGTTCAGGTGTAAAACAAAAAATAGGTTTTCACTTTGGTGTACAATCTATACAAATCGATAGACAATTCATCTTTTGAGCTGTTTCTATCTTTATCTTACTTCTATTCATAGTTTTGTTCCAGCTCTGCCAAATCAGTCCTAACTCCCAATAATGTTCTGGAAGTTGCCAGTGAAGTGTGTCAATGTGAGAGGTGGTGTCAATTTGCTCCTTTGTCTTTACCTTTAAACCGGAGCGCGTGTGAAGTTCATTACAACTTCTCTTGGTTCCGTCCACCGGGGATCAGCCCACTTAGTCCATGGGCCAGACCAAATATCGATACCACCCGAGGTGGCAAAACATTTGTGGTACCATTTTGTTCATAGGGTCCATATAAGTACATTAAGCCATGATAGACTTTCCAACTGAGTAGCTTAGCGGAGTTACATGCTACCCCATTATTGATCAAATAACGCATTTTGTCACTTACAAAGTTTGGCGGTATGTTCTGTGTTTGTCCCTGCTATGTGGAAAATGGTAATGAAACTTGCCTGAATGAATATTATATAAGCTCTGTATGTTCTATTTGGAATATATTTTCAGATTTTTGGGGAAGAAGCTCATTTTGTTGCTTTCTCAGATAATGTTATTGGAGCCGCATGTTATTGCCATTTTACATGTTATCGGACACTGCGTCTGATGTACCGGTATGCATGGACGAAGTTTGAACTTTAAGGTTGGGGGTGCCAAAAAATAACTGCAAATGTAATGTATAGCTATAGGCTGCAACACAAGGATTCATACATGAAAATTGATCAGGATAGCCTACAGGCTACTGCAGGTGTGTTTTCATAACTAATATGCCCAATAGATGAAATTACTATGGCAGCGGAACTCGCCGCAAAATAAAACGGCTGCTGCGGCACATACTGCTGCTATAATTAGGCTATAACACAGAGGTCTGTAGGATCAATGTTCCCCAATGCTCACACACTTTTTAATGAACTGTATAGGCATACTAACTAATAACTGTAGGATATAAGCACAGCAGTTTTATCACATTTTGACCTAATTTCAGCGATGAAAACAAAGCCAACCAACAAAGTAATGACTTTTGTTCACCGTCATCTAGTGATTATGATCTCCATGCATTCAGCGTCTCTGCCCCACAACTGTCAGCAGCGGCCGCTAGCAGGACCGAAGCATGTGAGCACAACGCAAGGGGGAGGATTTGGAGGATTTTGGTTTGAGCGTGGAGCGGTGTCTGCTGCTTACTGCAGCTGGCTATCCCCGGATGCAGATGCTGCGCAATTACGCATTTAAGCTCAACAAAACGAAATAATTTGAATGAATGGCTTACCTAGTGCAGCATCAGGCGCCTCTTTTTCCGGCTGGCATAGATGTCCACTATCTTCTCAACTGACAGTTTTGCAGTCAAATCTCCCTCAATGTGCAGCAGGGCCAGATCAGAAAATCTCTCCTGGATCATTGTAGTTCTCAGCCAGTTTCTGATCCTCCTCATTGCTGAGAAACTTCTCTCTGATGTCGCTGATCCAATGGGCAGTGTCAGTGCAAGCTGGAGTAATGGGAAGAAGTTTGGATAGCTCTCCTTGCTCACTTCGTTTTGCAGGTCCTTCAGGTTAATGTGAGATTGGACAGCACATTTTATCAGGTCCATTTCTGCTGTCACCAGCTGTGGATGGACGATCTTGAGGCTTGCATATTTTCTCAGAAGTTGTTCAATGCCTTTCTTCTCACACTTTATCACAGCATCACATGCCGCTGCAAGCTCCATGGCTTCACCTGAAAACCGTCTGTCCAACTCGGCCATCATATTGTCCAGCACAGGGAGATATAAATGACAGTAGATGGCATGAGCCTAAAATTGTCCGTCTATTTCCTCATTCCTTTCATCTCGTTGGCGCTGCCCAAGTGTGGCCCCCACTACATACTGGTAAAGCGACAAAGGGGGTCTTGAACTTCTTTTTCGCTTTGCCATGGAGGGGGGGTCACTTTCTGCAGTGGCAACTGGCATGCCGACGTCCTCGCCAAACTGCTTGATCTGGCTCCATATGTCTTGACAACCTTCCTCCTCTCCTCTGCGTTCCCTCAAGTGTGCTCTCAGACTGTTGATCGTGGAGGCAGCATCTGCAAGTGTTGTGGATTTGGACTGAAGTTTCTTGTGAACAACGTGCACAACCCGCAGTAGGTCCTCAAGGATAATGAGGCAGGCGATGAAGCCAGGTGTGGTCATGTGATTATACAACCCACTTGCTTCCACTGACCATTTCTCTCCTTCATCCACCATCTCCTTCAGACAGCGTGTGATAGGCACATAATGTGATTTAACCGCAAAGACGCATCGCCATTTGCTCGCCCAACGCGTGTCACTGGGTTGCCCAATTTCCTTTGCCTTCATCTCAAGTGTTTTCTGCATCGCCAGAAACCTGTGGTGGTTGCTTGGTTCTGAAAACACGGAGTACAGCTTATCAATAACATTTAACGTCATTTTGATGTCTCTGTTGACTGTGCATGATTCCACCAGGACCAGATTAAGTTTATGGGCCATGCAGTGTACGTAGATGGCAAAGGGGTAATCTTCCTTGATACGCTGCTGCACTCCAGTTAAATGCCCAGACATAACTGAGGCCCCATCATACGACTGTGCGACTATTGGGACGTCCTGCAGTCCACATGACTCCAACCCCTTCTTGATACCCTCAACAATCCCAGCAGCATCTCGGGAGGCAGAGCAGTCAATGAAGCAGATTAATCGCTCCTTAACCTGTAGCTTTTCTGCATATCTGATACACACAGACAGTTGTTCAGACTTTGATGATTTGGCCTCATCCGCGATAACCGTGAAAAAACCAGTCTCACGCACCGCATTTGCTATTTCCTCTCTGACTAGCTCTGCACACAAAGAGATGACCTCGTTTTGAAAATCTGGACTTGTACAATTAAAGTACTTCTCATCCTGCATTTTGCGGAAACTTGGGTCATACTTGCCGAGGAAGTCGCACAGACTCAAAAAGTTTCCCTTTGTTTCATCATCATCATCCGGCTTGCTTTTATCTGTTTCTGTATCGACTGTATTTGTTTGCTTTTTTTCATTTTTATTTTCTTGTATTTCCTTTTTTCTCCATTGTATTTCCCGATGTCCACGGAAAGGGAGGCCCAGTTGAGACAGCAGCTTAACGACATCCACGACCTTTGTCAAATACTCCCTGTTTTTATCCACTGTGTTCTGGTGACTGGTTGACAAGTGGACTCTGACAGATCCATGCTTTTCAGTTTCCTTGTAGCCCTCCCACAGTCTCATGCAGGCCTTGTGTTTTTCACAAGAGCTATGCTTTATCAGCCTCTCAGTTAGCTTACTCCAATATCGCCCGCCTTATTTAGCTAGTGTGTCTTCCTCCTCTCCAATCTCCTTGGAAAAGTGGCGGCAACAAAAACAAAACACTGCGTCCCTTGAAACCGAGTACTCCAGCCATGGATGCTTGTTATAAAAGAATGCAGAAAGGCAACGATTTCTATCTCCAATTTTGTGTCTTGGGAAAACGGGAAGCACTGGCTGTTTGGGGCCCACACTTTTATCTCCTAGGTCACTGGGAAGTTGACCGCCATCAGAGGCTGTCTCACAGGGATTGCAAGCGGCGGGAGCTGCGGTGCCGACCGGCGCCAAGATGTGGTGGCTGGTCGACGGGCGAGGCGGGACTGGCGGGTCCGGAGCAGGTGCAGCTTGGGTGGCAGCAACGGTGGCGCTGGAACTTGAATCCGAAACTGGAGTTGTTTTGGTTGCGAAGAACCTGCGTATATCCATTTTTTTAGTCTTCTCCTGTCAGGTTTTGGCGGCTGGCAGACTCGACTTGTCTGAATTTGAGTGCTCAAAGTGCGCATGTCCGTGCAGCGTGTGAGGGCGCAGCAGCTGCACAGATCGTCTGTGTAGACTCATTTTTGAGTAATGTTCTGTCTCTGACAGCAGTACACACTGAGACAATATGTTTGTGGATTTAAATTTATTATGTTTATTGAGTTTGCATTTATTGATATAGCGTCCCAGAGTTATATTTATCTAGGCCACCTACTATCTGGACATCATAACTAAAAAAAAAAAAAAAAAAACTCCGGCCACCAGGGGGTGCCGGGCACCCCGGGAACCCCCCCAAACTTCGCCTATGGTCCACATGACTCCAACCCCTTCTTGATACCCTCAACAATCCCAGCAGCATCTCGGGAGGCAGAGCAGTCAATGAAGCAGATTAATCGCTCCTTAACCTGTAGCTTTTCTGCATATCTGATACACACAGACAGTTGTTCAGACTTTGATGATTTGGCCTCATCCGCGATAACCGTGAAAAAACCAGTCTCACGCACTGCATTTGCTATTTCCTCTCTGACTAGCTCTGCACACAAAGAGATGACCTCGTTTTGAAAATCTGGACTTGTACAATTAAAGTACTTCTCATCCTGCATTTTGCGGAAACTTGGGTCATACTTGCCGAGGAAGTCGCACAGACTCAAAAAGTTTCCCTTTGTTTCATCATCATCATCCGGCTTGCTTTTATCTGTTTCTGTATCGACTGTATTTGTGTGCTTTTTTTCATTTTTATTTTCTTGTATTTCCTTTTTTCTCCATTGTATTTCCCGATGTCCACGGAAAGGGAGGCCCAGTTGAGACAGCAGCTTAACGACATCCACGACCTTTGTCAAATACTCCCTGTTTTTATCCACTGTGTTCTGGTGACTGGTTGACAAGTGGACTCTGACAGATCCATGCTTTTCTGTTTCCTTGTAGCCCTCCCACAGTCTCATGCAGGCCTTGTGTTTTTCACAAGAGCTATGCTTTATCAGCCTCTCAGTTAGCTTACTCCAATATCGCCCGCCTTGTTTAGCTAGTGTGTCTTCCTCCTCTCCAATCTCCTTGGAAAAGTGGCGGCAACAAAAACAAAACACTGCGTCCCTTGAAACCGAGTACTCCAGCCACGGATGCTTGTTATAAAAGAATGCAGAAAAGCAACGATTTCTATCTCCAATTTTGTGTCTTGGGAAAACGGGAAGCACTGGCTGTTTGGGGCCCACACTTTTATCTCCTAGGTCACTGGGAAGTTGACCGCCATCAGAGGCTGTCTCACAGGGATTGCAAGCGGCGGGAGCTGCGGTGCCGACCGGCGCCAAGATGTGGTGGCTGGTCGACGGGCGAGGCGGGACTGGCGGGTCCGGAGCAGGTGCAGCTTGGGTGGCAGCAACGGTGGCGCTGGAACTTGAATCCGAAACTGGAGTTGTTTTGGTTGCGAAGAACCTGCGTATATCCATTTTTTTAGTCTTCTCCTGTCAGGTTTTGGCGGCTGGCAGACTCGACTTGTCTGAATTTGAGTGCTCAAAGTGTGCATGTGCGTGCAGCGTGTGAGGGCGCAGCAGCTGCACAGATCGTCTGTGTAGACTCATTTTTGAGTAATGTTCTGTCTCTGACAGCAGTACACACTGAGACAATATGTTTGTGGATTTAAATGTATTATGTTTATTGAGTTTGCATTTATTGATATAGCGTTCCAGAGTTATATTTATCTAGGCCACCTACTATCTGTAAATCATAACTAAAAAAAAAAAAAAAAAGACTCCGGCCACCAGGGGGTGCCGGGCACCCCGGGAACCCCCCCAAACTTCGCCTATGGTTCTGACATATTCATGCACTTCTATTCGTCTAATCTCTAAAACTGGACCACTCCCTCCTTGGAGAAGGCCCAAGCTTTGGCATACCTCTTGTCGTTATGAGACCTATTGTTAACTACATGTTATTATTTATTAAGTACAACGTCACTGAAATCAACATATCTGTATAATCATGACACTCCCTCCTTTGAGCATAACATGCTCAATTAATATTGCAATGATTACCCTATTCTGAACAGGACATGTAAAACCCATAACGTTGCATTAAATAAATATAACTTCTCCGTGTACCCACAAGGCATACAAAAATATCGTATGATATATGGCTTTCTGATGGTATTAATGCATATTCACTAAAAATCTGCCATTAGCACAAACAATTGTTTACTTGTTTCAATAATGGCTTTTGTCACGGTATTATGCATCATCGTTGCTGCGAAAAACAATACCCCTGGTGTCGCTAATGCGTCTCAATAATTCTAGGATTAGAGGATTGGTTGACACTGCTGAACTAACATATGATAAAATAATATTTCTCCAAACTAGAGGGAAAATACGAACTATTTTCACAGAGGGTGACATGCATGAAGGGCTGGTGCCCCTCACTCAAAATGAGATATTGCCTTACGCACTAAACTATAAATCAGTAAAGTTACTCAAGAATAAATAAATAAAAACTGATTCTTGAAACTGTTGTAAAAACCCTACAACCTCTTCATCCAAGCTCTCAATCAGTGTTATGTTATTTAATCTGCAGCTCATGCCTAAAAACAGATACTTCAGACCGATTATAAAATTGTGTTTATGAGAAAAAATGTAATCTGACTCCATAAATCACATAATTGTTCGACAAAAAAAAAACGACACTTCCACTAACAATAAATGAAGTTCCCCTTTAAACACAGCCGCAGTCTTCTGGCGGGGTCTATCTAAGTGCTGGCTGGAAAATGTTGGGCCAGTCTCTGTCGCTCCGTCATTGTTCTTCCGTTAACAGTCACTCTCTAGTTCTGCTGGGTTCTTGTTGACTTCTTCACTGGTTTGAAATAAGCGACCCTATTGGAACACCTCCCTTTGTAGCCAGACTTCACCACAGCAGAATCGAGTTTCTATTTTCAGGTCCCAACAGCTCCACGTCAGGTGTATCGTCGCCCCTTGAACTGCAGTCGGTGTAAACAGGAGGACTTGGTAAGGATCCTCCGTCTTGGGCGAGTACTAGGTTTCCGTCTTCATATTTTCGGTGGAAACCCATCATCTTGACCTCACTAGCTGTGTGGGCACAATAGTTTTCTGTGTAGGGGAACAACATCACTCGTAATCTCTTTTGGTTTTCATAATTACAAAAATAGTCCACTAAATGTTCTAATCTGTGAATGCTTTATATGTAAATGCAATATTCTACTCTCAATTTTTTTTAAATAACATTAAACCTCTCCCTCCTGTGGTGACAGATATGGCTCAATGTAGCTGGTTTTCAAAATACCCTTGTGCTGAAGATGCATCACCTGGTGGTCTGGCCCTCTGAGCTTCCTCATTGTTGAGGTTGCTACCAGGCTGTCAGTGGCATTTGGTTCATGTTTGGCACCCCTGTTCGTCTTTGACATCTCTGGGACCCCCTGCCTCCGTCGCCATCATGGAAACCTCCCCTGGGGTAACTGCATGGAGGGCCGTTGTTTGGTGCACTGTTCTGCGGACACTCTCTGGACTAATGTATCAGCCGACCACATTTGTAGCAGCCTTCATCTCTTCTTCTTCTTGATCATTGCTTTCCTCTCCATTGTCCCTTTTGTTGATTATGCAACTGAATCCCTGGCGCTACCTGAGTTTGAACTGTTCGAGGTGTCTGCCCTGCCTTCTCTGGAAGTTTCCCCTCCCTTTTCCTTGTCTTGTTCCTACAAGCTACGATGTCTTTTGGTGACATGTTTCTTAAATACTCGAATGGAATTATTAAGTTATCAAAGATGGAGCACTAATCCTCTCTAGCACCTTTGTTCCTGATAAATAATATCTTATGTCATCCGAACTTAACTTTGAATGTTTTTTTTTTTTTATTGTTAAGTTTTAAAGATTTTTTCTTTTTTTGGAAGTTTAATATTTAAAAAAATAATAATAATAAAGTAAATTAAAAGATCAAAATTATGCAAATTTTAAAATCAGAAATGTTAAAAATAAAAATGGTACAGTGTATGGTTTTGACTTTTGAAATATGAAAATAGAAATCTGGTGAAAATCAAAATATAGTGTGTACTGTGTATACTGAAGTGTATGGTTTTATGCAAATGTCATAACTTGTGTTAGCTTCAATGCATTTGTGTTTGAATATTCTACAGTCTTGTTTGAAAGACTATTATGTAAAGTTTCTTATCTTATAATTAGAAACCACTTGCAATTCTATCTCGGCGATGAAGCATGTGTTCATTTATAACACTCAAAATTAAACTTCAGAATGTTATAGCTATCTTTCCCTAAGAGGTGTTTCCTCTATCCGTGTAATAATTATGTACTACCAGCAGAGTGCGCTGTTGTAATTTCCAGCTCAATCCACTAGGGATACCTGTTGCAAAACTGACCTCTATTTAACAAGAAGAAGAAGCTTATTTTCCTTCTTAAAATGGGAAGAAAATTACACTATGGTTAAACAACACAGCACATAACCGCCAAAACACATTTGCAAACAGGAATATTTCAAACAAACGCCAATACACACTTGCAAGCAGAAAAACTTCCAAAATCAGATTGGGTTTTTAGGAAATACAATGGTTACTTCCCAACAAATACCAAACTTCCAACGGTAAGATACCCTGACTATTTTCTAGTTCCAACTCTGCCAAGAAATATGATTTGTCCTTCTTAAGATGGAGTGCCTAGCCTAATGTGAGTGGCACTGGGTGTATTAAAACAAACAGAGTACTTTCAATTAGCATTTCACGAAATGGCGTCTGCCGTGTGGCTGATTATCAACATGAGGGCAAGACAAGATGGCAACTGATTTTCCAACCTTTAACCTGAAGAACAAAGGGACTTGAAAATACACCTCTTGGCTCTTACAGGTGTCGCAGTTTCTTGTCTCTCCCGTTTTTGTGCTTAGTGCGTACGCATGGGTTAGAGTTTGCGTGGAGGACCGCACATTTTCCCGTCAAGTTAGTATTTTATAAATCGCAAACATTGCGTAGAAACTGGCGTACGCCATTTTTTGAGCGTATATCCCTTTCAAAATGAGGCCCCTGTTCACAGGGATGTGTTCCAATTTAGTCAGTAATTTGAGGAGCTGTCAAAATGGCAAACGCAGATAAAGTTAAGCTCGAAAATCCTCCAGCATCATTGAAGTCTCCGGTTTGGGAACATTTTGGTTTTGCAGTTACGTACAAGGATGACAGACAAAGACAGGTGGACCGAACCAAAGCTGTTTATCGGCATTGTTCAACTAAAATTGGTTACGCGGCTGGCAATACATCGAACTTGCTCACTCATTTGAAAAGGCATCACCCGAACGTGAATATCACCGGTACCAAAAGAAGACTGAAGTGCAAACCCAACTCCCACTAGCATTTAAGCCTCCACCACTCAAACAAAAAGTTCAGACCGAGCCACGGCTATTACAAACGCCAAATATCCTTATGTTGCCATGTTAGCAAAGCGCTACCTGGCTGTATCTGCTACCTCTGTCCCTAGTGAGAGGGTGTTCTCCACAGCAGGAGACATTGTTAGTGACAGCAGATCTGCCCTTTCGGCAAGCAATGTGGACAAGTTAATTTTTCTTTAAAAAAACATGAAAATATAATGACAAGCAAGTCATAATGTCAAACTGGCTGCTTAGGTACTAGCACAGTACAGTTCAAATACAGATTATTTCAGTTCATCGAAATGATGCACCTTAATGTTTATTTTATTATATTTTGTATTTATTTGAGTGA
Organism: Notothenia rossii; assembly: GCF_949606895.1. Lineage (NCBI taxonomy): Eukaryota > Metazoa > Chordata > Actinopteri > Perciformes > Nototheniidae > Notothenia > Notothenia rossii. Next base: position 40,032,548 of record NC_136908.1, on the reverse strand, counting down.
ATACATTATTCACAGTTTAATAATAATACAAAAAAAACAAGAAATATTTTATGTTTTGTGATAATTTTTTCTGCTGTACCAAAAACGTACCGAACCGTGACCTAAAAACCGAGGTACGTACCGGACTGAAATGTTTGTGAACCGTTACACCCCTACTAGCAGGGGCGGACTGGCTATCTGTAGAATCTGGAGAACCACAGCACTTGTTTAACGTCATCATTTAAGTTGCGCTGACGGCCGACAGAGGGCGAAAGCGGCCGCTAATGCAGTTGTGTGGTTCTTATCTGTCAAAATCACACACGAAGAAGAAAAAAGACCGGCCACACGAAGGCCCAATCCCAAACCGCCCCTTACACACTACCCCTCCGTTTGCGCATTTTCGCATATTAAGTGATGTTCCAAACCAACGAGTGTGGAGTGGTGTGGAAGGGGAGTGGGCTATCAAGCCCTCAAACAGCGAGTCTGCATCGGTGCTGACTTGAGACCATCGGCGTCGCGAGACCCTTTTCACGGGGGCACGTGCCCCCCTGTAGATCTGAGGTGCCCCGGTATGCCTGGGTCACTGATTTTTTAATTAATTTATTAATTTATTCAGGGTTCGAAATGGCGACACGCCCGCACGCCCGGGTCTAGTAACTTTCCTATCGGACTAGTAACTCTATGCACTTGCCTGCCCGTGTGTCTGGTAACTTTATAACCCCTTTGCACGGAGCGTCTTTTACAAGCATTGTGGCCGTCAATGCGAACTCAATTTTGCTACTGTAAACCTCTCTTGCACAGCATAAGACTAGTCCTATTCAGCACACGCTGCTTTCATTTGTTTATTCAAATGTTTTTTGTCCCTTCTGATAACCCGTAGTGTTGATGCGTGTTTTGCCTTGGTAGTTCAGGATACCATGAAATAAAGCTTGCGGTCAATCTGGTAAGCAACGTAATTTTACGATGAACATAATCTTAGTTTTAGAAGTGAAGGTCACACAGGAGTAGGCTATATATTTTAATGAGTTTGCCTGGAAGCTAATCGTATAGGCTACACTGTTAAATGTTATGTGATTTGTATAAATAGCACTTTTTAATAATTTATAAAACATAATAGACTAGGCTAAATGGATGGAGATGTGAATAGCAGTGACATGCGCTGAGGTTCGTGGCTGGTGAGGCACTGACAGTTTCAGTGTCAGATTTAGAAATATATAAACCCAAGTATCTTAAATCACGAAATCTATTATTGAGGTGAAACATTTTCAAAGAAATGTGGCTTTGAACGTGAGTAGTCGATGGAGTTATCATAACCGTCTTTTGAAACATACCTTTTAGCTCCGGCGTTGGTTTCCCATTATTTATCACTTCACGATTTGATTGATTTGATAGTATTCTGTATTTTAGTATTTAGTATCTTGTAAATGGACATCAGAAAGTTATTCGCTCGGAGCAGGGATAAAGCAGCAAGGAGAAATGAGAGAGGTAAGCTAGGTAACAAGGCAACCCAAACCACTTTTAGGTAACAACCCACAAGTTGAGTTCACCACTGGTCACTAGCCTAACAGTTACATATCTGTCCAGACAAAGAGGAGCAGCAGAGTGTCGGAGGAGGTGAAGGAGAGAGGGATGTTGATGAGCACGAGCAGAGGTGATATGGCTATTAATTTAATATTAATTAGGAATAACTGCAAACAGGTTATACACAAGTAACCTTACATCTGCATATGTAAAAATGTAGATAATGAAAATGCAGACATTAGACTGTAATATGTTCATGTTGTTTCAAGACTCAGTGCAGCAGAGTGCAGAGGAGGAGAGGAGGAGATTGAAGGGACACAGGAAGGGATGACACTGAGAGATGACACTGACAGGTGAGAGTGAGACTCAGCTGACAATGTAGTTAGCTACTGTAAATGTCCCTACTTATAGATGTGATGAATGTTATTTGAACTTTTAATGGTTATCTGAGGTAACTATTGAGCATATTATTTTTTTGTACATTGCACCAGACAGGAGAGTCAGAGGGCAGAAGAGATTGAGCTGGTTGAGGCAGGGGAAAGGCAGAGAGAGAAGGAAGGACAACAAGAGACAGACAGGCCGGAGAGATCACACCCCAGAGATGAGACTGAGAAAACAGTTGCCACAGTGGCAGAGAACATTAGACTGGGGGCAAGAGAAAAAAGCAGTGTCCACAATCTTGAGGGACATACAAGTGATCTTGGGGGAAAGGAGTCTGGCCCAAACCAAGTTAAGTTGTCAAAATATCCCCAGCACAACTTTGGTGCAAAGAATCGATCATTTAACGCCAACTGGTTTGAAAGCTTTACATGGCTGGAATATTCCAAGGCTAAAGATGCAGCGTTTTGTTTTCCCTGTAGAATATTTGGGAAACATTTGAAGAAGGACACCTTTGTAAACACTGGCTTTCAAAATTGGAAAAAAGCTCTGGATGTCTATAGAGAGCATGAGAAATCACCAGCACATAAGGCAAGCATGCAGTCTTGGTGTAGTTATAAAGCCAGTGAGGCTCATGGCAGTGTTGTCGACCATTTGGATTCTGCCAGTGAGCATGAAATAAAAGAGAGACGGGAGTACCTCAGCCGGGTTGTGGCTGTTACCAAGTTTTTGGGAAAACAAAATATCCCATTCCGTGGCCATGATGAGGGCATGTCCAGCGACAACCAGGGGAACTTTCTGGAATGCATGAACCTCTTGAAAGAGTTCGACCCTTTCCTTCAGACATATTCAGCACCATCACACACTACATACTTGTCACCTTCATCACAAAATGAAGTAATTCAGTGCTGTGCCCAGGAGATAACAAAAGCTATCAGTAAAGACATTAAGGAGGCTGGAATGTTTTCAGTGATGGCTGACGAAGCAAGAGATGGCAGCACTGAGCAGCTAGCTGTGTGTGTCCGATATGTTGCTGGGGGGAGTGTGCAAGAACATTTACTAGCTATGGTAGATTTGAAGGGTTTTGACGCGGAGTCCATTACAACTGCCATTGAACAACAGCTAAGGTTGAATGGCATAGACCATGTGAATGTGGTTGCACAGGCTTATGATGGCGCCTCAGTCATGAGTGGGGCTGTTGGAGGGGTCCAAGCAAAGTTCCGAGAGAACCATCCCATGGCCATTTATGTGCACTGCTATGCACATCAATTGAATTTAGTGCTCTGTTCCACATGTCTGGCCATACCAGAGGCCAGGAAGTTATTTGACCTCCTGCAGAATGTCTATACATTCTTTTCTGGCTCCCTTGTGAACCATGACAAGTTTAAGGAGACTCAGAAACAGCTTGGCTTACAAGCTTCTGAGCTTGTACAGCTGTCCAAGACCCGATGGTCTTGCCAGCTGAGGTCTATCAACGCTATGATAGAGAATTTCCCAGCAGTTCTCACGTGCCTGTCCAATATCAGCAACCCTACGGCTGTGGGTCTGCATGCCAACCTTGCAAGGTTCTCCACAGTTTATCTATTGATGATGTTCAAGACTTTTTTGTCTGTGACAGAAAGTCTACACAAATACCTACAAAGTGAAACTGTGGACCTGGCAAAAGCTGAGGAGTTCAAATGCGCTGTGTGCGCCACTCTACAAGAAATGCGCACTGATGACAAAGCAGCTGAGGTTTATGACCGCGCAAAGGCCTTGTGCGAAACACACCAAATCCCTGAGTCATGTGCTGTACCAAGACAAAGGCAGAAGCAGAGACGCATGGAGGAGTATGTAGTCGAGTCTAGTTGTGGGGCAGCGAGTGACCTAGGGAATGCCGAGAAGTTGAGAACCGCAGTGTATCTACCTTGCCTTGACAGGATGGTTGCTGAAATGGAGCAGCGTTTTTCATCTCTCAACAGCACAGTTCTAAAAGGTGTTCAGGCCTGTAATCCAGGATCTAGCAACTTTCTCTGTGAGGAGGACCTCAGAGGTCTGGCAGATCATTATAATGTGGATCTAAAGCAAGAGGAAGTGCTGGTGGCTAAAAACTATCTGGCCAGAAAGCAGGAAAGCCTTCCAATCACTGACATGCAATGTCTTTTCAGTTTGCTGGATCATGTCATGTTCCCAACATTGACACAGGTCATTCAGATATCTCTGACCATTCCAGTGTCCAGCTGCACTTGTGAACGTACATTCAGCGTGCTGAGACGCCTCCACACGTGGTTAAGAAGCACAATGGGGCAAGACAGACTCCACCATCTTGCCATCATGTCTGTTGAGAGAGGAGCACTCTCCAAGTTAAGCCACTGTCAATTGATTGATAGCTTTGCAAAACTGAAACCGAGACGTTACAGTTTACTTTTAAAAAAATGAACATAGACCTCTCCCATCTCTCTGACCATGTACACACCTCATAGGATAGTCACCATCACACCATCATAGGATGGGGGGTTCTCTTTCAGTTTTCAGTTTTCAAGTCCATGTTTGCTGACAGATATTTCATGAAGATTCATTGTGCCTCTTTTGCCTTCATCAGTTAGTGATTTAGAGATACTGTATACAGTTAAGTTCACAAGTAGGCCAATTCAATTCAGTTTGGTTCAGGTATGCTAGATATTTAATGATTCAGAAAATAACAATCTGATTGTACTATTTATTTATGACACTTTATTATAATAAATAAGTGCAAAAAAATGTTTGCTCGCGTGCTTGCATTAATTATCTGTGCCCATGCTTTTTTCAAAGAAATAACTGCAAAACATTTTTTTTTTCTGTGCCCCTGTTGTGCCCCTGTATAGTATTGGGTCAGCTGACGCCCCTGCTTGAGACCGGTCTCTACCTGACCGGAGTCAATGCTGTGTGTGTCCATCAGGAAACACGCTGTTTACAAGTAGTTCCAGCAAACATCCACTGGTAAATTGCGATGTTAACAACCTCATGATAACCTCATATGTTTTTAACTTAGGATCATACCTTTTAAAGCTTGGTTGGATGCTACACAATCAGATGCTGTTGGTACCTGTACATGTGGATAGATATGTAAATTGTAATCCCTGTAAATGTTGCTGTATGATGTCCTTTTGTTGTTCTGTTGTTTATGTTTTTATGTCTTCATGTGGAACCTACTGCTGCAGGTCTCCCATGAAAAAGAGATCATTGATCTCAATGGGATTTCACCTGGATAAATAAAGGCGTTGAATTGAACCTGTGTTTAGTCTAGAAAAATGTAAATGTGTGCATTTTATTATAAAGTTGTGTATATTTACAGACTGTTGCAAAAACTAAGAATCTTATAAACATCAAGTTTAAAACTAAAAGAGCTTTACAATTAAAGATGTTTGGAGTTTTATTTGAGTTATTAATTTACATTTTTTGTCAAAGAGATGCTGATTTGAAACCGTTGTTACATACAGTTACGGCATTTCCTGTTTCTGCCGGCGAGAGGGGAGGCCGTCCCAAAGCTTGCCGCTGTATTTATACCCTTTACCCTTAATGGAGGGAACTTAATTCAGCTGCGAGTGTGGCTATACAGACGGAGTTCACTCCGTCACGGAGGGGTACGGTCGAGGGGGTGATTTGGGATTGGGCCGAAGAGAAGGGATTAGAAGCCGCGGCAGACAGGAAGAATGAAAAAACATGGATAAAAAGAAAAGAAAACGAAAAGAAAAAGGTGGGGCCGAGAAGTCAAGAGAATTTTTTTGCAGGTGAAGCATAAATGTCGCAAATTGACAGACCTTTTTGGCAGCAGCGCTGCTACAAGCACTATCATCAGCAGCTTAGAACAAGTGCAAGATGATGAAGAGAATGATGAGGGCCCGAGTTCAGGTATACAGCCAGCCTCCTGCGTTCATGATGAGGGACAGAGTTGAGCTGGTGGAAGAACCAGCTCAACTGGCACGTATAGAGAGGCAAAGTCCCTCCCCTTCCGGGAGCCTCCATGGGACCCCAGAAGCGGAAAATTATACATTGAATTCAATAGAGAGAGAAAACGTATCTTTTGATCCCGTTTGAATTGTGCCACGAATGACACATATGATGTTTGTCAATTTAAAAGAACATTTTGCAAGTCAAAAAAATTAAAATGTGTCGTAAAACTGTGAAGTAACACATTTTTTTGTGTTAAGCCGCTCAGTGAACTACATGTCTCTGGTCCCGCACAATACGCGTCACCAACATAAAGATGGCCGTCACATTGGCACATTTCACCTCATTCTTTCAGAATGAGAATAAAAGTATAAAACGAGGTGAAAATTACTACAAGTCTGGGCACGTTGAGAGCTGTACATACACGAAAGGGGAGTTAGTCGGTTCTGTAAGAGCCAGCATGCGGGACCGGCTTTACAAGGTTTCGGTGAGTAACATGAGTGCAATGTTTAACGTTAATGTCAGTCAATAAGGAGGAGAATGAAAAAGAAGATGATGAACCACAGACCCGGCATATAATGAGTGCAGTGTGCAGGGCTGTGTTAATTTATGTTACTGTTATCAATAGCATTAGTTGACTGAGAAAACCGTCAAGAAAAAAAGTTTAGCGATGTTACGAGTCGACTAGCATAATATGAACCACGGCTGTGATTGACAACCTGGACAGCCAGTCAGAAGCTAGAATGCCAACATAGAGAGCCAATCAGAACCTACACTGAAAAAAGGGGGACTGGCCATCTGTTGGATTTATCCAAGCCTATTGTGTGAATGTTATACAATTGCCTCATGTTCCGAAGCAAAATGTAATAGTATTGAGTAGAATCTACATTTTATGTGGAGAGAGTACATGAACTTGTTTAGGTCATGTTGGGATAAAATGAGTCAATCAAATAAATGTATCAATTCCACCGCAATATACCCCGCGAAATCGCGCAATGCATTTCTTTGTGGAAGAAGACAGCAGCAAGGAAGGCAGCTCTGTCCCGCCATTACCCAGCTTGGATCGGTAAGTATGGATGGTTGGAATACATTGGAATATTAGTTAATGCGTAACTATATGTAATATAATGCATTGAAAGTCACCAACATAAGTTAATGAACTGTCATGAAGTTATTTGCTCTCGTGCTGTTGAATTACCATGTGCTACGTTTCCTCTGTGAAAATGGCGGGTGGGGCCCGCCGCAAGGTGTTGGTTCGTAGTTACTTAATGCTATCTGTTAATTTAGCCATTGTTAGCTAACGTCGCATTAGGATTAACGTTAGCTTTCAAACGAAAGCTTTGGTCAACGAGCAGTACGAGTTTACATTACTGTCTTTTAATTAAGAGGCTGGGGCGCTCACTTTTTAACCAAGCCACGCTCCAAAGTTATGCTAAATTTTAGCAAGGGAAAAACGGCAATACTTTTTTAATGTCAATGCTGTTGTTGCTGCTGCAGATTGCTGCTGTAGATTGCCGTCAGACGACCGTAGTGCCTCTGCTGTGGCTCAAGTTCTGTGGTGAGTATGTATTTTATCTGTAAATAACAGGATTAGAAGTGTGGGTATCGTTTATCAGAATTATGATACCAGTAGGCTACCCTTAAAACCTGATTGGGGTATGTTAGAAATTAAAATCAATGTTTTAATGGGGAAATGTAGTTTAAACATGCCGTCAGTTTTAATGCTCTTTTATACTGAAAAACCAGAAATTCTTGTGCACAAGCAGTTAAGCTTTTATTCTGAAAATCCTTCATCTCCGGTTAGCATTTAGCATGTGGCTAATATACGATTTCCTAAAGAGGTGAATTTAGTAGCGAAATGATATGGAGTGGTGCAAACCGAAGCCTACTGATTTAACACTACAACTATAGATGTCGAGGTACTACTATGCTGAATATTAAATGAAGGTACAGTTTATTTGAATACATTATTGTTTACAGACGAGAGTAGCATGTGACAACATCCGGAATGACCGGAAACCAAACGAGCCGAGAAGTATTGTTTAGAGTATTGATTACAGCGTTTAAAATGTGTTAAATGAAAAGTGATGAAAGAGAATATGAGGAGAAACGGCGTGTTAAGCATATATTGAATGTGAAAAGAACCTATCCTCTGTTTAAATGCAATAACGGACATTGGAGACGAGGTGAGCCGGCTGGCGGGGAGGAGCCAGCAGAGGATATATAAACAGCACCGGAGGAGAGATCTATTCTCTTCTCTTCCCTATTGAGGAGAGCCAGATCACAGCTGTTTGTCTGACTGAACAATATCATGCTTGTGACCAACCCGCGCCTTTTTAAATTAAAGTACCCAATTGAACTTTCACAGAGACTCCATTTAGTCTCCTATTTTAAAGCTTCTCCCCTGGTCGGGAGAATAACGAACACAGTTAACAGGTACTAACGGGGCTAACGGCTACTTAAGGGCTAACGGCTTAGCATGGTTAGCAGTCCGGTGCATCAGCTTTAGGGCATATATGTTTGTGCGTCATTCTAGGTGATACAGACAGGCTATATGCTCTAGTTACCAGAAGCACATGGCTAATTATTATGCAGCACATGGTTAATTATTATGCAGACTGACATCATCTGACTTTCCCAGTGCCCCATGTAGCAGTGATTATTATGATAAGGATAGGTATCTTTTGACTTGAGAAGTCGATACTACTTGGTACCAGATTATTTCGGTAGGTACCCAGCCGTATATATACATGTACATTGAAGGGAGCAATGGTGTCATTTACATTTTCAGATGCAGACATGTATATTGGCTATTTGTTGATCTGCTATAAAAAAGATTGGCATCATCCCTCAAAATAACATAATCTGTTGACCTGTAGAGTCATAGCCGTGGGAAGTCATTTTACTTAGGGGGTGAGGCCAAAAGTGGGGAGAGATTTCAACAGTAACATGAACATAATAGTAACCATTAAAAAATGTACACCATTCACCAACAGGGGGTGCTGCAGCACCTCCAGAACCCCTACTTCCCGTATGTGTAGAGTATTTACAATTTTTGTCTATAGAAATACTGTTTTGCATTGTATAAGTGTTTTTTGTGTTGCTCTTTGTTGCAGCAGATTGAAACGCGAACTCTGTGCGTGTCTGGAGTCGGCGCTTTTACTGTGGGCTCAAATTGATGTGGTGAGAATACAATTGTATTTTGGTTTAACCCTGTCCCACTCGGTGTGATTGGCCATTGTGTGATGTGTCATACTTTTTGAAATGCTTTTTATAAACAGTTGTGTCACTACTGTTACTTAGACCTTCCCCATTTTATTATTGATTGATGTTTGTTATTTCATTTTGACAGCTTGTCTTACATTTTTGTCAGAATTTTCTCATTAGACATTAATCCTTCTTTGTTTCCATTTGTCTTTTGCAGTGAATGGTGCTGCAAGTTTGCCAGAATGTTGCTGTGAATGTGGCGTTGTAAGGCCTGCCCCTCAGTTTTACCAAGTAGGTCCCAAATATTAAAACATTATCGAGTGAAACATAGATATTATGGGAATAATAATCGTTTTCCTTGTGTATATGTAAGCTGCCCCTGCACTTTTAAAACGTGGAATGCGCTTTTAATTCATTTGAATAGATTTCATGTGACTAAAACCAGTCATCAATCCAAGAGCTGTATATTTAGGTGCCAGTTATGTCCTTGTAAGGATCTTGTCTCGGAAAGGTATTACTGGGCTCACATTAATGCACACCTTAACAAAAATGAGGTTGTAACTTGCATGTTTTTAGATTGCAACTTTCAAACAAATATCTACGGAACATTTAAATCCCACTGGAGCAGAAAACATACTTATTATTCAATTACAGATTTTAAACCAGAAATTGTGACATCAACCACCTTTGTTTCTCTGGAATCTGCGCAAAATACTTCAGATGATGAAATAGGTGAGGCATACTCTGATGCACAACCAGATTGCAGTGTTTATGCCCCGAATGACCTTCCAAATGTAATTGAACAAACTTTTGCAGCAGCTTTGTTAAAGTTGGAACATTTAACCCATGTACCAAGCACAGCAATCAATGATTTTTTGCTAGAGCTTCACAACTTAACTAGCTCTCTCTCGAGTTCCCACACTGATGGCGTTCTAGTTGATATTTTTCAGAAGCACAAACTCCAGGTTGACAGAGCTATCATAGAGGAAATAACCACTTCTCTGTGCACTGGGAATCCTATAAATAAAGCCATAGAGAAGGGTGGTCCTTTGAGTTCTACATATCAACGTAAGCAGTATTACAAGGCAAACTTTAATATTGTTGAACCAGTTGAATGTATTTTGGATGCTAAAGAGAAGAAAACCTTCCAGTATGTCCCCATTCTTGAATCTCTACAGGTGCTGTTGAATAGGAAAGATATTGTGGACAAGTTAGTTTGTAGTCACAAAACGCAAAGGGAAACAGAGACAGCAAAAGAAATTGTGTACAAGTGTTTCAGGGATGGTCTGCATTGTAAGCAAAACAGTTTATTGTCAGGTCAAGAGTTAAGGGTATCTATTGGTTTGTATGTTGATGACTTTGAGGTCTGTAACCCTCTTGGCACCTCCCGTAAAACCCACAAACTTTGTGCTGTGTACTGGGTGCTGAGTAACCTACCCCCAGGGTCTCATTCCTCTTTGTCCTCCATTTACTTAGCTATTTTGTGCAAAACAGACAATGTTAAGACCTATGGCTATGACAAGGTTTTAGAGCCACTTCTACGTGATCTCAGGTCTTTGGAAGTTGATGGAATTTTTGTCGCACAACTGGGAACATCGCTCAAAGGTACAGTTCAAACTATTGCTGCAGACAATTTAGGAGCTCATGGATTAGCGGGTTTTGTTGAGAATTTTTCAGGCACCTATTTTTGTCGTTTTTGTACTGCAACAGCTTCAGACATTGCATCAAATGAGGTTAGAGCAGGAACTTTCAGCCTCAGAACAAAAGAAATACATGACACTCATGTCAGAACAGCCCTAGATAGTGGCAGCAGCTGTTTTGGAGTTAAAAGAGCTTGTCCTTTGACTAAAGCGCTTTCTCATTTTAATGTCATCAGTGGCTACCCTCCTGACATTGCCCACGATCTCTTTGAAGGCATTGTGCCTGTTGAAATAGCACATTGTCTAACATTTCTAATCTCAAAGAAGTACATAACCTTGGAAGATATTAACAATTCCATTCTACATTTCCCATACAAGTGGACAGACAAAACAAATAAGCCTCATATTTTGCCACAAAATCTCTCACACAGGAAAACCATAGGTGGTAATGCCCATGAAAACTGGTGCTTGTTAAGATTGCTCCCATTTATAATTGGGCCTAAGATTCCTGAGCATGATCCAGCATGGCAGGTCTTGTTGGACCTAAAACAGATTGCTGAGCTTGTGGTTTCCCCAGTTCACAACGACGAGTCTATTGCATACCTTGAGAGCAAAATTTCAGACCATAGACAAAGGTATCAAGAGGTTTTTCCTAACAATAGACTGCGTCCCAAACACCACTACATAGAACATTACCCACAACTAATAAGGTTTTTTGGGCCTCTTGTGGGACTTTGGACTATGAGGTTTGAGGCAAAGCACAGTTTCTTTAAAAACATAATCAAACACACCAGTTGCTTTAAAAACGTGCCCCTATCTCTGGCTGTGAAACATCAGTTTATGATTGGCTACCACTTGTCGTCTCCAAGTATTGATAAACAAATGCTGGATGTCTCAGATGTATCTTCTGTCCCCTTAGATGTTTTGAAGGAGGAGCTAGTTCAAGCTTTTAAACAGAAAGATCCTGACATATCTGAAATACACCTTGCAAAAAATGTTTGGAGCAAGGGAATAAACTACAGGACAGGTATGGTAGTTGTCCATGGGTCGGAAGGTGGCTTGCCCGAATTTGGGGAAATCCATCAAATATGCATTTTGCATCAGAGAGTGTTTTTTGTCTTGAAACTGCTGTGTGGATGGTATAGTGAGCACTACAGAGCCTTTGAGGTGACTCCATCTCCGTCACGAGAACTTGCTCTTGTGGAAGTCTGTGAACTGGTCGATGAGTATCCCTTGGCCGCCTATCTGGTTGGATGTGTGCGGATGGTGACCTTGAAGAGATCAATCTGTGTCTGAGGTAAAGCAACAAATTAAACACTGCTTGGGCAGGTACAGACTAAAGTACAGAGAATAGGTACCGTTGGGTACTGGTATCGGTTCAAACACATATATATATATATATAAACAATAGATGGCTCATGGGAGATTTTCCAGCGTAGCTCACCGGCCGCCATCTTGCTGCAGTCACCAGCTACTGTTGTAAGGTGAGTGATCTGCACAAAAATACTCTTAACTCGCTGAAATCTTGACTGATTTACAAACGGTTTGGTTTATTATAAACGTTATTAGCATGGCTATGATACAGGAGACAACAAGACATGTTGAAAAAAAAATCATAATTATAAGTATGCAGTACCATAACTACATCTTTGATGTTTATAACAAACCAACCCGTTTGAAAATTGAGCAAACTATGGTTATTTAAATAGTAAACCATAATGTTATGAATGAGCGAGCTGACTGCAGCAAGATGGCGGCCATGTTGCAACGTCGGTCTCCATTGGCCAGCAGCATGGGTGAGCCATCTATTGTTTATATCTATGGGTTCAAATGTGAACAGTACCCAACCCTATACATTGGTCCAATAACATTGTTATTGTTCTTCACAATGAACCCTTTTAAAAAATGACAAGCATTCACTCTTCTACCAAGCCCCATGTACTTGAAATAAAACTAATTCTAAACCTTTTATTGTTTATATACTCTCTTTCCTAACAGACGGTGAAGAAAGACCATGATGACATCAGCTGTTCTCAGAGTAATCCTAGGGGCTGACAGCTGTCAGAGGGTGGTGATTTCTGCTGGCCTGCCTTCAACTGTGAATGAACTGGAGAATGAGATAAAGACTCAGTGTAATGTAAAGGAACCCTTTCGGCTGCAGTTCATGGACACGCTTTTTGGCGATGAATTTATGAACTTAACTTCCATGGGAGAAATACAAGACAAAGCTACAGTCAAGGTCATATACACATCATGCAGACCTCTCAATGCTGATGCAGATCAATGTGTGGACAGTTGCTCCTTTCCACCAACCAGTCATCCTGATGACACCACATCTTCTCTAGGCGACAGCACCGGGATTCTCACATCTCCAGAGTCCACTTCTTCACGGTCTTCATGGCCAGGTGTGTTCCATGTTCCCCGTTTTTCGTATGATGCAGAGATTAAGCTTGAAAAGGCCCACAGAGTTCTCAGAGAAGAAGGGACACTGTTGATCCCTGATTCAAAGCTCAAGTCTGATATACTAGAGGGGTTGATTCAGGAGGTAGTTAAGCACAAAGTCTACGCCACGGACAGGGAGTTTGACCAAGTTGCAGAGGCGCTCGTCATGAAGCATCCATGTTTACAAGAAAAAGGCTCAGCCTCTGGCTATGGGGGATGGAAGACTAGTCTCAAATACAAGTTGTCCAACTACCGCACACATCTCCGGAAAGTGGGATGTCCTGAAGTATGTGTAAATACTTTGAAACATAAACCAGAAGGGAAACGTTCTCCTGCTTTTAAAGTTAAGAAACCAAAGAGGGGTGAAGTGGCCTACTGCCCTGACTTTCCACTTGGAGAATGCGCCCAGTCCTTGGAGAAGATGAGGGTTGAACTCCTTTCAGATTACAAGAAGCGTAATAACAGAGAGACAGTTAAGGCTAAAATGGAGAAAACATTTGCATTGAGAAGACAAGAAGTCATTAGTGATGTTCCCATGACCAGTGATGTACAAGAGAGATGGCCAGCTCTCTTTGGTGTAATGGAGGTGAGTACAAAGATAATGGTGTAACTTTTTGTGCTGTAGATGGTATATGCAACTGTTAGAGTAAAGCTTGGCCCCATTACGATGTTGTTCAGAAGTAGGTGCAAATGAATGCTGGATGTTGAAAAGCTGATGCTTCACTGCATTGCTGGCTTAAATGTGTAAGAAGAAGGTGAAGTAGTAGGAATATTTGAAAAAGTGGGAACATGATTGAAGCAGATGAGTAGGGCTTGAGTTTAAGGATGTCCGTCATCCCGGGGGCCGAAAAAAATAGGATTGAGGAGGAGGAACATTTATTTAGCGAGGAATTTGGGCTTAGAGTTAAAAGGAAAAATACCGTGATAACGTCATAAATTAAAATGACTGCAAGTTTTGTTTAGCACAAGTTCTTATTAAACCTCCTTGAGAACAGAAACACACAGCACATACTGCTGGTGTCATGTCCCTACTGGTTTTCAGACTAACTGGTTTCCACATGTTGTGTTTACCGAACACAACAGTTGTGGTCTGCCTCTGTCATCAGATTCGTCACACATTCACAAACATATTATTGGCGATTTTCAGGTCCAAATCTCGTATCTACTGTGGCGAATATGATTGTATAAGTTAGCACTACATCAAAGCCGCCTAAAAAAATAAGTTTGTCTAAAATATATCAGATCGCGTCAAGCTGGATTACATCTCGGTAGAGCAAAATGCTTTCAGCATTCACACCCAATATTCCATAGCCGAAATCAAATGCTGAGCAAACATGCATAGTGCATACAGTTATGTGATTGGCAGCTGTAAGTTTAATGAAACAAATGTGTGTATGTCAGTGGGCCGTGTTGTTAAAAAATGGTTTCATTTTTTTTTCAGGTTAACGCAGAGTTCAAGCGGATTACAACTATGGCTCTACAGTCAAGGTTCCTGTCACAGCTTGACCTACACTCCGCAAGTCTGCTGAGGGTGTTCTCGAAAAAATCGGGGCAGCAGGGCAAGAAGTTAAAAGACATGGCTGCCATGATGACGGTAAGAACTTTTGAACTGTGTGTATATGTGTAGATATGTGTGTGTGTGTGTGTGTGTATATATATAATATTTCCTTTTTGGCATTAGGTCAGTCTAAAATCAATTACAATGGTAAATTATCCCAAAATGTGACCACTCCATAGGTTCAATTTGATTAAAATGTCCCTATATTCTTTGTTTTAATCCTTAAGGAAGACATCGATGCTGACAGGGAGTGCCTCATTAAAGGACTCTGCATCTACCTCAATGAGGATCCTGAGGATCTGGTGAAGGAGTACATGGTGAGTGTGTGCTAAAGTAGTAGGCCACATACAAAAAAGAAGTTAGTTTGAACATGTTTTTAAGAAGAAAAATAGCCTCAGTTAAAAGAACCTCATTTGACCAGATATACCAGACCATATTACCAGACATGTTACTTAGCTGTCTTCCTGAAATTGATATTATAATTGGTTTTGTTAGAATTAACATGGTCTATCATGATTTGTGTTCTTCTGATTCCAGAAACACATTCAAATACTAATGCAATAGTCTTAAGGACAGCTCTATCCTCCTCAGGCTGCAGTATCTTCCACCTGTAGGGCTTATATTACATCACATAGGATGAATTATGAATCAGGAGTAGTACCTAATGCTTTGCTCATTAGTCTCCAGCATTTGGTGGATTCTCTCCAACCTTCTCCTCTTTTTAAAGTCGCTGATATATATATTACCAATAATAATTACCATTCACTCAATTTAATGTACAACCTACAATCTGATAGCCAGGCTGGTGAAACCCACAGGTGAAAACAAACCAGGTATTCTTCTTCGCAAGCATTGTGCTAATTAGTGTAGTGCCACAGTAGAGTCAAATAAGCAAATTGTGTCTTAATGAGGTCCGAGTAAAAAAAATCTTATCCTTAAAGAAATAATTTATCTTCCACCAGGACATGACTGAGGCCAACACACTACGTGAGGTAGAAGAAACAACAGTGGGGATCTATGTTGCCAGAGAGACTCCCAGCAGTGACTATTCTGATGTCGGAGTTATCCTCGAGGGTGTGGTGGTGCTTCAGGATCTGGAGAATGTGGCTCTTGCAGCTGTAATGCTGTTTGGACTCATGTATGCCCTAAACATGAATTACCCGTTGAAGCTCCGCAACACCTTAGAAGTTATTCAGAAGCTTATAATGGAGGTGGATGCATCTGACCTTTCAAGAAAGGCCCAAAACTTGAAGAGGAAAATGCACGAGTGAAGAGAGCTCACTGTCCATGTTCACTGTCCATGTTCACGGCTCGCTGTTCCTACACTGTTCTTGTAGTTGAGATGCAGAGTATACATTCCTGGACTGAGTGGTGTGGCTGGTTCTCCCACCATCGCAGTTATTGATGCCTTATAAAAAGCAGGGGATGCTTTATTTATATATATATATATATATATATATATATATATATTGTTTTTTTGTTTACGTTGTTGTTGTTGTAACGAAATTGCTAAACGATATGTAAGGTCCTTTTTAATATTTGTACTTCTCAAATTGGAGATTAGTTTTGGAAAGACTTGAGTGATTATTTAATCTCCAGGTTCTTGAATAAAGGTCTTGAAACAAAACTTTCTAATCGTTTTCAATGCAAAAAAAGTGGGTTATGTTTACTTTTAAAATCTGTTTCATATTTACATAAAATTATATTTATAAATATAATGTATAACAAAAAAAATTACAATTCTGAAAACATGTAATAGACATGGGAATATTAAAATAACAAATATTGCTAGAGTTATGTGATCAAATAGTGTTGGAATAAAAGGGATTGAATTGTGTTTGAATAAAGTGATCAACATGGGTTGGAGTAAAATGATGAAAGTGTTTAATTTACTTTATTGAAACACATTTCAATAACTTTGAATCAACACAAAGTAATTGCGTTGATTGGACATAAATCGTTTGTGTTGATTTAAAACAATTCTATAGGTTGCTGCCAAAGCAAATTATTTGTGTGCAACAAATGTCCACAATTGAATTGAGTAAATCCAATGTGTTCTTTTTTTCAGTGTAGAACGGGTGTACTGTATACGGGTGTGTATGCTGTGGATAACATTAGTGTTCACAAGAACAAGGTACCATCCCGTGTTTTGTTTTAGTTGCTCTTCAGATTGAAGCGGCCAGTTTTATATCGACTATATGTGTGATCTCCTTTTTACATCTCGTTGTGTCATTTGAGTTTATTTGCTGTGTGTAGATTCAAGAATTTTGGTTATCTTGTCAATTTGTTTGGTTATCTAGGCACAGCTGTGTGTGACTCCCTCTGGTACACTGGTATGTGTTTTCCTAATGTAGAGAGCATTGATTAATTCATAAACTACACACTGAGTCTAGATCCTGACCAAATCCTTTTTTGTTGATCAAATGTTTTTCAAAAATGTAATACACATTTAAAAAAATACAATGTACAATCACAACCAATACAACACAAATTACAAAAAATTCAGAAAAAACAAACAACAACAATCAGACAAGAGGACAAAACTATGGAAAAATAAACCCTCCCATACCCCCAGATCTGGACAATCCTTGTATTGCTCATTCAATCTATTATAGCATGTTAACAAACATGGTACTTACTTTATTTGTACAGATCTACATGGGAGAGGATGGCGCGATGCAGAGCGCTGTCTGTGGTTGTGCACGGGGGATGTACAAATGCAGCCACGCTGCAGCATTGGCAATATTTACCATGTGGCAGATCAGCTCCACAAAAGTTGAGTGCCATTGGAGGAAGCCTGGCACTTCAAAAGTAGTCCAGCCGGTGTCTCAACTCTACCAACAGCAAGAGGAGACATACAACCCACTGGCCAGAGACATCGCCACTGAGGAAGTAGACTGGTTCAGGTCTGCACTGAGGGGCGCAGCGTGGCATGGCATGGCTTTTGTCACCTGAGCCAGAGCTGCAGCCTCAACATCAGGCCATTTTCAACGTGCCGGAGCTGGTGAAGGAGCATGGGGCAGTGGTGTAGTCCAGGGTATACGCAGGTATACGGCGTATACCCACTTATTTTTCAGACAGCATGGCGTATACCCACTTCTCAATCACCGCTGGTGCGCATTATTTAGTAGTGGCTCAATGTCATTTCATAGTAGGCCTACTGTGAAGACTCATGACACAAACCTACTCTGCCTCATATTGGCTAACTCTATGCCTTCGCTGGTTAGATTGGTCAGGTTTTCAGCGCGAGAACTGATGAAAAACCAATCAGAGGCAGAGTAGGGCGGGTCTTAATAAGGGAAAAAAACTGCATATAGACAAATGTTAATTTACTTTCAATATTTGCCATTACAAAAATTGTATGAACTGTTAAAATGAAGCGAGCCATTCAGACTAAAATGTCCTTTTACAATAAACGTCCTTGTGGAACTACATCGGCCAGCAGCTCAGCTACAGATAGTGAGGCTAGAACACCGGAGCTGTTAGCTGATAGCCCTGTTATCATCAGCCCTGACATCAGCCCAACACCTGCGCTCCCTCCGTCCCCCTCATCCGTTGAAGAGGATGCTGACAGGGAAGGAGATGAAGACGACAATAACGGTGGGTCTCACTTCTATATTTTAAGATTTTTGTAACAAATCGTAGCTAGGTAGTCATATATACTAACATAAAAGTAGTAATAGCATTATTTTCGTTAATAGTTGGTTTCAACTTTTAAATTGAGTATTTCTGATTCTAGTGGCGCTAGTTAGCTATTATAGCTTCATGGCAATGAGCACAGCACACCTCAGTGAGACAGAAAGACATTTGGAAAATACATCCATTATTTGCTGCAATCCATATTTATTACTCTGAACTTTATTGTGTCCCTTATGCTAAGTGTCTGCCCCAACTTTATTTTCCCGACATTTACATTTATCTTGTACACAAAATCCATCCCCATACACCAGAGATAGCCTGAAGGCTTTTCAAGAGCATAGCTAGGTACCACGCAATCTGAAGAACGTTAGCGCTTAGCTAATGTTAGCTAACATAATGCTAAGATCATCGTGTGTTTGGTGACGTGACACAGCTATCTGCTTAATTGTAACATTAGCTGTGGCAACTGAAGATTAGTGTTTTGGATTGTCAGCGTTTTCCTGTCAAATGGAGATAAAAAATTAGCTAGCTAGCACTAGCAGCTACATAATTTGAGGTCAAATGTAGCTAGTGCTAATTTATAGGAGACTGCACAATCTGAGGGTAGATGTTGGCTGCCAGTGGTCTCTTCTAATTAAAGACAGCCATTTATCCCGCCTATCTAGGATTGAATAAAGTCTTACATCTGTGTTACTTTGGCGACTGTTGTTTCAGCCAACAGCTTAAAAATAGCAAGGGCATTTTGACCTTGTGCGACGCACAGCCAGATTCGGGCATAGCGACGCTACGTGGAATCCACGAATTTGGGTACATTATGAAAACGGGTACTTTTATTTTGAAGGCAGGATGCGGTAGGAAGTAAAAGACGTATATGACGGTAAAAGTTTAAAAGTGCGTCTTCCTCACAAAAGGAAACGTGCTGTTGTTTACCAAGGTCCTGGTTGAAAAGGGCACAAGGTTTGTCTGTGTTTAGGTCTAATTTGTGTGCAACATTGAGTCACGTCATAACGCCTTTTCTTAGAAGAGTTTTCACACTTTGTATTGACACAGCCATGGATAAAGCTACAGCTAGGCCCTGTGTAATTGACTATTTGACTATTTGGGGGCTAAAATGAAAAAATTTAATAATAATGCAGATTATGAAGGTGACAACTTTACACTTTTGAATAGGTTATGGTCATTGTTCCCCTTTTATAGCCTATAATTCAATCACTTTTGTTGTTCTTCCCTTAGACATCAATAATGACTGGCCTGACCTGTGGACTGTCAATCAAAAAGAGGATTTTAAATCCAAGAACCCCTGGTTGGGATCCAAAAACAAAAAACTTGGTAAGTTTAGGTATCTTGTTAGTTTAGGTAGCTTCTGAAACAGTGGACACACATTAATATTGTGTGCGTGTGTGTGTGTTTGTCCTTTTATGTATATGGGAAAAATAGACCATGCACACATACAGCTGTGGATACAGTAGTTACATTGTATGTTTATGCTTCACAGGATGTCTGGTTTGTAGCAGTGTGAACTCCATTGGGATCAACAAGGAGCAAGGTGTATCACTCTCAAGAGAATGGATGAACTTTGAAATTCAAGTGTCTTCCCAGGGAAGTAGAGAAACAAGTCTGTCAGTCTTGAGAAATAAGATCAGGAAACATGCTTTGTCCAAGGCACACTCTCAGGCTGTGAAGGTGGCAGAACAACAAAAAGAATCGGCCATTGAGAATGCAGTGGAGGTTATGACTGAGTCCTACAAGAAGGAAACTGATACTGTGTTCCGAACAGCCTACCATTTGGCCAAAAAGAACAGACCCTTTTCTGACCATGAGAGCCTCATTGAGCTGCAGGAACTGAATGGTGTTAAGATGGGCTCAATACTTCATTCACGTTACAGTGCAACACAAATCATACAACATGTTGCCAGTGAGATGCAGAGCAAAATTGTGAGTAACATAATAGCATCATCCACGAAGTTAGCTGTCCTTATTGACGAGGCCTCTTCTTTAAGTCACAAACCTGTCATGACAGTTTCTGTAAAAGCGTCAATTGAAGGAGCAAGCCCTGAGTTCATATTCCTTGATCTAGTTGAATTAGACAATCAGAGAGCAGATGGCATAGAACAGGCTTTACTCACCTGTTTAATGAAGGCTGGCTTTACAGAAGAGTGGCTTCTTGAAAACTGGGTAACATTTGTGTCTGATGGAGCCAGTGTCATGCTAGGAAAGAAGTCAGGAGTAGCAACCAGGTTGACCTCGAGATTCCCAAGGCTCTTTGTGTTGCACTGTATGAACCATAGGCTGGAACTAGCTGTGTCAAATGCTGTTGATGAGGTGACGGGTGTCAACCACTTTAAAATATTTATGCAGAAGCTATATTCACTTTATAGTATGTCGAACAAAAATGAGCGTGAACTCAAAGATACAGCAGCTGAAGTAGGCTCACAACTTCTTCGCATTGGCAGAGTTTTAGATGTACGCTGGGTGGACAGTAGCTTTCGTACTGTTCGTGCTGTGTGGACATCCCTGGGAGGTCTTGTGCAGCACTTTAAGAATGCGTCTTCCGATGAGATGAGGTCCACCAAAGAGAAACAAATGTACAGAGGTTTATTATACCGTCTTCAAAGTCCTGAATTTATCTGTGACCTTGGGCTCATGTATGACACTCTCCATGAACTAAGTGTCCTGTCACTGGAGCTTCAAGCTCATTCTATAACTCTCCTCAGAGCAGAGCATCTGCTGAAACGCTCAATCAGAGTGATACAGTCTTTCAAAGAGAGTCCAGGTGAAAAAAAATGTGAGGCTTTAGAGGCAAAAGAGGCTGGGGAGTATCGCTCTATAGCTCTAGTAGGAAATGCAAAGCTGAAGTCAATCAATCCAGGCCAGTTCTTACAAAGCCTTGTGAACAATCTTGAGCAACGCTTGTCTTTCGAAGATGCGGTCATCAAGGACTTCAGCATCCTTGATCAGAGTAAATGGCCATCAAACCCCAGCATTCGCCATGGTGAAGACCAGGTTAAGCGACTGTGCAAGCGATTTCACTTGTGCACAGACCAAGCACTGAATGGGATGCGAGACCTACTGGAAGAGCCCAATAGTGAGCCCAAGGACCTAAAACCACTCATGAACTGTATGAAGACATTCCCTGTCAGCACAGCAGAGTGTGAGAGGAACTTTAGCCTTATGAACAATATAAGCTCAGACAAAAGGGCTGTACTACTGATCTCAAACATATCAAACTTGATGATGATTAATATCAACGGCCCCCCTACTTCTATGTTTGATCCTCAAAAGTATATGAGGACCTGGTTGAAGAGACACCGTGCTGCCACTTCTATGCGTTCAAGGCAATGCGGTGTGAAAACTCCTGCAGAAAGCAAGTCTGTCTGGAAAATACTGTAATATGAGCACTTACTTAGAAACCCAGCACTGGGTTGAGAGAGTCACTTTGGTTTTCATGGATATGTTGTAAAATGTATATATTTTTGTTCATTGTTAACTATATATTGTTGTTTTGTAACATATCGTTTTGAATTTATTGTTGAATTATTTGAATGATGATATTCAATATTTGTGGTGATATTTATTTATATATATATATATATATATATACACTATATTGCCAAAAGTATTGGGTCACCTGCCTTGATGTGCATATGAACTTAAGTGACATCCCATTCTTAATCCATAGGGTTTCATATGACGTCGGTCCACCCTTTGCATCTACAACAGCTTCAACTCTTATGGGAAGGCTTCCAACCAGGTTTAGGAGTGTGTTTATGGAAATATTTGACCATTCTTCCAGAAGCGGCAACTGAAGTTGGATGAAGAGACTGGCTCTCAGGCTGTGCTCCTAATACATCCCAAGGGTGTTCTATTGGTTTGAGGTCAGGACTCTGTGCAGGCCAGTCAAGTTCATCCACACCAAACTCTGTCATCCATGTCTTTATGGACCTTGCTTTGTGCACTGGTGCACGGTCATGTTGGAACATGAAGGGGCCATTCCCAAACTGTTTTCAAAGTTGGGAGTATGGAATTGTCCAAAATCTCTTGGTTAAATTACCTCACAAATGCGCTTCTGGAAGAATGGTCAAAAATTCCCATAAACACACTCCTAAACCTTGTGGAACGCTCTGCTTATTTATATAACAAATAATTCACTCATGAGAAGGAATGACAGATGTCCCGTAATGTAGTGGAGTAAAAGTAAGATATTTTACTTTGAAATGTAGTGGAGTAAAAGTAAAAAGTCCCCCAAAATGGAAATACTTAAGTAAAGTACAGATACTTCAAAAAAGTACTTAAGCACAGTAACGAATTACATTTACTTCGTTACTGTCCACCACTGTGTGTAATTAATACTGAGTAACTAGACTGGGTTAATATTTTTGGGGTGAACTAAATAGAGTATGTCACTATAAAACAGGGCGATAATCCTTTGCACTATGGGCTGCTTAAAAAAAATTGCAAAACTAAGAGTATACCCACTTCTCCAGGGACCACTACACCACTGGCATGGGGGTCGGGGGCTTGAGGCAATTCTTGCCTCAATGCGACTGAGCAGAGACCAGCAAGCTGCCATCCAGACAGCCACCGTAGGACAGCAGACAAATCCTCAGTGGCAGTTACAAAGGCGGGGCAGGTTGACAGCCAGCAATTTTGGTGCTGAGCTGAGGTCGGGACTTTCATCCACTCCATGCGCGTCCCTCATGAAGAGGGTGCTTGGGGGGTACAATTTAGACGGAGACATGGCTGTCAACTGAGGAGTTGTAAACGAGGTGTGTTTGGCCAGTGTGTTTGGCCTTTTAAGTGTGACACATATGTAGTGATAAATGCTTCACCTGACCACTGTTCCTAAATAAAAAAAGTTTTCTGCATCGTCAGTCATTTTTTCCAAATAATTACCAATATTTCACAAATTCTTCATGTCAACTTAAGAGCACAGCTTTGTGTCAGCTTTGCTTGGTTCATCTTACTGGGGGGCAGCTACATGGATGTCAGTGCAGTCCACAATCATTTTGCAGTTGAAGGCAGAATTAATTTATTATTGACTCAGAATGAAGCACAACTTCATGTCATACAATACATTGACTTTATTTGTAATTGTGTAAAAAGATATGAGCATTGATTAGCAAGCAGGACCTGCAGGAACAGAGAACGGTGATGGATGGAACTGGGAAGAGAGAAGAATAAAGAAAACAGATCAACTTTATTATCGGATATTAAAAATTCAATTTCAAAACAAGTTGCCGCTCCTACAGTTTTCTAGTATGTAAAGATGATTTCACATGACCTATGCAAAATATCACTCAATACATGTGTGTCTCTGGGGGGTGCATTGTGCCTTTGATGTATATAAATAATATACCATAACCAAATACTATTACGTACAGTGGAAATCAGGTTGCCAGAGCAGGTCAGTCCAGTGTGCATGTTCCTCAGGGTCTCAGCAGTTACAGGTGAGGTAAAGAAAATAAGAGAAAAAGGTCAGTAACAACACTTTAAAGTAACAACACTGAATAATTATCTCTTTTAATAATTTTCTCTCAGTAATCACTCAACTACTGTCTTTCCAACAAACAGATCGACTCAGCCTCACTGTCATCACAATGACACATGTCCAGAAGAATGTCATGCAAAGCTCCCTGCCTGCCTGCCTGCCTTCCTTCGACTCTCCCTGAACTGCTTCCTTAGCACCCGGTGGAGGGCGCAGTAGGCTACTCTTCAAATGTTTCACGAAATACTTACCATGATGACTACTCTTACTGTTTAACATGTTGGTGTACTTCATGTAATAAAATAATAACTTCATGGTAAGGCTACTAAAAATGACAAGGCTAAGTAATGTAATGCTAACTAACGTGCTCGCTACTCGTCGCTACTAGCTAGGTAGCTAACTTGACTATGTTCCATGCACAACATGTATGATATTACCTGATATGTCTGATCCAGCGACTCCTGGTCCTTTCTTAAGACGGGAAGCGATAGAACGAGCAAGTGGTATGATCACTTTTGTGATTACAACATGGTACAAAGCACACGGGCATCTTGTAAAAGTGAATTTATTGGAGCAATCTCTTATATTTATTGGAGGGAATAAATCAGTTATGAAATCTTCTTCTTCGCTTTAATTACGAGTCGCAACCACTTGGAGCATTATCGCCTGTGACATCACATGCGCGACCCAGAATGGGATTTGAGATTTGTAGTCTTTGTAGTCGCGTATTTTTGATAGTCTTATATTTCAACAGTTTTACGACAAAATGTGACTTTTTTGACATGGAAATGATTGTTTAAGATTGACAAACATCATATGTGTAGTTCGTGGCACAATTCAAACGGGATCAAAAGATACGTTTTCTCTCTCCATTAAATTAAATATATAATTTTTCGCTTCCGGGGTCCCATGGACCGGAAGTAGATGGGCGTGACTTCGCCTCTCTATACAAGTGCAGGGCAAGAGCAAGAGGTGGGTGAGAATTATCCCTTGAACTCAGTGGCGTTTTCTCCTGGTGGCCAAGGGAAGCCAGGCTTCCCCTGTTTTTTTGGATTGTAGTTATAAATTTAATAAATAAATAAAAACACTTTGTTTAGTTTCGGTAATTATTCTGTGCTTTGTGTTGCTGCCGGAACATCTCTCCCCCATTCTCATTTAGTATTTTACAAGGAGTGAAACAGCGCCCCTCTAGATATTATGGTGAAACAGTAGATTGCACTCTCTGTTGCAGAGGAGGCTAGCCGAAATTGGCTTCCCTTGGTGAAAAATAAAGGAGGGATTGACCAATCAGATGAGGCTCACGTAATGCCCCTGCCAACCTGTGATTGGTCAGGGCCATGCCAAGAACAATCCAGAGGCGGCTGGCTTCCCTTGCCTCACAATCTAATAAAATCGCATCAACTTCAGTTCGTACTGTAACTGTCATCACCGCCCTTAGAAAGCAGCAAGCGACTGAAGCAAGTGCAATTATGGAGGGTGGAGATTTGAAGTATTTCATCAAACATAATTGTACTAAACTTCCGCTACAGGCAGCAGCATATAAAAATGAAATCTGATGACAGGCCAATGCCCAAACTGGAGCTGTGTAGCGAGAGGAAAAAAGGAGCGAATCAGACGTAAAACTTGAAATAATAAACAGCGGATTTCTAACATTTGACATTTCATGTGGCCGGACTGGGCCAGTTTCCAGGCCTGAATTTTAGTCCCAGTCCGCCCTTGCCTATTAGACAAAGACAAAAACACTTAACTAAATTTACATAATTTGCGAGAGATTGTTAATTTCATTTTTATTTGTCCCACTCATGGTACGCAAAACTCACTAATAACACAATAATTGCCAACAAAACGTGTCTCTATTAACACACCATTGAGCAGAAAGGAGCAGGAAGAAGACATATATCTTATATGACCTGCCCCTTTCTAAATAAATCAAAATAGATGGTCTGCCCTTCATAATACATTTTCTTTTTTTTTCACAGCCAAATATAACAGTGTCTTAGTATACTAAGAAAAACACTAAAAATACTTATTTCCCACTTGACGGTTAAAGAGCTTACGAAATGAAGGACAATGCTGTTCTTATTACGATAATATATATTATATTATTAATGGGAAATCATGTCATTCATGACAATATGCCCGCTGTATTTATAAATCGTGGTTTATTACAACTTTCCATGCTCGCTTCCGATGTTACACGACCGCTCCGAACAAAACAGCTTTCGCCGGTTAGTGACGTCACGCACGTCACGAGTAGAACACTTGTTGAATAATACACTACCTATATGGCTGATGTCGGACTCTGGAGACAGAATCGAGTGACAGTGAGTCGTCAATAGACTCGGTGCACTTTCAAGAAGAGGAGGATTTTATTGAAGAGGATGCCGGTGTGGTGGAATCAGATCATACGGGTGAGTCTAACGTGGTGGAACCATACCAGTTTGAGCCACAGTATTCAAGTAGCGGTAGAGATACAGACGGGAGCGAACTAGGGGGGTGACAATCCTGGATTTGGCGGAGATCCGATGCGGCAACAGAACACAGACTGCATACATTTGACTTTAATTCATAGAGATTCTCAATAAATAGTAAATCAATAATAATATATCGTAATGTAGCAGGAAAACTTGGCTCACGCAACAGAACAGAGACTGGTATACATTTGACTATAATTCATAGAGATTCTCAAAAAATAGTAAATAAATAATAATGACTGCTGAAAAAAACAGCTTAGATAAATGTAGCTGGTCAGGCTGTTGTAAATTGAACAGCAAGTAGATATTAGGCTGGAATGGTTGGCTGGAGAGGGGTTTTGGACACTTTAGCTGGCCAGGATGGCTGGTTTATCCATCTATCACCAGCTTATGTTTAATAATAGTATTAAATATACCATGCTGGAAGCTTACCAGGATTCCAGGTGACCAGCACACATTAAATACTGGTATGATTATTTAAACAAGAGAACATACATATATAACAAAGATTCATTGTCATGTATTCTGGTATCTACCAAAATAAAGACATTGTACAGTGTTCATAACAGTATTTTAATTTAATAAATAGCTAGTTAATATAATAAAACACACAGTAACAATACAATAATTATACAAATAACAACCAACCTAAAAATCAACCTACACATCAAAATAAATATATTATCTATAACCGGTGCATTTGATTTAAAATAAAAGTAATACATAGAATTCAATATTTAAATCGTAACAAAAACCGTAACACTATACAGTATATGATAAGAAAAAGGCAACAAAGAAAGTGTTTTTGGTTTTTTGTTGTTCATGTCCATAATGTTTCCCGTTGTGTAGCGTCCAGCCTTTCCCAATCTGGCCTGCATTTCTGTCTGTTGAAGCCACTTCTTCACGCAAACTAAAAAGAAAACTTGACATTTACGTTAACATTTGGGCTGCTGTGGTTGCCAGAACCGTTAAAGTATAATACATTTCAAATTACAGTTGGTTGGCATAGACGTTACAGTCAACAATTTCTTATGGTGAATTACAATGGCAAAAACAAATAGAGCTAGTGTAGTGCAGCTGTATTATCTGGGAAATAGAATAATCGGATCAGGATTCGGTATTGGCAGACAATCAATATCAAATTAATCGTATCATTATTAGCATCTGATCACCTTTGTCGACTTGCATCCTAAATACAAAGATAACTCCACTCCTCTCCTACCACTCTTACCTCTAATAAGCCTTGGTAGAACTAGTGTCCGAGTCATAGGGTCCAGAGGCCTGTACTACGAAGCCGGATCAACCTAACCTGGATATGTTTGAGTTAGCCGGTTGGCCTAATCCAAAACATACGCGCTCTCGCTAAACGGTACTACGATGCGGGTTATCAAGTGGATCGCTCAAGCCAGCCGTGTCCTATCTAGTTAGGTGCGCGTTCACATGAAAGGGGTGGTATTTGGAGCATTCGACCAATCACAAACATGGAGAAGCGTACTGACAGCGCAGCGTGTCATACTTCCTGAATGAAAAGTGAACTTTAATATTAGTCAAATATGAAGAAGTTATACTTTAAATATCCATGACTTAAACACTTTATCAAGGATAAAAGCCACATAGTTGCACCTGCAAGGTGAATACAGCTGGTAAAAGAAAAAGTGTTTGAATGCGTACATTAACAGGTTTATGATATCACTGCCCCATCTAAGACACGAGTGGATCTGACTTTAATTACATTTGACTCGAGTGTTTCGTCAACTTAATGTGTTGCTTAAAATAATACTTCTGCATACAGTATGTGACACTGTGAGTGTTGCACGGCCAGATACGGCTCAAGAAGCTGACTCAGATAAGGAATTATGATACATTATGATGAGATATGCCGCGGAATGTACTTAATGTTACTCTGATCTGGTTACTTATGTTGTGGCAGATATTTAAGTAAGCTTTCTTAACGCTAATGTTATAAAGTCAGATTGCTCTGAAGATGGGAGGTGATATTCTATAAATTTTCACGTTCACACATTTTTGCCGGCCGTCTTTCCTGCGACGGCAATTTAAACTGTATTTCCTTCCTCCTGTGACTTGATCGCTTTAAACTCTGCACACTGAACTCTGATTTGGTCAGCAGGCGGTGCTTTCACTGAGTTGATCTCTTAGCCTGCAACCTAACCTGCTCCGGGGCAGGTTAGCCGCTCAGCATAAGTTACCATGGAGAGCTAGCCCGCTAAAAAGATAACCAGCTTCGTAAGACCGGAAAGCCGGAGTTTTCCCTGAAGTTAGCCGGCTAAGCAAAAATCCTGCTTCGTAGTACAGGCCCCAGGACTGACTGAAGACATGTGGAACAGAGGACAGGCATGGTTCCATGTACAGGAAACTAGAACTTTGAACAGGTGTTTTCATCTTTTCTGCCTGAAGATTCACAAGTTCTTGATCAGGTGTTTGATGTGAGCTGGCAGGATCCTTTCTGCAGCGATAAATAAAGAAAACGAAGAAAACATTTTTAATAATGGTAATGATGGTAACAACAATAATATTAGTATAACTATTTATATAGCACTTACACAATTGCAAAGTGATTCTCACAACAAAAATAAAGAACAAAACAATATCAACAATAAAAAAACAAATTATTACAGGAATGTTAAGAGACAAAGAAATGTTTTTTCAGTCATTACAATGCACTGCTGGAAATTACCTTCCAAAGGCTAAATTCAAACTCAATACCATAAATAACTGGGTACCAAAGTGCTTTACCTGAAAGAACACATTTCACACGGAGCAGCAACCATCCGGCTGGGCCTTTTGCTGCATATCATCTCCGCCCTCTCTCTCTCTCTCTGGTGTTAGGTTCCAGTAGATTTCTACTATCCAATAAAACAGAAATTCCCCAAAAATATCATATTAAAAAAGTTTAAAACAATGACTTGCTATTGGCATTGAAATGGATTAGAATCTCACCATTTTCCTGGATGTCAGGAAAGCCAGGAAGTCGTTCCCTTCAAGTCCGTAACCAGTAATAGGAGTTCAAATGCAAAGCCTGAATGATGACAAGAGCAAGAGACTTACATTTTACAATTATATTTGTAATTCATACCAGAGCAGTGTGTACATAGGCCCTGTACGACATGCAGAGAACAGATCAAATCCCCTGACAGACTCACACACTTTGGTGATGTCCTCATCTGATAATGTTTCATTTTTTTTAGCAGCAAACTAACATTACTCAAAGATTGGACCCAACTCATTTACAGTATGTTTTGCATCTCCTCAATAATGGTCTGTATAGTTGAGTAGAAAAAAACTGTCCCGACAATTTCAGGTAGATTAACAAAGAAAAGTTTGCAATGAAGCACAAAACCCCTCTTGGTATTAAGCGAGCTGCCACATAAAGTGCAGCTTAACATGCTAACCTTTGGTGAGCTACAGTAAAGCTAACTTCATGCAAAACACAAAACCTTTAACGTGCATTACATTGACGATTTTAAACACAACTTAACTCTCTCTACTTGTAAGATAACGTTTAGTTAACTTACCCTTAAATAACTAACTACATTTTTCAGTGGAAACACAAACTGCAGAAAACGTTAGCTGCTAACTGTTGTTAGCTACTGTAAGACAGCTAGCTCTTAAGGGAAGTAACATAGCCTCATGGCAAACGTAAGGTTAAGTTAACGTAACGTTGTAAGAAAGCAAAACAAACCTTCAAGAAAGCTTTTACTCTCTCTCCTTAGCGGGCATTGTTGATTGTTCGAAACACGATCTCTCGATGTGCTGCCCACACATCGTCAGTTTCATCGACCCCGGGTTACCTGGTCTAGCAAAAGTCTGCCTCATACGACGCACTTGTTTTTGTCCATATATTCAACAAACATTTGATAATTTTTTGGCCACAAAAACATCCCATAACCAGATGTTGAGACGGCCCCACATCCTCATACAACATATCGCTTGCCAATTATTCTTGGCGTCTTATTTCTGTGCATCCTTTGTCATAATATTTGGCCCTTCAATGCATTCAAACGGGACTGAGCTCAGCTGTGTTCTACTCATGACGTCACCTCCGGAAATGGCCGAAGTTGATGTTTCCGGCGCAACGAACGATTGTTACTAACTGACAACTTTTGTATGCTGTTATAATCATGATTTATTAAAAATAGATCAATTATAAAAAAATCATATGGCACATTTCACAATACAAATGCAACCTCTATCATATACTAAGCCCACTAACAGGTGCTAAAAGCATTTCGTAAGCTCTTTAACAGAAAGAAACAAAACAACAACAAAAAACAACAACACCAAAACATCACATGTACAAGGAAAAGGAAAAGTGCAACACCCTCATCTAAGTCCTACTGGAGAAGAAGGTGGAAAGCGGCGTATTATAATAATAACAATAACAATGGTTTACAAGATGACACAATACAAGATGACACAATCTCTGTAGATAAATAAAGAACCAAGCCAGATGTGTATGCAGTCGAACCATTTATTACAATGCATCTATGTGATGACTTTCAAAGAGTAAAGCAAGCACTAGCTGATTAAAGTATGATTTGATCTTTTATGAAACGTTTTTCTCATAATACCGCCGCCGATGGGAATACATTGGAATCAGTTGAAAGCTCTTTGCGTCCGTTTATGAAGCTGAAGGAGATTTGGCGTGCCACAACTGCACGCCAAAGGACCCTGACCAAGCGTCGACAATCAGGGAGACTGTGTTGTTATATATCAGGATACAGCCATTGTGTATTTTATTATGTGAAGCACTAAACGGTCTTAGAAAAATATTGACTCTTTGCTTGTAGATATCTACTAAACTACAGCATACAAATACAGAGAATAATGTAGGCCTGTTATACTGAGTGATATATATTTTACACACTGCTCTGCTTTCTGCACGGACCTCACATCTGTTCTCACTGGAAACATCGCGTCGCGATGAAAGCAATTTATAAAATAATTCAGGGGATGAATGCAGAGCTGTCATTGGCTGAGATAAGTCCCGCCGTGCGTCACAACTCTTTTAAACATCGCCGGAAATACATCCGCGGAGGAGCCATCCGTGTATCCTTGATTATAGCTCCTCCAGAGAGCCTCCTCGATGCTCGATGCTCGGTCCTCGAAATGCAATTAGAGAGACGTCCTTCAACATGGTGCACTGAAATCCATTTCCGGGTCACTACCGGAGGACCGAGGAGTTGAGGAGGGGAAAGGCCTCAGCTGGCCTATCAGCAGCCAGGACCGATCATAAAGGAGGCACCCCGGAAGCCTTCTCCCTCTCTCACCCTGGGCCTGCTGCTGACTGAAGAGCCTGTTTGACTGCTTTGTTAGTTGCTGATTCTACTGTGTTTTTCTGACCTTTGTGAATTTGTGTGTGGGTGGGAGGTGGAGGAGTTAGGTAAGTTTGGGGTACCCTTTACATTTCATCACATAGGTAACAAATATTAGACACACTAGGTTAGTGGATTGTTGCCACCCCTGTATTTTGCTTTGTCCAATTCTTAGTAGTTCAGGTAGTGACGGTTTTGTTTGAGTTTTGGTTTCAGAGGATAGATTTACAGATAGTTATATTTTGTTTGTTTGGCACAATCTCCTTTGTCTCCTCCTCACTTAAAGAGCATCTATGGTCAATATTCTTTGTTATAAAAGGAATACATTTTTGTTAACGTTTACGCTGACTGACTCATTTTATTGGTTGTTGTGTGTTACTGTCTCCAGGTCCCCTAGACCTTAGTGGGGGCGTAACAGATGGCGATATCAAAGAAGTGAGTTATCACTCGCAATCTCTATTTCCTGGTCCTAGCATGCCGTCATATAGGTCAAAGCCACCCATGTTGTCATTGTACTCTCTGATTACTGCAGGTCTGCAGGTCTTTTTGACCATCTGGTACAGATATCTTCAGGTTCTTTGCCATGTACAGTGAAAGCCATCAGCACTGGTTTGTTGTCAAACCATTTTGTGATTGCTAGCTCAGGACTCTTTCTGATCACTGACACCAATGCTCCTCTCCCCTCTTTTCAGAACTGCTTGTCTCCTAGCAGCTGGCACAGTTTTGGGATTGTTTTTCATTAAGGTTCCAGTACCTGAAAGGCCCTTTGCCAGCAATGTATCCATAAGATAAGAGATAAGATAAGACTTTATTTATCACGAAGGAAATTGTTGTGCCAGTGTAACAAAAATACAATAAACACAGCAGCACAAAATCAAAACTGGACACTAAAAGTGCATTAAAAGAGCAATTACACATCTACAGAAAACATGAAACATAGATGGTCACACAATCAATGCAATTATTAGCAGTATTTAGTAGTGCAAAAAATGAAACGTAGTAGCAGTTACGTAATTGCACGTTATCATAGCATATCATTAATAATACTAATATTGCACGTAGTTATATAGCAGCGAGTGTATTGCAGTGATGGCAATTATATTGATATGTATTGATATGTATATTGCACATAGTGTTGTTGTGGAAGTTCTCAGTGCCCTTTACTTAAGGGTGAAGAGTTAAAGACTTTGATTGCCACTGGGAGGAATGACCTCCTGTGGCGCTCTGTGGTGGTTATCGGTGATATCAGTCTGTGGCTGAAAGTGCTCCGGTAGGAAACCATTGTGGCATGCAGGGGGTGAGACCCGTTGTCCAGAATGTTGAAAAGTTTCCTCAGCATTCTCCCCTCCCACACCACTGCCAACGACTCCTGATCCACTCCCAGGACAGAGCCTGCTCTCCTGATGAGCTTGTTGAGTCTGTTGGCATCAGCTGTCTTCACCCCTCTGCCCCAACACACTACAGCAAAGAAGATCACACTGGAGACCACCGAGTCATAAAACATCAGCAACATAGTGCTGCAGACGTTGAAGGACCTGAGTCTCCTGAGGAAATACAGGCGACTCTTGCCTTTCTTATATAGGGCGTCACTGTTTTTACTCCAGTCCAGTTTATTGTCTATGTGGACGCCCAGGAACTTGTAGCTGTCCACAATGTCCACATCCATGCCCACGATGGTAATTGGGCTTGGGGTGGTACTCCGCTTCCTGAAGTCAACCACTAGCTCCTTAGTTTTTGTGACGTTGAGCTGCAGATGGTTCTGACCGCACCACTCCACAAAACTGTCCACCACAGTCCTGTACTCAGCTTCCTGATCTCTGATGATACAGCCCACAATGGCAGATTCATCTGAGAACTTCTGCAGATGGAAGGACTGTGAGCAGTGTCTGAAGTCTGATGTATAGACTGTGAACAGGAAGGGAGAGAGGACCGTGCCCTGAGGAACACCCGTGCTGCTCAATATAATGTCAGAGGTGTTGTTCTGCAGCCTCATGTACTGTGGCTGGGCTGTGAGATAGTTGGTTATCCTGCTCACCAGTTGAGCATCCAATAGCTTACTGCTGAGCAGGGCAGGTCTGATGGTATTGAAAGCATTGGAAAAGTCAAATAGCATGACTCTCAAAGTGCTGCCTGCCTTCTCAAGGTGTGTGTTCTCTGTGCAGCAGGAAGATGATGGCGTCATGGCATATGATGTCAAAGCCACTGGTCTGTAGTCACTGTGTGCGTGGATGTTTGTTCTTCGGCACAGGAACCAGGCATGTTGTCTTCCACAGGGCAGGGACGGTCATCATGTCCAGGCTTAGGTTGAAAATGTGCCGAAAAACTGCACACAGCTGAGTAGCACATCCTTTCAGCAGACTGGGGCTGAGGCCATCAGGCCCTGCAGCCTCCCTTGGGTGTAGACGGCTGAACTCTCCCCTCACGTCCTCTGCAGTGATGGTGAGTGGGGGCACAGTGGGGCTGAGAGAGAGCCCCCCCTGGCTCTGATTGGTCAGCTCGCCCACTCTGTTCTAATGAGTCCACCACCGTTACAGCGGAACATCAGTGATTATGTGTTTCAATGGCGTTAGCAACCATAAAATGACACCAGTAAGGATAAACTGCAGCGTGGGGTCTGGGTGCCGTGTTGGCGGGACGTTGCGGGGCTCGCTGCTGCGAGGGGCGGACAGTGTGAGGTGGGTTCATTTCCTGCTTGCTGCGTGGGGTCTGCGAGACAGCGAGACATCGCAAATGGACGCGGGAAGGGGGGAGGGTGCTGAGGGGGCTGCAGCACCTCCATCTGCAAAGGTCCACTAGCACCCGCACCCCCAAACGCGGCACACTTACTATGTAAGCGCGCCACAGTTTCGCTGCTGAGAGTGTGTGTGTGTGTGCGAGGAGCTCCATGGATTGTCCATTTGGGTATGGTCACGTCACTGTACCCAGGAAGAAAAATAGAAATCTCCAACGAGGTGTTCTGGGGCAGCATAGACATTTATTTTCTGTGTTCGAGTTTTACTCGCTACAGGGTGTACTTTGAGGGTTTGTGACTCTGCAGACCGTTTACATGCATAAAAACCTTCATAACACACAAGGGGACTGGTAATAACTGTAAAAGCATGACATAGGACCTTTAAAAATAGATGTCAATCATCAAAATCGACCGAGGGGGGCCAGAGATATGGAAAATGCACCCAAATGACCCCAGAAGTGTTTCTTTTGTTGCTAAACCTCTCTAAAAAGGTCAGATTTAACTTATTTTGCATCAATCTTGATAAAGGGTACTTATTTTATGTTATAGTTTGGATTCCTAAAGCTTTTAGTCTACTATCCCATCAATCAAGGG
Source organism: Notothenia rossii (assembly GCF_949606895.1). NCBI lineage: Eukaryota > Metazoa > Chordata > Actinopteri > Perciformes > Nototheniidae > Notothenia > Notothenia rossii. The sequence continues at coordinate 39,997,658 of NC_136908.1, read as the reverse complement.
TGGTTTTCACTATAAGTAATTCTTTTTTTTTTGGACGGACACTATAATTTACATTTTTTTACTATGTTCAATCTGAATTTACTTTAAAATTAAAAAAATCTATTTTGATTCAGATTTTTCTACATCCAACTCACAGGTTTATCATTCCTTTGAGAAAAAAGATTATTAATTTACCCCTTTTAGAAGTGAAGATATAGTCATTTGTTCTGGGCATGTCATTTTGTAGCCTGAGGCCTGAAAAACAGGCTCGGGGCTCAACTGGTTAATACATTAATGTTCAGATATGCTACAAACTATTCAATGTGTCCTAGTTCACTCCTTAAATACAGCACACAGTGTCTCAACCCGACCTACACTAGTACTAGCAAATGCGCAAACACTTTGAAATAGCTGAATCAATAAAAAAATTTACATTTAGTATTTAGGCGTGTAATAAGCCGGATAATGTGCAGCGAGCTGGTCATTATTGAAACAAAAAACACCGACAGTATGTTCACAGAGACCGACGTGAAGCGGAGGGATCTTGATCAGATGTTTACCGCTTTGCTGCACATTATCTTTTTTTTTTTTTAGAAAACTTTATTTTATATTATTTGGGCAGTACATGATATACAAATGTCACATTAATAATACATATAACACACAATGAATAAATATATAAATAACATAAAGAGAGCATGTTTATGTTCCAATGAGACTCAGTTCGGTCACAGACTCAAAACGCCCCATGGCTGAGTCTGGGATGTGTTTAGGGTTTTTCTTCTCCCTAGTTCAGTGATAACCTGTTTCACGATGGTGCCACTGTTTATGATCGTCTGATTTAGTATCATCTTGCACCTTGTCTTCCAGATCTTCATACATGTGATACAAATTACCAGCTGAAAAAGTTCCCTGTGTTTATTGTCCATCCCCTCATCCAGAATACAATACATGATTGAGATATAATTGACATTGAACTCTAAGCCGATGCCCCGTAGAAGCGACCACACCTCCTGGGCTCTGCAGCAGTCCATGAGGAGGTGCTGTAAAGTCTCGTTCTCCTCAAAGTTAATCATGGGGCATGTTCTAGTTTTCACATAGCAGCTCCATGAAACCACAGCTCTGACCGCAAGTCTGTTGACTGATATCAGCCACCTCACGTCTCTCATGCCCTCCGATAACTGTTTACTTTTCACTAATTTCAAGACTTCGTTACCTTCGTCAGGTGTTAGGTTTTTCTATGTTATAACACCTCCATATTTGAAATCGTTTATCATTTGAAAAATTACTCTATTCGGTAGTCCAATCCAATCAATCCCTAAATGCTGAACTTCAGTTGTGAAGTCACCATAAAGTAACTTGTAATAGGGTCCATTTCTAGCTCTGCCTCTTCTTTTCTTCCATCCCATTTCTCCATCCTCAACCCAAGGTGCTTTCCTATTGATTGCAGCCGAGATGTTTTTTACAAAAATAATTTTTAGTTTAATGCCCAGGTCTATGGCTCCCAGGCCTCCATAGTCCCTACTTTTAAATAACAAATTACGTTTAGCAACCTCCCTTGTTGTACCCCACACCAAATTGACACACTGTTTGTTTAATTGCATGATTATTTGGGCTGGTGGGGGGAAGATGTTTGCTAGAAAAAGGATCTTGCTAAGTATGAATGATTTTATTATGTTTATTCTTGATTTATAATTTGTATTTTTATTCTCCCAGTGTTTAACTTGTTCTTTGACTTCACTTAGTTTGTTCTACCAATTGAGTTCTGCACAGTTGTCGCTACAAATAGTTATTCCAAGTATTTTAATTTCTTTTTTCACTTGAATGTTTATGTCGCATCTGGCATCGTCGGTGCCGAACCAAACACCTTCAGTTTTGCTGTGGTTTAATTTAGCTCCTGATGCCAATTCATATAGGTTTAGGTGGTTTGTTAGAACATCCATTTCCTGTTGGTTTTTTATTATAACAGTAACATCGTCTGCATAGGCGATGGCAGTTATTTTGGGCGCATGGCCAACTGGTGTCCCTGATATGAACCTGTAATTTTTTATTATTTTAATTAATGGACTTATGGCTAGCACGTACAGAGCTGCGCTTAGAGGGCACCCCTGCTTAACCCCTCTCTCAACATGAAATGCATTTGTCAACACACCGTTTACATTTACACAGACACAAGATTTAAAATACAGACACTTAATCATGTTTATGAAGGCTTCAGGAAATCCGTAGGCCTTCATCACCGACCATAAGTAATCTCTGGATAAATAGTCGAAGGCTTTTTTTTGATCAAGTCCAATAATAAAAAAAACTTTTTCTTCTTTTGGCTTATTTATAATTTCTCTTAAAATTGATAAATTGTCCCACATAAGGCAACCATTTATAGCACATGTTTGCCCCTTATCTATTATTTTATCTAATATATCTGTTAATCTATTCATTATTATTTTTGCTAGTATCTTATAATCAGTATTCATTATAGTTAAATATCTGTAATTATCTATATCAGTTTCATCGGTTTTTTTATATAGTAGAGTCAAGAAGACACCTTCATAAAATGAGTCCCCCATACAACCACTGCTGAGACCTTCATTAAACATAGAGGTCAGTAAGTTCAAAACATCATCAGATAATATTTGGTAAAACTCAGTGGGCAAGCCATCAGGGCCGGGGCTCTTACCAACATTCAGCTCTTTCACCGCCTGAATCACCTCATCTTTTCTAATCTCACCGAGAAGGAAATCAAAGTCTTGGATATTGTACGGAGGGATTGTTCCCAACAGAGTTTTAACACAGTCTGTTTCAATGTCTATTTTTTGATATGCTTCAGAACATAAATCTCTTATCACTTCTCGTTTCTGTTTTTCATTAAACACAATACAACCTTCTTGGTTTTTTATACATTTGATGAATTTACTTTGAATTTGCTTTTGGTTAGTTTTAATGGCTTGAGCCAAGTTGCCTCTCTGATCTATTTCAGATGTTGTATGAATATTATATAATGATTCCTGGTTTAATTGATCAATTTCAGTTTTTAACTTAGATATATTTTCTTCTACCGTTTTAGTTTTAACTTTAATCTGCTTTAAATGAATATATTGTTTGATTAATGATTCATATTTAATATTTTTTGCTTTATTTAATTCTCTTCATTTAAATTTGAAAAAACATTTTGACCTAATCTTTAATGTTTCCCATAATTTGATGTCAGAGTTTGTTAAACATCTCAATTGTATTATTTGTTCTATTTCCAGTTTTAGTTCTGTTGAGACACAAGTACTTTTTAGGCACTGTGTGTTCAGTTTCCAGAAGCCTCTAGTGGAAGGGGCTCTGGAGGATAATGACCCCAGCTAGCGGGGAACGTTCTCACAACTTTGGCTAACGTTACCTATTGGTTCTAACAAGGTTTTAAAGAAACGTTTTAATCTGATGTTCAAAGAACCTTTTTAGGATGTTTATTTGTTAAAATAATGTTCCTATAAGGTTTAAGGTTAACTAAGACATAACGTTTTAACTGCAACATTCAGAGGATGTTTTGAGTATGTTATTGAGGCCTTTTATGTGATGTTACATGATAACCAAAGAAGAACATTTTGGAAGCAACATTTGGATAATGTTTTCAGGAAGTTATTATTTTTTTATAAAATGTTCCTGTGATGCGAAATATTAACAGGGTCATGGTCAACGTCAGATTTATTTGTAGTGCGCTTTAAAAAACAAAGTTTTTGCATTTCTTTGAAAAGGATGTTTAAAAGAAATCTGATGTCACCACATTTTCCTTTTTAGAAAAAAACAAGCACATAATTCATGATATTGCATGTTTGCTTAGGCATGTCTGAGTTCCCAGCTAGACATTGTTGGTTCTAAAAACATTTTGAGAATGTTACCATTCATTGTTCTAGGAATGGTTTCATCGAGAAGTTTTATTTTGGTTCCTAGAATGTACTTCTGAAAGGTAGGATAACGTTCTCTAAAAACATTCTTAAAATGTTTGGTGATAACATTGTTCGAACATTATACCCCAAGTGTTTTTGTTGTTTATGCACATACTTATCTCTATTGTCATATGGATCGAATAACACTTAGAAAACTGAGGTTACCTACTGTAACCCCAGCTTCTATGAGTAAATGGCGCAGCCCTCTAAGGCTATCGCTATTGGGTAATCCCCCTTCGCCCCCGCGCAGCACTGAAACACTTGTAGTCCACGCCCACCCGCAAGGTGGGCCCCACCCTCGGGCCTCCTTCCGGTATAAATAGGAAGGTGGCCCGGCAATCTGGTCCCATACAACATAACTTTTCTTCAGCTATTCGTAGAGCCAGTGGGGCCCCGCACTTAGAGGGCTGCGCCATTTACTCATAGAAGCTGGGGTTACAGTAGGTAACCTCAGTTCTATTTCGTATATGGCTTCGCCCTCTAAGGCTATCGCTATTGGGTTAAGGGCGAAGCATGATGTAGTCTGCGCCCCACTGGGTCCGACCGGCACTAGAAGCACAGACATATCTGCTCAATAACACCCCCCTGCCTGATGTGCCATGCGTAATGGCTCATCACCGTACCTGGAACATAGCAAAACATGCCTATCTTCCCGACGGGGTGAAGGCTGGGAACAATACATACCGGCCGCTGTGAGAAAGTAGAGACGAAAGTCCCACCTCGTCCTGTGATAGTGGGGGAACAACAGGTAGGAGAGCGCCCAGCTGGATCCCTGACGTCACTCACTCTGACCAGGCACTCCGTACAAAGTGTGTCAGAGAAAAAAGGAACATCCCTCCTATAAGAGGGGAAAAGGGCCGCTCTCCGCGTGCCGAGAGGCAGGACAGAGGCGCACAGCTGGCTCCCTGACGTCACTCACTCCGACAGGACACCCAGTACAGGGTGTGTCAGAGAGGAATGGGAGACATCCCTCAAATAAAATTGAATAAACGAACAGGGGGAAGACCAAGATGCAGCCGTGCAAATATCTTCCACTCCACATTCCTCCGTGCAAAGCCGTGGAGGAGGAAATTCCTCTGGTGGAGTGCACATTGATGTTCTCCGGGAGCTCCACCCCAGAGGAGACATGCCTGTGACACAGCCTCACACAACCTGTGTGACAGCCGCTGTGCAGACAGAGGTTGCCCGATCGAGCGCTCTCTATAGTGCACGAACAGGCGCTGAGAATGGCGCAAGGCAGCCGTGCGCGCCACTAGCAAGACAGCGCGCGCACAGGACAGGAGATTTAGAAAAATAGCGGGGGTAAAAAACGCGCAAGACACTGTTCCTGGGATGACAGGAGTGTTTCTTGTATCCCATGGAACTGCTGGGGGGAGAGGCTTCTCTGTGAAGTGCCGTAATGGTCTTTTATGGTGACGAGCCACGCCATCGCCGCCGCTGCCCGTGAGGCAAAAGGGAGGGAGTTTCCACTCGCTGCCTTTCACTCCGTCTCTCCTCATGAGGCGCGTACACGCCCAGGGGATGAGAGGTGTGTGCATGCTGTCCACACGAGGCGTTATAACGGTGCTCGTGGTTATTATGACCGTGTGTAGGAGGCATATCTGGGACAGAGGAATGCCGCAAGTTCTGCAGTTTATAAACTAATAGGTTAAAACAGCAGGCTTCTGCAGCGAATGAACCACCTCTGGAGTGTCCCCCTGTTGGAAGAGACTCAGGAGGATCATCACGTGAACAGCTGACGCCAACGCCGAGCAGCTGCGTCACGGAGAGGGCTGTGTGGGTTGTGACACGCCGGAGGAGAGCTGTCAGTTCTTCCCCTCGCTGCCGCGAGAGTCGCGCTCTCATGCTGGCTGAGTTTAACTCCACTCCCAGATAAACGATTGTCTGAGAGGGAAGAGGACAGCTCTTCTTCCAATTTATTATGAAACCCAGGCTTTGACAGATGCGATACGAGATGTACCGTCTGTAAAGCGACTTCCTCCCTGGAGCGAGCCAGCAAATAGCAGGTCGTCCGGAGGAAACACACTCTCATCCCTCCTCTGTGTAGTGGCTCCAGCCTTGTCTACACAAATGCGAGGAGCCAGGAAATATCCGAACGGCAGACGATTGTCTGGTCTGATATTCCCTGAATGGAAAACGAAGGAATTTCCTGTGTTTCGGGATGATGGGTACGTGGAAGTATGCATCCTTCAGGTGGAAGTGAACCAGTCGTCCTGGTGAAAACATTCCAGCACCTGTTTGATCGTCAGCATGTGGAATACTGACAGATCGAGGATGTCTCATTCCCCCAGTCTTTTCCGGGATTAGAAAAATAACGGGAGTGAAAACCCCTGATTTTCCTCCCTTTGAGGAACCCTGGAAATATCCTCTTTCAACAGGAGTTCCAGTAGCTCGGATTGGAGCGCAATACATAGCTTCTGGGAGGACAGGAGTGTTTCCTGTATCCCATTGAACTGTGGGGGGAGGGAGAGGCGAACTGCAGGACGTATCCTCTGCTGATCAGCCTGCTCATCCATCTGTCCATCAGACACACGCGCTGCCACTCTGAGAAACACTCTAAGAGCGGGCGCACATGCTCGAGATGTTCTGTGGTCGTCATGGCAACAAGCCACGCCAGGGAGCCTCCACACGCTGCGTTTCACTCCGGCTCTCATCATGAGGCGTGTACACGCTCAGGGGATGTAGGTTATTAACCAAGGTTAAAACCGGCAGACTTCTGCAGCGAGCCCTGCTGTCTACTTAATCAACAGATTAGTGGCAGCCGGCTTAATTAGCGAGCTCTGCAGGTTATTAACCGATAGGTTAAAACCAGCAGGCTTCTTGTAGCGAGACCTGGCGCCGTGGCGCTGCGGGCGCTGCCGCTGGGGGCACTCAGCCTGGAATACTGCTCAGTCCCCCGTTCTGGCTTCCCTGTGATGCCATTGCCCTCGTCGCCACTGTGAGGCGAAAGGGCTGCGAGGAAGCCTCCACACTCTGCGTTTCACTCCGACTCTCATCATGAGGCGCGTACAAGCTCAGGGGATGGATGGAGGTGTGTGCAGTAATGCCCACATGAGGCGTTATAACGGCGCTCATGGGTTTATTAAGGCCGTGTGTACGAGGCGTATTTCGGACAGAGGAATGCCGCGAGCTCTGCAGGTTATTAACCGAGGTTAAAACGGGCAGGCTTCTGCAGCGAGCCCTGCTGGTAATCAACAGATTAGCGGCAGCCGGCTTAATTAGCGAGCTCTGCAGTTAATTAACCGATAGGTTAAAACCAGCAGGATTCTGCAGCGAGCCCTGGCGCCGTGCACTCAGCCATGAATACTGCTCATTCCCCCATTCTGGCTTCTTTGTGATGTGCTGTAATGGTAGTCATTGTGACGAGCCACGCCATTGCCCTCGCCGCTGCTGCCCGTGAGGCGAAAGGGCTGCGAGGAAACCTCCACATGCTGCGTTTCACTCCGGCTGTCATCATGAGGCGTGTACACGCTCAGGGGATGAGTGGAGGTGTGTACAGTGCTGTCCACATGAGGCGTTATACCGGCGCTCATGGGTTATGACCGTGTGTAGGAGGCGTATCTCGGACAGAGGAATGCCGCGAGCAAGCTTCTGCAGGGAGCCCTGCTGTCTACTTAATCAACAGATTAGTGGCAGCCGGCTTAATTACCGGCTCCGCTTCCTCGGAGGCTCTCGCGGAGCCGACCAGGAGCGGGGGAGCCTCACTCCCATTTGACTCGCCGCCGGGAGACCCTGTCTCTGGGGTGGCGGGGGAGCGGAGACGTGGGACGGAGCCCCTGCAGCCGCCGGGGCGGTTGCTGTGGGCGTCTCTCCGCTTGCGGCCTCCTGTGGCCGGCGTGGATGCCGCGGCTGCTGCGGGCGTTGGTGCCGCTGTGGCAGCTCAGCCGACTGGAGCCAGCTGTACATGCTGGCGAATGCCGTCCACCTGTTCCGCGGCCGTCTTCATGGACTCCACCATGGCGTGGAACTGGGGTCCGAACAGCCCGTCCGGGCTGATTGGAGCGTCCAGTAGCACTTTTCTGGCCGTCTCCGTAACAGACGCCGCCGCGCTGTGGTGACGGAGAGGGGGAAAGCATGTTCGGCCGCCAAGCTGGCACCCTGCTCCGATTCTGTCTCCTCTGTCCGGGGGAGAGGAGGGAGGGGAGAACCGAACGGTGAACCTTGGAGGGAGGCGGGGCAGGAGTTGCTTCGGACTCCTGCCCGGCACTCTGCCCCAGGGACACGAGGCCCCGTCCGCGGGCTCGTAAGCCTGGACAGGCCAATCGTCCTCCTCGGCCACAGCAGCAAGAGTGTCCGCTCTCCGCTTCCTGTCGCCCGAGGGGAGACGAGCGCAGTGCATGCTACCTGCTGGTTTAGAGCCGCGTACGCGTGCTCTGACCCCCGGCAGGATTCGCATACTGCTTTTATCTCTGCAGGTCATAACTCATTATGAACCCAGAGCCACATGAGGGACAACCACGGACGCAGTTGTTGCTCATGATGCTTCTCAATTGCTGTGCTTCAATAACTGTGCTGGTTTGCTGAAAAAAAGAGGGAGCAGATTGCCGGGCCACCTTCCTATTTATACCGGAAGGAGGCCCGAGGGTGGGGCCCACCTTGCGGGTGGGCGTGGACTACAAGTGTTTCAGTGCTGTGCGGGGGCACAGGGGGATTACCCAATAGCGATAGCCTTAGAGGGCGAAGCCATATACGAAATAGAACCAAAGACAGACATATAGAAGAACGGACCGACTATCACTGCCCGTCCCTGAAACACCTGTTAGTGTTTGTATGTTAGACCCTCCAGAAAAACGTGGGCAAAAATCCTTGATTATGCGGGCTAAAATCCTTGATTATGCGATTAAACATGCAGGGTTTTTTATGTGAGTTTATGCGGTGAAATTGCGGGAAGTTGTGAAATATGCGGAAAGTTGCGAAATATGCTAAATTGCGGGAAAAAAGAATAAATGTTTATTAAAATATTGGGATGTCTTATTTATTCTCTCTCACACACAACCTGCCACTAACGTTAAAACCCTTTACTATTCAATTAAACACATTCTATGTTTATTTATTGTAAAAGCAATTGGGCTATTTTAATCTCACACACACACCCCCCCCCACACACACATACACACTTCTCCGCATCATTCTGTTTTAATTTAATCGTTCGTTATCTGACCAGCTTCAATCTTGTAGGCTACTCACTTCGTTTCTTGTAGCCCTCGAAAGGGTTTTTGAGGTTGATGCCTCGGTGAATGTGAGTTGTTTGGCTTTCTTGTCCGCAGCAGCAGAAAGCATTTTCGAATGTTTGAATGAATCAAAGTGGGTCGTCACGTCGATTCTCTCTTATGCTCCAACACACAGTTGCACGGGCTGCAGAATAGTTTCCCCCCACTTTTTGCCCGGTCTTTAGTAGAAATGTTCGTCGGTAAATTAGATGGATTAGATTTTTTCATCTTGGTGTTTTCTCTATCGTCTGAGCTCCACACGTTCATTCTATACAGTGTTGTTTACATTCTGTGATGCGCGAGATGATGACGTCACGTCAAGACGATTTAACTTTTTTTTCTTCTCAACTTTGTGTGGAAAAATGCGGGGATTATGCAGCCTTTTGATAAATATGCGGCCTTTTAAAAATCTGCGCCATTTTGCTGATTATGCAGTAAAATCTGTGATCGCAGAATCGCGTTTTTCTGTAGGGTCTAGTATGTGTCTCTCTCTCTGCCTGCTGGTATGCTCTACATGGCTGGGAGCAATCTCCAATCAACCACACCTGCAACCTGCTCGTCAGCCACACTATGAAAGCCTGCAGCCTGCACTCATTCCCTGCCGGATTGTTGCCGTGAACGGTTTGTTGCGTGCCGCTCTAGCTTTTTACCAGCATATTCTTTGACAACTTTGCCTGCTTTTGCCTCACACTGATTTTTGTGTCTCTCCCAGGAGGAATCCAAGGCCTTCCACACTCCCAAGACCAGCCAGGCCTCTCTACCCACCATGGAACGACTGTTTCCCACTGCCGCCATAACCAACCTCCACTCCCAGCTCCCCTTTTCTAATAAACAAATGTTACTTTCACTAGCTGATTCCGTGTCATCCTTTTACATGTGTTAATAGTCAAATTCCAATAGTTAAGTAAACTATCATTATCATCGTAATGACCACAGTGGTCAGTCCATTTACCCAGGAATTTTGAGTTGAACAATTACAGGAATATTATGTCTTTATGTTCAAATAATCTAAACATATTTTAGTAAATGGTTACCATAGAACATTTGCATAATTTCTCGAACATAAACCATGTTATCCTTCTCTAAAATAATAACATTCTGGCAAAATAAAAAATCTAACTTGCAGCTGAAAATGTTTTAAGAACAGTAGGGCATAATGTTCTAACAATGTTATCAAAAACATTTTAAGAATATTTTTAGAGAACGTTATCCTACCTTTCAGAAGAACATTCTGGGAACCAAAATAATAGCTTCTGCTGAAAACGTTTTAAGAATAGTAGGGCATAATGTGCTAACAATGTTTTCAAAAACATTTTAAGAAGATTATCACCAAACATTTTAAGAATGTTTTTAGAGAGCGTTATCCTACCTTTCAGAAGAACATTCTGGGAACGAAACAAAAGCTTCCCGCTGAAAACGTTTTAAGAATAGGAGGGCATAATGTTCTAACAATGTTATCACCAAACATTTTAAGAATGTTTTTAGAGAATGTTATCCTACCTTTCAGAAGAACGTTCTGGGAACCAAACAAAAACTTCCCGCTGAAAACCTTCCTAGAACAATAACTGTAACATTCTCAGAATGTTTTTAGAACCAAACATTTCTAGCTGGGGCGAAAAGATGATCCGAAAAGGTATTAAAGATTGTTTTGTAGTTGGTTACAGAGAAGTGATTCGACACATAAATCCTGTCTATACGGGTTTTAGTTGTTTTGTCATATCTCGTGAAATCCATTCCAGTGGGATTCAGTGAGTGACAGACATCGATCAGGCCTGCATCGCTGCAGATTTCTTTCAACAGCTTTCCTTCCGCCCTCAGCTTAAAAACAGCTGTACTACACTTATCTATGTCTTCTGTTACTGTATTAAAATCACCACCTAATATAATTTTATAACCCACTGTTAATAGCTCTC